>NC_069505.1:613157423-613467423 GCF_027579735.1 Bombina bombina | reverse complement strand
CTAAACAGTGATGACTGACAATTTTTGCAATACTGTTAACAGAAATATGAATGCTGACAACAATTAGCTAGGTGGGCCTGGCTCACAGCAGGCTGCAAGGCAGGAGGAAAGTGCTATTCAATGGCACCAGCAAACTGAGGATTCAAATCACAGCAACTATTACCAAAAATTTTAATTTTTAATTATTAGAATACTGTCACAACAAATATGATTGGTGTAAATATTTTTCAAGTAGGCCTGGCACACAGGCTTGGAAGGCTGTAGAAAAGTGCAATTCTAGGGCATGAGCAAACTGAGGATTAAGATCATCAACAATCAAGATTTTTTTTAATTTTAATTAGTAACTATACTGTGACAAAAAATTAGGATTGGTGTAAATAGTTGGCAAGACAGCCTGGCACAAAAGGATGGCAGGCAGGAGGTAGATGCAATTCAAAGACACTAGGAGACTGATTACTGACAGTCTAAACAGTGATGATTGACAATTTTTGCAATACTGTTAACAGAAATATGATTGCTGACAACAATTGGCTAGGTGGGCCTGGCTCACAGCAGTGTGCAAGGCAGGAGGAAAGTGCTATTCAATGGCACCAGCAAACTGAGGATTCAAATCACAGCAACTATTACCAAAAAATTTAATTTTTAATTATTAGAATACTGTCACAACAAATATGATTGGTGTAAATATTTTTTAAGTAGGCCTGGCACACAGGCTTGGAAGGCTGTAGAAAAGTGCAATTCTAGGGCACGCGCAAACTGAGGATTAAGATCATTAATAATCAAGATTTTTTAAATTTTAATTAGTAACTATGCTGTGACAAAAAATTAGGATTGGTGTAAATAGTTGGCAAGACGGCCTGGCACAAAAGGATGGCAGGCTGGAGGTAGATGCAATTCAAGGACACTAGGAGACTGATTACTGACAGTCTAAACAGTGATCATTGACAATTTTTGCAATACTGTTAACAAAAAAATGATTGCTGACAACAATTGGCTAGGTGGGCCTGGCTCACAGCAGGCTGCAAGGCAGGAGGAAAGTGCTATTCAATGGCACCAGCAAACTGAGGATTCAAATCACAGCAACTATTACCAAAAATTTTAATTTTTAATTATTAGAATACTGTCACAACAAATATGATTGGTGTAAATATTTTTCAAGTAGGCCTGGCACACAGTCTTGCAAAGAAGTAAAAAAGTGCAATTCTAGGGCACGAGCAAACTGAGGATTAAGATCATCAACAATCATGATTTTTTTAATTTTAATTAGTAACTGTACTGTGACAAAAAATTAGGATTGGTGTAAATAGTTGGCAAGACGGCCTGGCACAAAAGGCTGGCAGGCAGGAGGTAAATGCAATTCAAGGACACTAGGAGACTGATTACTGACAGTCAAAACAGTGATGATTGACAATTTTTGCAATACTGTTAAAAGAAATATGATTGCTGGAAATAATTGGCTAGGTGGGCCGGGCACACAGCAGGCTGCAAGGCAGGAGGAAAGTGCTATTCACTGGCACCAGCAAACTGAGGATTCACAACAACTATTACCAACAATTTTAATTTTTAATTATTAAGAATACTGTCACAACAACTATGATTGGTGTAAATATTTTTCAAGTAGGCCTGGCACACAGGCTTGGAAGGCAGTAGAAAAGTGCAATTCTAGGGCACGAGCAAACTGAGGATTAAGATCAACACTAAAAAATTTTTTTATTTAAATTAATAACTATACTGTCTGTGACAACAATTATGATTGGTGTAAATAGTTGGCTAGACGGCCTGGCACAAAAGGCTGGCAGTGGCAGGCAGGAGGTAAATTAAATTCAATGGCACTAGGAGACTGAATATTTGCAGTCCAAAAAATTATGATTTTTTTTTTAATTACTGTTGCAAGAATTGTGATTGGTGCCACTAATTGGCTACTTGGGCCTGGCAGACAGGCTGGCAGATAGGAGTCGTGGATGGTAGGTAGGGCAGCAATTTAACACACTATGCTGTGTAAGTGACAAAAACACAGGACTGATAGAAAATTACGTTAGATTACACTAGCAAAATATTTTAAAATTTTAGATTTTAATATTAAAATTATGTTAAGAAGTGCAATGCACATATGACTCTATGAGTGGTCGCACTGGCTGGCTGCTACATAGGGCAGCAATTATAACAACAGTATGCTGTGTAAGTCAGATAGACAGTTAGACACAGGCCTGATAGAAAATACAATTAGATTACACTAGCATAATGATTTAAAGACTTTTTTTTGGAAATTTTAAGAAAAAGGTTAAGCACATACATATGAGTCGTGGCTGATAGCCTTGGAAGGGCAGCTATTAAAAACAGTAGGCTCTGTAAGTCGGATACACACACGCCTGATAGAAAATACTATTGGATTACACTAGAAAAATGATTGAAATTATATTTTGGGGGGGGAATTAAAAAAAGGTTAAACACATATGAGTCATCTCTCATAGACTAGGGAGGGCAGCAAGTAAACACAGTAGGCTCTCTATGTCAGCAAAACACACAGGCCGGATAGAAAATTATATTAGATTACACTAGCAAACAAATTTAAACTTTTTTTTAATATTAAAATTAAGGTGAAGAAGAATAGATATGAGTGCTGGGTGGCTGCCTGGCACAGACCAATTAACCAAAAGACTGAAAAAAAAGGAGGTATATTAATGCTGAGTGAGCATGACAGACACAGGCATGATAGTAAATGTAATTAGATTACACTAGCAAAATATTTTATTTTTTTTATTTTTTTTTATTTAAAATAATGTTATAAACGGATATTAACACTGGTGGCTGCTGGCTGGCACAGAGCAATGAACGAGAGTATATGCTGTGTGACACTGGCCTGATAGAAAATGAAAAAAATTACACTAGAAAAATAATTAAATTTTTGGGTTAGTTAAATTTAAACTAATGTTGTTAGAGAGATATCAGTGGTGGCAGTAGTCACAGCATATGCTGTGAGCCTTAAACACACAGCTTAAAGCCAGGCAAATGCTAATAAAAAAAAACAAAAACAAAAAAACGGCATGAAATATAGCCCTAAAAAGGGCTTTTTGGGGTGCTGTGCTTGCAGCAGAGATGAGTGGAGTCCTTCTGGACTGTAAATACACTAGCCTAGCTATGTTTTTCCTATTAATGTCAGGAGCAAAAACACAACACGTCCTCTCATTAAAAAAGCAAGGTCGTTATGAGTCTAAAATGGCGGATTCCGAGTAGCTGGGAGTGTCTGTGAGGGAGTGTCTGATGTTGATTGGCTCTAATGTGTCAGGCGGCTTTGACATAAAGGGTCAAAGTTTCCACAATGATGACTCATAGGGGCGGATCGAACATCGCCATGTTTTCGCCCACAAACGCGAACGCGAACAAGCTATGTTCGCTGTGAACCGTTCGCGGGCGAACAGTTCGGGACATCACTATATATATATATATATATATATATATATATATATATATATATACTCTGCTAATCCTATATGTCAGTGAATATAGAATTACTCACACACTCAAGTGATTTGGCCAGTTTGTGGAAGTCTCATAGGGTAATTAAATATACATTAGTCCGATTAATAATAACTATTGTAACACTATTATAAAATAAAAAATAGTATCAGGACTAGAATACATATCTGACTTCTCCCACAAGTCAGTGTTGTTTCTATATATAAATATATAACTGTATAAGCAGTGAAACAAGAGTCGCTGAAGAAACATGATGTTGAATTGTTATGCACTTTCTATATTGAGTCTAAGGACAATTTAGGGGTTATCGCTAACAGGTATAAAATGCAGGTGTCTTCTCTAAGGAACCGTCTATTATTACAGCTTACGCCAAAACGCGTCAGACACCTACGTCTGATATCATTATCATGTGAAACTGCCTTTCATGTCCTCCATATGTTGCATTGGAAACACAACTTTTAAGTATTACAAATAAAATGTATTTTTTATTACCTTTGCCGGCCATCCTTCTGTGTGATGTGGAAGGGGCACTATAGTCACAATGGAATTTTCATAATTCAGATAGAGAAGCAGTTTTAAATGTTGCACATTCTTTTTATTTATAGACTTTTTGAGGCACCAGTTCCTACCGAGCATGTGTACAAGTTTATAAGTTACACACATACTAGTCTGTGATTGGTTAATGGCTGTCACCTGATATGGGGGACTGGTATATGGGGAAAATTTAATTTGTCAGAAAAAAATCTGCATATTTGAAATTCAGAGTAAGTGTTATTGCACTGTATTTTATTTTTCACATATTAATTATATAATTCTACTGTATGTAGTGGTCCTTTAACTAATATTTCAATTGGCAACATTACAGTTGGTGAAAACTTTTTGGGGCCTGCTTTTTATGGAACTATTTAAAGGAATAAAACATTTATCTAGGAGAGACATTTTCTCTACATATTTTTTTATCCATTCCACCCATACCTATCAGGATCTACTGCTTTAGCCAGGTTTGAAAACCAGTGAGATGGAGTATGTGTTTTTAAACAACTTTCCAATTTACTTTTATTATCCATTTTGTTTTGTTTTTTTGGTATCTTTTGTAGAAAATGATACCTAGGTTGGCTCAGAAGCTACTGATTGGTAGCTTCACATTTATGTCTCATGTTATTGGCTCACCCAATGTGTTAAATGGACAGTCTACTTCATTTTTTATTGTTTAAAAAGATAGAAAACCCCTTTTACTACCCATTCCCCAGCCTTGCACAACCAACATTGTTATAATAATGGACTTTATAACATCTAAGCCTCAAAATCTAAGCCTCTACAGTGCATTTGTATAGCTTTTTAGAGCCAGACAGTGCTAGTTCATGCGTGTTATATAGATAACATTGTGTTCACTACCGTGCAGTTATGCAGGAATCAGCACTAATTGTCTAAAATGCAAATGTGTAAAAAGCAATGAGATAAGGAGCAGTCTGCAGAGGCTTAGATACAAGGTAATCACAGAGGTAAAAAGTAAACACACACACATACACATGCATAACCATACACACACATATACCATATACACATACAAACACACACACACGTACATACACATACACATGCATAACCATACACACACATATACCATATACACATACAAACACACACACACGTACATACACATACACATGCATAACCATACACACACATTACCATTAACACATAAACACACACACACACACGTACATACACACACACACACACACGCGTACATACACACACACATACACATACATAACCATACACACACATATACCATACATACATACAAACACACACACACACACACATACATACACACGTACATACACATACACATGCATAACCATACACACACATATACCATATACACATACAAACACACACGTACATACACATGCATAACCATACACACACATTACCATATACACATAAAAACACACACACACGTACATACACACACGTACATACACATACACATGCATAACCATACACACACATATACCATATACACATACAAACACACACACACATACATACACATACACATGCATAACCATACACACACATTACCATATACACATAAAAACACACACACACGTACATACACACACATACACATACATAACCATGCACACACATTTAGGTAGCGAATACAATAGAAAAATATAGGGGTATCAAACTGACTCCAGGTCGAAGTACTTGAGTGAAAGTAAATGGAGACACTTTTACATATGTTTCTATTCAGATTGATTCAATTACGAGGAAGAAGGGCTATACAGGCACCAGTTGAAAACAATGGATTTCAAAGAAGGAGAGGTCGAAGACTAAGAGTCCCTAGAGTTTTCCTTCCACGTATGGGTTTGGAAGCCATTTCTGATTGGGAGATTATTCAGAGATTCTGTTTGGACAGAGAAGCTATTATGGAACTTTACAACAAAATAGCAGAATACCTGGAGCCTATGACAGCACGTTCACAAGCCATACCCAGACTATTAAAACTGTTGGCAGCCTTACACTTTTTTTGCCACTGGTTCATTCCAAGCTGTGTCTAGCATTATAATTGGAATATGGGGCGATAGTAAGCGCTAAATAGCTTAAAAGGCTGGAAACTAAATTCTGGCGAAAATAATTTTATTCCATATACATACAAATTAAAATCACAGATAAAATGTTAGAACACAATGTTCATATAAAAATACAATAAAATTCTATTCATGGATCCATGAAATAATCCAGGAGTTGTGTAACTGGCTAGTTTAGTTACACAAAACCTTGAATGTAACTCACCCCAAAGTTCATATGTCTGTTTGGGATGGATGTGTAAATCAGTTGTCTGACTTTGAAGTCAGATAGTGCATACAATTGGACAGATTTCAGCTAATGGAAACGACGTGTGGACTGTGGTTCAAATCGAAACAATGTGATGTGTAACAATAAACAATAAGTCAACTTTCAATGGGACAATAAAAATCTCAGTACATAATGGTGTAAAAACATTCGTTCAAACTTCAGTACAAAATTCACAAAATAATGCAATCAAAGGTGTGTGAGATCCGTTACCGGACCCAGTGAAGGAGGGGCTGTGAGAAAACGTGACGTTGATGCAAAAGTAGGTGTCTCACCCCACAGGAATGTGAATCCACACTAGCGCTAGTGAAAAAATCTAAAAAAATATATATAGTTCAATGTAGATCAATATTGATATCTTCCAAATTTTGTGTAGGTGTAACCAATGTTCTGGTGGTATAGAAATCGACACAAAAATATTACATTTAGATAAATGTTAAATCCAGTGTTAAAACAACGATATGTGAAAAAATGGGAGACAAATGAAAAAAATGAAAAAATGTGCAACGAATGAGAGAAATATATATGTGTATCGTCAAAAATAGATGAATAATCCCTTAAAGATATGAACAAAACTTATGTATCCACAATCCAAAAGATTATAGGTAAGTATAAAAAGGTAAAAATCTTGATGGGCAAAGGATTACGGTGGACAGAAATTCTATATGGGTGCTCCTAAATGTAGAGCCGCTTCAGCACCCTAGGTGCCAGATCCAGAGGTGGTGGTTACCAACTGTTAAGTGATATTGTTAGTGTCTATGATGGAAGTCCATATATATATAAGATACTGTTCATAAAATCAATATCACAAAAAATATAAAAAATGTATAAAAAAGAAAAACCTGAAAGAGAAAAAAAGAAACAATAGTGCAACACTGTATATAAAGGACAATATTGGTATTAGGATCAAGCTCACCAGTATGTCTGTCAACGCGTTTCGGCCACGATTTGGCCTTTCTCAAGACTATACTGAATTTGTGTGGACTGGGAGCTTATAAAGCCTAAATGTGGGATTGTTTGTGGGCGGTTTTGGTGCCAAAATCTTGAGAGGAAATTCCCCTTCCTGTTTGCCTCAAAGCATCTCTGGGAGGAAATTCCCCTTCCTGTTTGCCTCAAAGCATCTCTGGGAAATGTACAAGTGTTGACTTAATCTAATTTTCATCATCGTTTCCTATCTTCTTGATTATATGATATAGTGCTAGTTCTCTTTTGTATTTTACAAGTCTTTCATTTCCTGGATCTATAATATACGTTATACCATTAGGACTCTAAGTTAACCTTCTATCGTATTATAAAGTATAAATCTTTATCCAGTGTATTGCATCTTAAAGTGTGTACCTTTTTTCGGAATTAGGAATAAGGGAGCTAGTTTTTGGATTTCGATCGCTTAATTTGTTTTTATTGGAAGAGAGTAAACATATCCGAACCGGATGTGACGGCTCCCGTGTTGCTATCTTGTATCTGTAGTTCTATCATGAGCTTCCGGTTTATTGTTCTGTTGCTGCTACTACTATGTGTGGCTTACGGTAGTTGTAAATAATGAATAGATCTACTTTCTTATGGGGGGATGTAGTGGCTGACACTTGGATTTCGCTAACATAGTTCATTGTTGTGAAAAGGGAGGGGATTTTTTCAGAACCGGAAGTGTCGGCTCCTATATTGCTATCTGGTATATATCGTCTAAGATATATTTCCGGTTTTTTCCTATTGCTCCATTGATATTACTTCCTTGTGCTGTTCACAAATATTATAAATAGTGAGTGAACTCTAGCATTATAATTGGCATCAGCCAGTCTGCTTTTTCGAGGCACCTAACCAAAGTCATTGATGCATTGATGGTGGTCTTTCCAAGGTACGTGTGCCTTCCATCGACTCCTGAAGATTGGCAGTCTGTGAAGTCTAACTTTTATAGAATGTCTGGAATGCCCAATGTCCTTGGAGCCATCAATTGCACACATGTGGCAGTCAAACCAGCAGGAGAACGTGAGGAAGTTTACCTGAACCAAAAACCGTACCATTCTCTCAACGTCCAGATGGTGTGTGACCATAACATAAAAATTATCAGTGTCCGTTCTAACTTCCCTGTATCCTGCCATGATTCATATATCTTGCATCAGTCTGGTTTATATCGTACGTTTGAAGATGGAGAGATGCCTGAAGGATGACTGTTAGGTAAATAAATCATTTTTTTTAAACTATGTAAAATTAGTGTAGTTGTATTTGAATTATAAACAACAATTTCCCAGTGAGATTATTCCAGGTCAATAACAATCTAATAGCACATTGAATCCACTTGTTATTTTATGTGAAAGATTACCCAGAAAATATTGATAAACGATAGACAGCAACTTCTGAATTAAATAGAGGGTATAGAGATGCCTCTAGAGGTAACCCAAAACTGCTGATAACCGATGCAATGCACTTCTTACATTCAATATCCAGCACACATCAACCCCATTGAAAGTTCAAAATCGGCATCCACTGATGCAGAGTAGAGGATATATATACATTTACTCACCCTTCTGCCGACACAATCTGCTGATTGCCGTTGCCTTTAGCCTGGAATAGGTGCAAATGTGGGTGTAGGCATATAGGTATTATCTATTTCTTCACTTACTGTTCGTAAGCCACCATTGCTTCTCCTGCTCCTTCGCCCGGGAACCAGGGCCTGACGTTAGCGTGGGGGTGTGTGCGGATATGCCGGTTTCAATTGGTTGGGTCATCTTCTTAGTAATCCAGCATTGCCGAGTGTGACAGGCATCAATCAAAGGTATGGGTATAGCTCTGTGGCAACCAAGAGCGGGGACTGAGAGGTGGAGACTGCAAAAGAGGATTCCTTGTAATCCAGTGGAAAAATGAAGAAAAAAGAGAGCGCAGACCTCCTCCAATTTAAAAATTCTATTATTTATTCAGTGAGGATAAAATTCCAACAGCATAGGAAATGAGAGCAAAGTTAAAGGGTTTGACTAGTTTCGGCTTGTGGCCGTAATCATAAACCTAACTTACAATAGAATTAGGGCAATTAAAAAAGGGTAGTACTCTCAACCATTGGTTCAAGGGGAGAATTGATAAAACCTCCCATTTAACTCCTGGCACACTGAAAAGGTATCAGATGGTGACTGAAACATAGTCTCAGGTATAAATATGAATCTAGTGGAAAACATTATATTTGGGGGAAACATTAAACATCTTAAGGTATATATATACTGATATTTGATTAAATAAGTACATCATATTAGTAAAGGTATGTATAACAATTAGCTCAGGGCATCAATCAATCTCAAAGATAATTGCTTACTACAAACACAATTAATGGCATACACACTGTATAATATTCCTTTGAAAAAAGAAAAGGTAATACAAGACACCATATACAAAGTCATTGATGCATTGATGGTGGTCTTTCCAAGGTACGTGTGCCTTCCATCGACTCCTGAAGATTGGCAGTCTGTGAAGTCTAACTTTTATAGAATGTCTGGAATGCCCAATGTCCTTGGAGCCATCAATTGCACACATGTGGCAGTCAAACCAGCAGGAGAACGTGAGGAAGTTTACCTGAACCAAAAACCGTACCATTCTCTCAACGTGCAGAGGGTGTGTGACCATAACATAAAAATTATCAGTGTCCGTTCTAACTTCCCTGTATCCTGCCATGATTCATATATCTTGCATCAGTCTGGTTTATATCGTACGTTTGAAGATGGAGAGATGCCTGAAGGATGACTGTTAGGTAAATAAATCATTTTTTTTAAACTATGTAAAATTAGTGTAATTGTATTTGAATTATAAACAACAATTTCCCAGTGAGATTATTCCAGGTCAATAACGATCTAATAGCACATTGAATCCACTTGTTATTTTATGTGAGAGATTACCCAGAAAATATTGATAAACGATAGACAGCAACTTCTGAATTAAATAGAGGGTATAGAGATGCCTCTAGAGGTAACCCAAAACTGCTGATAACCGATGCAATGCACTTCTTACATTCAATATCCAGCACACATCAACCCCATTGAAAGTTCAAAATCGGCATCCACTGATGCAGAGTAGAGGATATATATACATTCACTCACCCTTCTGCCGACACAATCTGCTGATTGCCGTTGCCTTTAGCCCGGAATAGGTGCAAATGTGGGTGTAGGCATATAGGTATTATCTATTTCTTCACTTACTGTTCGTAAGCCACCATTGCTTCTCCTGCTCCTTCGCCCGGGAACCAGGGCCTGACGTTAGCGTGGGGGTGTGTGCGGATATGCCGGTTTCAATTGGTTGGGTCATCTTCTTAGTAATCCAGCATTGCCGAGTGTGACAGGCATCAATCAAAGGTATGGGTATAGCTCTGTGGCAACCAAGAGCGGGGACTGAGAGGTGGAGACTGCAAAAGAGGATTCCTTGTAATCCAGTGGAAAAATGAAGAAAAAAGAGAGCGCAGACCTCCTCCAATTTAAAAATTCTATTATTTATTCAGTGAGGATAAAATTCCAACAGCATAGGAAATGAGAGCAAAGTTAAAGGGTTTGACTAGTTTCGGCTTGTGGCCGTAATCATAAACCTAACTTACAATAGAATTAGGGCAATTAAAAAAGGGTAGTACTCTCAACCATTGGTTCAAGGGGAGAATTGATAAAACCTCCCATTTAACTCCTGGCACACTGAAAAGGTATCAGATGGTGACTGAAACATAGTCTCAGGTATAAATATGAATCTAGTGGAAAACATTATATTTGGGGGAAACATTAAACATCTTAAGTTATATATATACTGATATTTGATTAAATAAGTACATCATATTAGTAAAGGTATGTATAACAATTAGCTCAGGGCATCAATCAATCTCAAAGATAATTGCTTACTACAAACACAATTAATGGCATACACACTGTATAATATTCCTTTGAAAAAAGAAAAGGTAATACAAGACACCATATACAAAGTCATTGATGCATTGATGGTGGTCTTTCCAAGGTACGTGTGCCTTCCATCGACTCCTGAAGATTGGCAGTCTGTGAAGTCTAACTTTTATAGAATGTCTGGAATGCCCAATGTCATTGGAGCCATCAATTGCACACATGTGGCAGTCAAACCAGCAGGAGAACGTGAGGAAGTTTACCTGAACCAAAAACCGTACCATTCTCTCAACGTGCAGAGGGTGTGTGACCATAACATAAAAATTATCAGTGTCCGTTCTAACTTCCCTGTATCCTGCCATGATTCATATATCTTGCATCAGTCTGGTTTATATCGTACGTTTGAAGATGGAGAGATGCCTGAAGGATGACTGTTAGGTAAATAAATCATTTTTTTTAAACTATGTAAAATTAGTGTAATTGTATTTGAATTATAAACAACAATTTCCCAGTGAGATTATTCCAGGTCAATAACGATCTAATAGCACATTGAATCCACTTGTTATTTTATGTGAGAGATTACCCAGAAAATATTGATAAACGATAGACAGCAACTTCTGAATTAAATAGAGGGTATAGAGATGCCTCTAGAGGTAACCCAAAACTGCTGATAACCGATGCAATGCACTTCTTACATTCAATATCCAGCACACATCAACCCCATTGAAAGTTCAAAATCGGCATCCACTGATGCAGAGTAGAGGATATATATACATTCACTCACCCTTCTGCCGACACAATCTGCTGATTGCCGTTGCCTTTAGCCCGGAATAGGTGCAAATGTGGGTGTAGGCATATAGGTATTATCTATTTCTTCACTTACTGTTCGTAAGCCACCATTGCTTCTCCTGCTCCTTCGCCCGGGAACCAGGGCCTGACGTTAGCGTGGGGGTGTGTGCGGATATGCCGGTTTCAATTGGTTGGGTCATCTTCTTAGTAATCCAGCATTGCCGAGTGTGACAGGCATCAATCAAAGGTATGGGTATAGCTCTGTGGCAACCAAGAGCGGGGACTGAGAGGTGGAGACTGCAAAAGAGGATTCCTTGTAATCCAGTGGAAAAATGAAGAAAAAAGAGAGCGCAGACCTCCTCCAATTTAAAAATTCTATTATTTATTCAGTGAGGATAAAATTCCAACAGCATAGGAAATGAGAGCAAAGTTAAAGGGTTTGACTAGTTTCGGCTTGTGGCCGTAATCATAAACCTAACTTACAATAGAATTAGGGCAATTAAAAAAGGGTAGTACTCTCAACCATTGGTTCAAGGGGAGAATTGATAAAACCTCCCATTTAACTCCTGGCACACTGAAAAGGTATCAGATGGTGTCTGAAACATAGTCTCAGGTATAAATATGAATCTAGTGGAAAACATTATATTTGGGGGAAACATTAAACATCTTAAGGTATATATATACTGATATTTGATTAAATAAGTACATCATATTAGTAAAGGTATGTATAACAATTAGCTCAGGGCATCAATCAATCTCAAAGATAATTGCTTACTACAAACACAATTAATGGCATACACACTGTATAATATTCCTTTGAAAAAAGAAAAGGTAATACAACACACCATATACATGAATAGATATTTGTCTTAACAATATTAAACAAAATCAGAGAAGAATATCCTTATGCAGAACAAAACAATTGTGATGTATATATTTTCTTTCTACTGCAGGATGTGTATATATATGTATAGACCAGAAAAAAGATGAAACAGGAAAAAAGATATAAGATATCCCTAGGTGTAAGACACAAATATGTGCATCTATATGTTCATCCAATACCATACATGGAATAGACACACTAAACCACACTAAATGTGTACATTGGCCTATTTGCACCAGGGTGCGTTCACATAATAATTGAACAAAAAGAAATACTAAAACATCATGCTAGTATATATAGTCTAGACCAACTGCTATATTGATTATCCTGTACAAGTAAACTGCCAAAATTTCACCGGGTTTCTAGCCCAGTATATCTAACTGATTCCTGTTAAGCATTTCTGATTCCAGTGGCTATTCGTTACTCCTGGAGGGTGTGTTCCACGGATCGTTGGTCCACGTTTGGAGGAAAAACCGCCACCGGCTGCGACTGCCTCTTTGTCCTGGGAACGCTCCTTTTACAACCACACACAGATCAGAACAGTTGTGAGCGTGGGTGCCAGATCAGAACAGTTGTGAGCGTGGGTCCCCATAGGGACAAGCTGGAAAATTAATTTACCCTGGAATGTGTTTTTTCTATATGAACTTTTAAGCTACAGGAGTTTTTATATTTATTTTTATTTTTATATTGTTTTTCTTTTCTATTTGTATTATATATATATATATATATATATATATATATATATATATATATATATATATATATATATTTATTTATTTTTTTAAGGGGGGACATAGGCCGCAGACGGTTTAAAACTGAATGTGTAAAGGGTACAAAGTAAGTCTGGGATCAGAAAGACAGTCATGCATTAAGACCCCTAGTATGTGTGGGGTCAAAGAGAGCTCAATTTCTAATCTTAGGACAAAGATGTCATTGCCAATGATTAATCAGGTCAAATTCTGAATTAAAACCCTCAGGCATTTGAGTCCTGAGTTTAAAAATCCAAAATGTTTCTAAAAGCCTGTCTTTATCACCTCCCCTAGGGGGCCTTTTAATTACTTCAATAGCCCTCTATTTAAATGTAGTAACATTCCCTGAGTGTGTCTCTAGGAAGTGTCTAGATAATGCAGAACAGGGGATATTATTTTTGATGTAACCCAGATGTTCTCGTATTCTGGTACATACATCTCTACTAGTCATACCTACATACTGACAATGGTTTTAATATGTTCCCTGAACATTAAGCCAAGAAGTAGGCTGATGTGTAGATGGCAATTGGGTCGGGGATAATAGATTACCTAGTGTCATGCTTTTAGAATATACACATTTGAATCCCTTGGCCACTACTTCTTTAAGAGCTTTGTCGCCATATAGTATTGGAAAATACTTTTTTAGAATGGCACAAACCTCATAAAATTCTGTAGAGTATTTTGTGATGAACATGGTTTTATCATCTCTATTGTTTTTTGGCTTATGACTCAAAGCATTCTCTCTACTGACTCCAGCCACTTCCTTAGCCACGTTCTGCACCATCTCTGGCCGATATCCCCTCGCTATTAAGTGATTAACCATACACTTACTTTCCTCTGTAAAGTCTTTATCAGAACTACATATCCTTCTAATACGTAGTAGCTGCCCTTTTGTGATCCCCTTAAACACATGTCTGGGATTTGAGCTTTTGTTATGTAGTAGTGTGTTACCCGATATTTGCTTTCTATATAATTTAGAGTTGATTACTTCTGTATCTGAATCTCCTTCCAGGGTGATATCCAAAAAATTAATAGAGGTTTTGTTCCAATCAAATGTAAACTGTACCCCATTGTCGCTATAGTTTAGGAATTGCACAAAATCTTCTGCATTTGCGCTTGTACAGATGAATATGTTCCTTGAAGGGGTTGCTGTCTGCATATATAAAAGTTTTTTCCAGCCATCCCATGAAGATATTCGCATATGAGGGGGCAAATTTTGCCCCCATGCCGTACCCTGTTTCTGCAGATAGCATACCCCTTCAAACTGGAAATAATTATGCTGTAGTAGGAATTGAGTAACTCTGAGTATATATAGTGTGGCTTCACTGTTATTACCATAAATAGGTTCCAAAAAGTGTCTAACAGCTTTAATCCCCATTTCCTGTGGGATACTCGAATATAGAGCTACTACATCTATAGTCAGCCAACTATGTTCAGGGGACCAAGAAAATTCATCAGTCAATTGTAGTACATGTGTGGTGTCTTTAATATGGCTGTGCAAAGGCTCTACATTAGGCTGTAATATGGCATCCAGCCACTCAGACAGCGGCTCTAAAAGTGAGCCTATGCCTGACATGATAGGTCTTCCTTTAATATTGGTTAAACCCTTGTGAACTTTAGGCAAGTGGTGGAATAACAGGGTAACAGGGTTACTCACATACAGATATCTCATAGTCTCTGTATCTAAGAATCCCCATTAACACCGTCATCCAATAGATCATATAATTCTCTTTGGAATCTCCTCACTGGGTCAAAGGACAACTTAGAATAGGTATCAGAATCCTCTAGCTGCCTCCTTGCTTCTGCCACATATGTTTCTTTATTTAAGACTACTGCACTTCCCCCCTTATCCGAGTTTTGTATTACTATTGATTTGTTGTTCTTTAGTGCACTAATAGCCTCCTTTTCTTTGAGGGATAGATTATGTGTTGTAGTCTTTTTAGATTCATGCAGCTCAGTAAGATCCTCAACTACTCTCTTGTGAAATAAGTCCAAGGTTTTGCCCCTACTATGTAACCCTTTAACTTTGCTCTCATTTCCTATGCCGTTGGAATTTTATCCTTATTGAAAAAGAGAGGTCTGCACTCTCTTTTTTCTTCATTGTATTTGAATTGTCACTTTCATTATGTTATTGAGTTTGATGATGATATATGTAACTCAATAACATACTTAATTGACTCTAAATCATATTATAAATGTTAATTTTTTTTTTTTTTAAATAATTTTTTTATTGAAACATCTGTAAGGATTAAAAAAGGAGAATTGAGTGACCAGCGCCAAAAAAGGTTATTACTACAAACTCCAACTAGAAAAATAGGTAACCCTCTGTAACCTACAAAACAGATAGATATAAAACACAAACACTAGGGAGCGCTGAAACCAGCTTAAGAGTAAAATTCAAATAAAACTAAATACCTAACCTGATACTAATAGAATAAACAATTCAAATATTAAAGAAAAAAGTTGGTAGATATTATATGATACAAGTAAATATATGTGTCCAATTTTTGAAAAGGTCAATAAGTGTATATATATATATATATATATATATATATATATATATATATATATATAAGATGCCAGCAACAAATACTAAAACCAAATAACTATATGTAAAAACAATTATTACAATATAGGTTGACCTATTAAAACATTAAATCATATATCACAAAAAAAAAAAAATATATATATATATATATATATATATATATATATATATATATATATATATATATATATATATATATATATATATATATATATATAATACAAATAGAAAAGAAAAACAATATAAAAATAAAAATAAATATAAAAACTCCTGTAGCCTAAAAGTTCATATAGAAAAAACACATTCCAGGGTAAATGAATTTTCCAGCTTGTCACTATGGGGACCCACGCTCACAACTGTTCTGATCCGTGTGTGGTTGTAAAAGGAGCGTTCCCAGGACAAAGAGGCAGTCGCAGCCGGTGGCAGTTTTTCCTCCAAACTTGGACCAACGATCCGTGGAACACATCCTCCAGGAGTAACGAATAGCCACTGGAATCAGAAATGCTTAACAGGAATCAGTTAGATATGCTGGGCTAGAAACCCGGTGAAATTTTGGCAGTTTACTTTTACAGGATAAGCAATATAGCTCCCAAGGCTTGCTTACAACGGCCAATACTGCAAAAAATCACCTAACAAGGGTTATTCAGCCACAAGGATTTACAGACAAACAAATAAACACTCCAAAGGTGTAGGAGTTAGTTAATTGCTCTATTTTAAACTAACTCCTACACCTTTGGAGTGTTTATTTGTTTGTCTGTAAATCCTTGTGGCTGAATAACCCTTGTTAGGTGATTTTTTGCAGTATTGGCCATTGTAAGCAGGCCTTGGGAGCTATATTGATTATCCTGTACAAGTAAACTGCCAAAATTTCACCGGGTTTCTAGCCCAGTATATCTAACTGATTCCTGTTAAGCATTTCTGATTCCAGTGGCTATTCGTTACTCCTGGAGGGTGTGTTCCACGGATCGTTGGTCCACGTTTGGAGGAAAAACCGCCACCGGCTGCGACTGCCTCTTTGTCCTGGGAACGCTCCTTTTACAACCACACACAGATCAGAACAGTTGTGAGCGTGGGTGCCAGATCAGAACAGTTGTGAGCGTGGGTCCCCATAGTGACAAGCTGGAAAATTCATTTACCCTGGAATGTGTTTTTTCTATATGAACTTTTAAGCTACAGGAGTTTTTATATTTATTTTTATTTTTATATTGTTTTTCTTTTCTTTTCTATTTGTATTATATATATATATATATATATATATATATATATATATATATATATATATATATATATATATATATATATTGTGATATATGATTTAATGTTTTAATAGGTCGACCTATATTGTAATACATTTTTTTACATATAGTTATTTGGTTTTAGTATTTGTTGCTGGCATCTTCTATATATATATATATATATATATATATATATATATATATATATATATATATCTACTTATTGACCTATTCATAAATTGTACACATATATTTACTTGTATCATATAATATCTACCAACTTTTTTCTTTAATATTTGAATTGTTTATTCTATTAGTATCAGGTTAGGTATTTAGTTTTATTTGAATTTTACTCTTAAGCTGGTTTTAGCGCTCCCTAGTTTTTGTGTTTTATAACATCTGTAAGGATACAGCATAAATGATCAAAACACCAAAATACATGTATGGAACAGAGATTACAAAATACAAACAGTATGAATACAATGGTAAGCAGGGTAAATAGAATGTATTTCAAGGGGGCCCGAGCATCATAGCGCGTGCTTCTCAGTGCGAGTAATTTAAATCGCTGGATTAGAAGGTGGTGTAAAGGAGTCTCACTTTTTTCTTTACTTGTTTACAGGGGGGAAATAGACGATAATAAACTGATGAATAGTTATATCTGCAAAGGTTATCTAAGTAAATTGCGTGACTGAAAGACTTGTGTTATTTAGCTGTAAAAGGGACCCAAGAAACAGAGAGAGGATGGGGGGAAAAAAAGGGGAGGAGACACTTCAAGGAAGGTTGGACTGTATGTTAGAACAAGGTGGGGGTGTGTGGGTAACGCTGCAAGAGAGTATTGGGGGTATGTGAGGGAGGGGGGGAAGCAGAGTGCTGTGTAGTAGGGAGGGCTTAAGATTTAGTGGGGGGATTGGGGGTGGGAGCCCAGTCCCATCTTGGGAATTTGAGAAGCCAGGGGGACCAGATCTGATGAAAGGAGTTGAGTTTATCTAATACCCTGTATGAGTATTGTTCCATTTGCCCTATGTAATTGGTAATGGCTAGTACTTTTGAGAAGGGTGGAGGTCTCTCATCCTTCCAAGCTCTTGCTATAGCTAGTTTTGTGGCCATGAAGATATAAATCGTAAGGACTTCATTGGAGGGGTTGAGATTGAACATATGCATATGGAAAAGAGGTACTTCTGGGATATAAAGTAGGGAGATTCTGAGTGAATTTAGGAGCCTATACACTTTCCTCCATAATGGTTGAATTAGTGGGCATGACCACCAGATGTGTAGTGCAGTACTGCTATTTTTACATTTCCTCCAGCATTCGGGGGATTGTGTGTTAAAGATCTTGTGTAACGCAGCCGGTACCAAATGCCACTGGACTAGGATTTTGTAGTGTGGTTCCCAAAGGGTGGCGCAATGAAGTAGTTTTTTGGACAGTATGATCCTGGCATGCCAAGTATCGACATCCACTGTAAAACCTAGTTCTCTCTCCCAAGCACTGTGTTGTGGAATTTTATGTGAGGTGTGTGAGTTAATGAGGAGATTGTAGTGGAAGGAGAGGAGATGTTTGATACTGTGAGCATTTTGCCATGCGTTCTCCCAAGGTGATAATGGTCTGAGCATCTTTTTGGGGTAGCCCCAGGAACGTAGTTGTGTGCTCAAGTGGAATACCTTGAAAGTATGTCTCGTGGGGAACTGAAACTTTTCGCTTACCGCAGAGTGTGGAAGCCAGCTGTCATTCTCATAGAGATCTGTCACCATCAAAATTTGTCTTTGTGACCAAATGTCAGGGTGGGAGTCAGGTAAACAGAAGAGCACTGCAGGGATAGTGAGTGCCAGTGAAGGGTGGGGAGATACGGCTGTATTGTGTCTTATCTGATCCCAGAGCTGGAAGGCGTGTTTGAAAATTGGGTGGATGCTGCTCAAGTCTCGTCTATGATGAGTAGGGATCCTGAGAAGGTCAGAGAGGGATATAATAGGGGGTATCATTGATGATTCTACCCGGAACCACCCAGGCTGCTGTTCCGTGGTGTTCCATCTCAAAAAGTGTGATAGACTAGCAGCGATATAGTATGAGATGAGATTTGGGAATGCGAGGTCTCCCTTAGCGACAGGTTTCTCTAAAGTACGTCCAGAGGTTCTGGGTCTTTTATCTTTCCACACATATGTGGTGATCAGGCTCTGTAGTCTGTTTAAAACAGGCCTAGGAATATTATATGGGATGGTTCTAAATAAATATGAGACTTTAGGGAGGAAGCACATCTTGATCGCAGCAATGTGTCCTGTCCAAGAGATTTCTCTAAACTCCCACGATTCAAGAAGCTTCAGGAACTCCGGGAGTCTATCCGTATAATTCTGAGCTATAGTAGTGGCAGGGTTTGGGCTAAGGAAAACTCCTAATACTTTGATAGAAGTGTCTCTCCACTGGAAGTTATATGTTCTTTGAAGAAAAGTAAGATCATGGGATGAGATATTGATGGGGAGTGCCTCTGTCTTTGTAACATTGAGTTTATTAAAACTCAGGTTACTAAAGTTCTTTAGAGTTGCAAAGACTGCTGGTAATGACTCTTTAGGCGATGTCAGGAAAAGGGTAATGTCATCTGCGTATAAAGAGATTTTGTGTGTGTGGGTCCCAAGAGAAAGGCCTTTAGTGTGAGAGTCAAGTCTTATGGATTGGGCTAAGGGTTCGATCGCTAGTGTGAATAGGAGGGGCGATAAAGGACATCCCTGTCTGGTGCCATTAGCTAGTCTAAACTTTGAAGACTGAAATCCTACACCTCGTACCCCAGCAGAGGGGGATGTATATAGCGCTCTGATTGCAAGAATAAAAATGTCGGGAAATTGAAAAGTCCTCATAGTCTCCCATAGGTAGTCCCATCTGACCCTGTCGAAGGATTTTTCGGCATCTAGAGACAGGGCCAGAAGAGGGATATCTCTCTTTGATGCGAAGACAAGGAGATCAAGTATTCTCCTAGTCGCATCAGGGCCTTCTATATCTGGAATGAAGCCTACTTGGTCATTTGTTATCAGGGGGACGATAACTCTCGAGAGTCTGGTAGCAAGAAGTTTTGCATAGATCTTAGTGTCTATGTTGAGTAATGATATAGGGTGGTAGCTACTGCACAAATCCGGGGGTTTACCTGGCTTTAAGATTGTAATCACTGTGGCCTCTAGAAATTCCTCCAGTAAAAGAGCTCCCTGATATTATCTCCTGAAAGAATCTTGAAAGAATTGGGGCTAGGAGGTGTTGAAAGCTTTTATAAAATATAAATGTTAATCTTTATTTTTTTTCTTTTTTCATAGGGGATGCGGGTTATTTCAGTAGAGAGTGGTTATTCACACCATATAATAATCCTCAAAGAAGATGTGAGGTTAAATTCAACGAGGCACACAGATCCACCAGAGGAATCATCGAGAGAGCTTTTGGAATGTTAAAAATGCACTTTCATTGTCTTGACCATTCAGGTAGTGTGATGCAGTATGCGCCAGTAAAGGTTGCAAAAGTAATTCTGGTATGCTGTATTCTTCATAGCATAGCAATAAGAAGAGGATGTGAAATTGAGGATGCTAACAAAATCTCCTTTGAGTACTTCCTGGAGGTCATCTGCAACGATGCACCAACAAGACAGGCCATTAACGCCAAAAATGATGTTGCCGAAAACTATTTTAATGATTGATTTCATAAATTTTCACGTGATTTCTATTTTCATGACATTAAAAGTATCTATTTTTTAGTTAAATTGTGAATTTGTGAATAAAAAGTTTTTTTTTCATCTCAGAAATTGTCAATGTGCATTTCTTTTTTTTAATTTTTACAATTGTATGTTATAGATAGAAAAAATTCTACCAATATGATGCAGGTTTCAAAAAGTTATCTATAAAGTAACTGACTGATGTTATTCAAAAAGATTATTTGAATAGATATCCTTAGATGATGAAAATATCAATATATAACTATGTATTTAGTTTTTGAAGGATAACCTAGAACACCAGTGTTATTTTTTCTAACATCAAAATAGATGTGAAAGCTATATAAAGGCTATAAATTCAAAGTAGTAGCTATTTTTTAAAAACTAAAAAAAATTCTAAAATCAACTTCTTTATTAGCCCATGCTTCTAATGTGTGTATATAACCATTAACAATCAATATCAATACATTTTTTAAAGATGTCACATAAACGATTGATTAATAATCAAACTTTATTTTTCATTTCAAATATACAGATTAGATAATAACGATATAAACAAAAAACTAATAACGATCTATAATTACATAACTCTCTATACTACATTACAAACTAACATAAAATATACTATTGATAACTATATTGAACTTAGACTAAAAATTCTACTGAAAACTTAAATTACATTTAACATTAATTATTATTGACATATTTTTGTTTTCATCGGATAAAAAAAAGCTAGACTTACAATAAATAGTACAACTTTAAAATTAATTCATGTAAATATTTTGAACATTTTACTAAAATATAATAATGTTTTTAGAAACACTGAATAACGCGAGATTTAGAAGATTTATAGATGCGACACACTCATTTAGAAAGTTGCTATGCGACCAGGAAGGATGAAGAGAATTACACCATTCACATCTGGGGAAATGATAATTATAGTGTATGTGATGGAGCGATATTTTCCCAAACACTTAGGAGGTGTCCGAGGAGTCATGCAAGATGAAAGGGACAAAACTATATATGAAATGATACGCAGAATGTATTGTGTATCAAAAATTAAAAGGACCAGATGTCAATGTTTGAGATGCTACAGTGATCTTAGACATAGAGAACCACTATATTACCAATCCATTAGGAGCCTTGTAAGGACATGTAAGTTTATTAAATTGTTTTTTAGATTAATATTAGGTTGTGCGCTATTTATATATCATTGTGCACTTTCCTGTGTTGCTATACATGACTTTAACATGAATATATTTCTTAAAGGCACAATGATAAACTATATTGGAATTGTTATCTATCTATACATGTAATCTATCTATACATGGAATTGTTATCAATTTTATAATTAAATAAGATTATCTTGATATTTTTATTTAAAAAGCAGTAATGTTATGCTTTGGAGCCTAACCCATGATAGATTCATAAACTTTTTTAAGCTTGCTTATTGGTGGCAAAATCTAATCATCCAATAAGAAATTGCTATGCATGATGCTGAAACTAAAATGTGCTTGTTTTTCAAAATTACATCCCATCTTTAAAAAAAAATATATAAGTAAAAAAAATCAAACAATTATTATTGTTTTAAATGATAAATTTGTTAGAAATTTCAGCAACGATATGAACCATGAAAGAATAATTTTGGTTTAAGTGTACGATAATTATAATGTTTATGTACATACAGGCTCTTTGAAGTTATCTATTAACATTATGATTTATGGTTTTGTCATTTTTATTTTTTAAGAAATTATAAAAACTATAAATATAGTCTAAACAAGATCTACAATTTGAGAAACTAAGATACAATGATGTCTGGATGAAACTTTTACTTACAAATTTTACATTTATATTACAACAAATTGTATTTATAAAACTATTTACAATACATTTTTAAAAATACAAATTTAGTAATCATCCAGCATACATCAGCAATTATTAGACTTGATGATTGTTTTACAATTTTGAAATACAAATCGCAATTCTACAATGTTCTTTATTTGTCACAGTTATGATATAAAAATATTTTTTTTGTTAAATATCAGATCATATTCTATTATTTAAATAGATGTGTTATCTTTTTATGTTTTATAAATAAAAAAAATCAAAATCAAAGAGAAAATTATAAACATTTAAATAATAGAATATTTATTCTTGAACTTTATCAATTGGACATGTAAAATTGCATGTCCCTTTTAAAATGAAAACTTAAATTTAAAAAATAGATTTAGTAATCTTGTTTTGTATATCTGTATTAACTATTTCAGATAAGAGGAAAGAAAATGTTTGTGGTGCTCCTCCTCCACGTTATGTTAGGGTTATTCTAAATTTAACACCTTGCAGTTAGGCTAGATCCCCACCCTTGCCACTGTCTTTGCTTGACAGACAATTGTCCCCACAGAAAGGAGGTGTCAGGTGCCTAACAATCGTACATACACCTCAAGGTACAAAAGGAACCATGAATTAAATCTCTAAAGTAATATAACTTATTAGCATAATAATGATTTGGATTTCTTTGGTAATAACAGAAACCAATAGAAGAGTGTTGAAAATGAAGGAAAAAAAGGTTCAGAAGAATATTGCAATTATCTTCTACAGAAGGTATTTTTCGAATATTTGGTAACATTAAAAATATTACAGTGATCATTTTTTAATTGTGTTATTCTGTAACTGTTCATAGATAGTGACAATGAGGAAAATAATGCTCCTCAAAGGATATCAGTAACTCCACCCTCAATGCAACTAAGTAAATGTTTGATATAAGTAACTCCACCCTCAATGCAACTAAGTAAATGTTAGATATCAGTACATTTACTCTATTAATAAAGATTATACTACAATCTATATATGTATTGAATTATAAATATATATTACAGATGCAAGTAGTGAGAAAAGCTCAACAAATATTTCTGATACTGATATTGACTTGGAAATATCTAAGGTTTCTAAATCTACACAGACAAGTCCAGCTATGGAAAATACTTCCTCTAATCTAAATGGTAATAATTTATTGATAACTGCTTTTTAACAACCTTTTTTTAAAAAATTGTGTGACAATCCATACATTTTTTTTCTTATCTAGATTCTGGGTTACAAGTTGCATCACAAGTACAATCCTCGTAATATTTACAGTATTGATACTTTTTATATATATATTATTAGAATTTTTTTGTAAGGTCCAAATAGCTATTTAATTTGCACTTTGATGACATTACAATTGTCTTCTTTTATAGTCAAAATTTCTATTACCAACCAAAAATTACTGTAGTGGCCAGGAGGACCCTCAATTTTTTTTTTTTCAAATGTTTTTTGTTTCTTAATTTTTCAAATTCAGTTTTGTAATAAATGTTAACTTTTTTCAATATGATTTGTCGTTGTGTCACATTATTTCAAAACCTTAAACATATTTAAAGTCAATGGGAAAATAAATACATAATAAATTAAATAAAAATAGAGAAACTTTAATAAACATATGTACAAATAATAATAATAATAATAATAATATTAATAATAATAATAATAATATATTTTATGATCAAAACAAATAAAAATAATAAATCAAACCATTCAACTAACTGCACTAATGGAATCTTTCTCTTAGGATCTGGCGACTCTTGGTTCTGCTGTCTATCTCTTATTATTATCTAACATAGACTGCATAGTAGTTTGAGCCATCTGCATGTTATTTTCGGCTATTGCCAAGGCCCTCGTTATTTGCTGGTTCCTTTCTCTGTCCATTTCTCTTTGCCACTGAAAGATTTCACAGTCCAGTTCCAATCGTTGCTTATTGTAGTTATCAAATCTTTCTAAATGTGCAAACAAAATATCCTGAACCTGTCTACTGTCTGCTTTTTCATTTCATTTAGAGCAGCATCTTGCAAAGGTGCCGGCTCTTGCAGTATAGGTTGAGCCGGTGCAGGTTCAAAAGCTTCAATTGCCGGCTCTGCAACAACATCATGAGGTAGATTTTGATGGTCATCCTCATTAGGGGGGTTGTTACAGGCTCATGAATAGCAAAATCCTGATCTTGTGCCATCTGTGAGAAGTCAGGAGTTAAGCTTCCACAGTCTGGAGATATAACCTCTGGACTATGTGCTCTAACAGGAACAAGATCCAGAATGACCTCTCTAGAAGAATCATCCTCCTCTTCGATATCTTAAATTAAAAAAAAACAGAATATAATTAGAAATATCGAAATCAAGGAATTAAAACAAGACTAGCCAACATTATGTAACATCAGATTACGATTTTTTCCTACAGTAATGGTTAGGGGGTTAATGGTTAAACAGTGTGACTATACATACGAAATTTATACAGTACTGTTGGCTGTAAAATGTCACTACTATAGTCATTATATGTAAATCGTTTGCGGTTTGTGACAAGCTAGCCATCTCATCCTAAGATTTGATCATTGTCCTTGAGTGCAGTGATATTGTTTTTATTTATAGCCATTTTTTCTTTTTGTTTTGTTTTTGGATGAGTGCATATGTTTGTATTCCACAAGCTGTGTATTAATGCAGTTTGTTGGTTTGTGTCAGGACAGCCATCAAGGTGTGTATTCACGCAGTTATGTCAGTCTTTGTTTTTTGGTTTAAATAAGAAGATTAAAGACCTTCTTAATAAATAAGTGTGATTTTGCATGTTTAAACTGAGTTAATATAAAATCACAATACATACAATAATATTGGATGGATGTAACATGAAACAGAATAAAGTGTACACTATATTAAGTACAGGGGCGTTTAATGTTAGTCTATCCATCTCACAGTGTGACTATCAAACTATATACAATACAAAACAATTTAAAAATCTTTGGTTAGATTATAGCTAAATCAGGTTTGCTATCCTATATTTACTTTCCAAAGGTAACTTACCATCAAAAAGTGGTGCAGAACCTGTGACCATAGCTCGGAATAGACGTCCAACATCCGCTGAAAAAATAAAATATATATATTAAAGATTAATATTTAATTTATATTTAAATATTTAAAGGTGTATATATAAGTGGATTCAAACAATATACCAGAGCTTCTTCCAACTGCTGTGTCCGGTGTACTGCTTCTTACATCTGGAAGGGTATCAGCAGATGATAGGCTGTGGCTTGTATTTGTTGTGGAGCGTATATATTGTCCATGTTGTGGTGGTTGTCTAATATTCAAATTTTCAATTTGATGTGATGTCGACGGACGTGGTTCCTGTCCTATAGAGGCAGATGGGGTATTGACACATGCAGAAGTCGATGATGGAACAGAACCACCTATAAAATAGCAAATAAAGATTTCAATTAACACATTACATAACATATTACATATCTGTCCAGTATGTATCTTTATTGAGGCATGAAAACCCCCAATGGATGTATTAGTATGCAGCAATATAACACCATAAGAATTTTAATATTTAAAATAGATAAATAAATAAAACACAATTTATTTAACTCATGATTGCTAGCTCATATTAAAATTAAATCCATTATGGTTTTACATTGTATTATTGAATTTCAATAATTATCTTGTTATCATTGAAAAAATAAGCACCAAGTCCATAATGGATTAAACTGGAAATCATGGGTGAACCAGTGACAATATAAATTGAAATGTATACATCAATCAACAGATATAGCATATGTTCTATGCTGTTCATAAGCTTGGCTTGATAAACATTAAAGGGACACTGAACAACATTTTTTTATTTTGTGATTCAGATAGAGAATGCAATGCTAATAAACTTTCTAATTTACTCCTATTATCAAATTTTCTTCATTCTCTTGGTATGTTTATTTGAAATGCAAGAATGTTTAGATGCTGGCCCATTTTTGGTGAACACACTGGCCTCTAGTTATTAAGGTCTGGTGGACCTGATCCGACAGTGCGGATCAGGTCTGCCAGACCTCGCTGAATACGGCGAGCAATACCTCGCCATATTCAGCATTGCACCAGCAGCTCACAAGAGCTGCTGGTGCAACGCCGCCCCCTGCAGACTCGCGGCCAATCAGCCGCCAGCATGAGGGTGTCAATCAACCCGATCGTACTCGATTGGGTTGATTTCCGGAGATGTGTGTCCGCCTGCTCAGAGCAGGCAGACAGGTTATGGAGCAGTAGTCTTTGTGACCGCTGCTTCATAATTGCTGTTTCTGGTGAGCCTGCAGGCTTGCTAGAAACACGGGGCATCAAGCTCCCTACGGAGCTTGATACATATGCCCCACTGTGTTGTTCTTGCTGATTGGTGGATAAATTCACCCACCAATAAACAAGTGCTTTCCATGGTCCAAAACCAAAAAAATAGCTTAGATGCCTTCTTTTTAAAATAAAGAAAGCAAGAGAATGAAAAAAATTTGATAATAGGAGTAAATAATAAATTTGCTTAAATTTGCATAAGGTTTAAACCGTCCTTCTTACTGTCTAATACCTTATCTAGTAAATAAGACATGACACCACTTGTTTGGGAGAAAGAACCGGTCGCGGTTCACGTTTATTAAATAAACGCTTTAACTTGTGCCTAAGCTTTATTCTAATTACCCTTAGGCACTTGATCAACCTATCAACGAAACTTGGAAACAAGTTCGTAATCCTAAACGTTGGCGGCATCTCACCCTAACCTAGCCCCTACTAGCAGATGGTCAAGGCCCCTTTCGATACCTGCAGCGTGACACCCGGCTGTCATGCCCCATGGCACTCAGAGAGAGCTGTGATGTTCAGAGGTCTTCAGTCCAATTGCGAGGGAGAGGACCCCCAGGCCGGCACCTGGCAGGCATAACCCCTCCCTTTTCCAGGACTGTCACTCTTCTCTCCTTGTGCCCGCTCCCCAGGGCATTGACCGCCCGCTGAGGCATATCCAACCAACCTAGTAAGGCACCCCCTGACAGCCGAATCGTACAACTCAACCGCAGGGGTGGATGGCTACATTAAAGGCTCAGTCTTACTGCAAGCTAGCTCAATTAAACCCACCCCTGCCGAGCCAACTCACCCTAAACAGCCGCATCGTAGCCGCCAATCTCCTCTTCCAGGGACGGGTGGGCGGGGAAACCTTCTCCTTGAAGTCTGGAAACCGAAAGAGGCTGATCTCACTGCTGCAGGACCCTATAAAGGTAAGAAACAGACACCTCCTCTCCACTTGCAACATTGTAACAACACAATTTAGCATTACTCCAGACTTCAAGTTGGTAAACCCTTAATTTTGTTACAGGCCCACTAGAGGGCCCTCCACTACTATAAGGTTTAAACCATCTATTCCGTCCTTCTTACTGTCTAATACCTTATCTAGTAAATAAGACATGACACCACTTGTTTGGGAGAAAGAACCGGTCACGGTTCACGTTTATTAAATAAACACTTTAATTTGTGCCTAAGCGTTATTCTAATTACCCTTAGGCACTTGATCAACCTAGCAACGAAACTTGGCAACAAGCTCGTAATCCTAAACGTTGGCGGCATCTCACCCTAACCTAGCCCCTACTAGCAGATGGTCAAGGCCCCTTTCGATACCTGCAGCGTGACACCCGGCTGTCACGCCCCATGGCACTCAGAGAGAGCTGTGATGTTCAGAGATCTTCGGTCCAATTGCGAGGGAGAGGACCCCCAGGCCGGTGCTTGGCAGGCATAACCCCTCCCTTTTCCAGGACCGTCACTCTTCTCTCCTTGTGCCCGCTCCCCAGGGCATTGACCACCTGCCACAAGAGCCAGGCGAACTCTTGCCGCCAAAACAAACCAACAGGAACCCAGTAATGAACATAATTTAACTAACATAACAATAACAACATAACGATTCAACAGATTGCAACATCAACCATTTCAGCACATACATTATCGAATAATCATCAACAATGCTCCCCTGACATCCCTTAGGAACATATCCAACCCCACGTCCGTAAGGTGGTCTCCATCAGGCCTAAATAGGTCCCTTTTGTCGGCCGTTATACTTTTGTGTCTGATCACAAAACCCCCAATGCCCGTGACCACATTTCCCATCTCCCTGTTCACCTTCTTGCGCACATTATATGCAGCTCTCTGTGTGACAATGTGCCGCCAATGCAGTCGAGCAACTACATTTGACCACCCCAAAGTCACACCCTGCAACCAAGTGTGCATCCATTGCACATCCGCTGTCATTCTTTTAATTAAATCCAGCCCGGGCAATGCCCCCAAGTGATTTCCACCGAGGTGCAGCACTAAGACGTTAGGCCGCCCCCACCTTTTGTGCGCCTCCTGTAAGAGTGCCGGCAAATCGGCCCACAACAATCCCCTGCGCCCTAACCACCGAAAGCTTGCCTTGGACGTTGGGAATCCAAGTTGCTGTCCCTCCGGCGATCGCAACGCCCTGAGATGAGCCCAGTGGATGTATGAATGCCCTACTATCCATACACAAACCAGAGGCGCTTTCACATTTACAACACCTGGTAAAACAGAGTACACCACCATGAAAATACCGCCCCTTCACAGCCTGGGTCCCCCAAGAAAACCCCCTCCTTGGAAATATTGACCCTTAACATGCCTGTGTTCTAGCAATGCCTTTTAGCTGGTGTAATATAAGTTTTGTACTGGGTTGATTTCCATCTACCCAAGCGCTTAATCTCCGCCAACGTAACTCCCTTTTGAGCTGCGCTGGTCGCCGCGCCTATTCTAAAAGAATGCGGGGTGATCCTGCTCGGATCCAACCCAGCCTGCTTCGCCGTTTTCGCCAGTACCTGGCGGAATTGAAAGACCGACAGGGCCAAACCGTCCTCATGTATCAGGAGCAGTTGCCCCCCTGCCGGCCTCACCTTAAGGTATTGCTCCACACAAACCACCGGGCAGCAATCCTCAAACTCCTGTCGTTCAAGGGGTAACCATGCCCCCACCCTCTCCTGGTCCGTCTTGGACCTGGGCACAAACAAAAGGAGCCCCCCGTCCATCAGACAGATGTGCTCTAACTGTACTCCACTGCGGCCCTTAGCCTTGGCAGACGCAACAAGCTCCCCCACCCTGAGAGCTCCCGCAAACGCCAATGCAAATGCTGTTCTAAAAAGAAGCTGCTCATATTCGGAGTTGCAAACCTTTGCAATGCCCTTCGATAGCGCCCGCAGTCTCTCCTGGGTAATGGGTTCCCTCCGATCTTTTTGCCGGGGAGACAACCTACCCCACCCCTTCAACACCTACCTTACTAGGAAAGTTCTGGAATGGTCCTCAAAGCCAAGCGCTTTATTAAAGAAGGCCAACACCGATAGCCGACCGCTCACGCCAGCCTTACTGACCCCCTCTTTATGCAGTAAAGCCAACCAATCTAACACCAGCACCCTAGTAGCCCTTTGTACCTGTACACCTCTGAGTTGACAGAAAGCCTCCCAGCAGTCCCAGTGACTCTTATATGCTGACCATGTCCTTGGCGCCAAGGATGCCTTAACCAAGGCTAGGATGCTCATCCAACCTTCACCAGCTGCCAAAGAGAAGAAGGGCATGTTAACCCCTCCTCTGCAGCCATGGGTGCCGCTGCCCTAAACTGCTCCCATTTAAATCGAGAGAGTGCATCTGCAATAATGTTCTGCACTCCCGGGACGTGTTTGGCGGTAAAATGTATATTGCACTGCAAACATCGTAACACCAGGTGATGCAAGCAGCACACAACCGCTGGCGATGATGCGGACAGCCTGTTAATGGCGTACACCACACTCAGGTTGTCTGTCCAGAACACCACCACTTTATTAGCCAATCTATCCCCCCAAATTTCCACAGCCACCACTATCGGGAATAATTCCAAAAGCATCAGGTTTTTGGTATATCCCGCAGCTATCTAGCCCCTCTGCCATGGAGCTGCGCTCCATTCTCCATCAAGGTATGCTCCGTACCCAAAAACCCCCGGCTGCATCCGTGTACAGGTTTATTGCATTGTTAGGTACTTTCCTACCCCTCCATAGGCACACACCATTAAAATTCCCCAAGAATTTCTCCCATATTTCCAGGTCCTCCCTGACATCCGCAGTAATGCTTGTCCATTTTGCTAGACCGGTAGGTCCTCTCAAAAGGCCCTCCAATCGACGGTTAAAGGCCCTTCCCATCGGGATGACCCTTCCCGCAAAATTCAGGAGGCCCAGCAGTGACTGTACCTCTTTGATTGTGACCTTGCTCGCCTCTCTAAGCCTCCGCACCGCCTCCAACATCTGGATCACCTTGTCCATGGGAAGCCTGCATTCAGCCTGCACCGTGTCTATTTCTATACCCAGAAATGTGAGGCAGGTGCACGGCCCCTGTGTTTTGTCGTTCGTGAGCGGCACTCCAAACCGCGCCATCATATCCTGCATAACTTCCATGAGCTGTTCACACTCCGTGGAACTGGCTCTCCCTACCAACAAGAAATCGTTCAAGTAGTGAGCCACCGCTCCCCCACTTGACGCCTTGTACACTGCCCAATGCAGGAAAGAGCTAAAACACTCGAACAGGGAACAGGGCAATGAGCAGCCCATCGGCAAGCACCTGTCCACGTAGTATTCCCCTTCAAACTTCATGCTCATTAGTCTGAATGCCGAAGGGTGCAGCGGAAGCAGGTGGAAAGCCGACTCAATGTCTAGCTTCGGCAACAGTGCCCCCGGCCCGCATGCCCTGACCATGTCTAACGCACGATCAAATGATTGATAGTGCACCGAACTCAACACTGGGTCAATGGCGTCGTTAACTGACTCCCCTTTCGGGAAAGAAAGGTGAAGTATCAACCTGAACTTCCCTTCCTCTTTTTTGGGCACCACACCCAATGGGGAGATCACCAGATCTTCCAACGGGCAGGTGGAGAATGGCCCAGACACCCTGCCCAGGGCCACTTCCTTGGCCAACTTTTCCCTAACTACATGCGGGAATTCGTAGGCCGTTTTCAAATTTCTGTGCACTGAAGAACCCACAACCCGTCAAGTGACCGGTATACGGAAACCCCATTCCAACCCCGACCTCAGCAGCTCAGCTGCCCCCCTGTCAGGGTAGTTCGCCAGCCATATCAACATGGCATGCAACCTAAGCGGAGTTGGTGCCCTTGACTGTAACTCCCGACTTAGGCGTGAGTTTGGGCTGTCCCTGGTCCTTTCGTTTTCCACAATCGGCACCTGGGTGAGGCCCTGCACAGAATTTGCAGATGTGGCGAAAGGAGCAGCTGCTCCCCCTATCACACTGCTTATCCTGGAATTTCCAGCATTCCCTCCCCTTCCTGCCAAGCCGTGCCCCTTGGCACAGCGGCGCTTGATGTGACGCAAAGGGGGAGGGAGAACCGCTCTCCACCCCTAATTTGGACCACAAGTGCATATCTTGCGTCCCAAAGTGCAGCAGAGGGTTACCTACCATCTTCCTCCTAAAGGCCATGTCGTATTCACGCCATGCTCCTTCTTTGAATCTCGTACGGATATCCTCTATGGTATCCTGGTACTTAAACAGGTTGTGCCCCTGCAACGGCCATCTGTCGACATAGCAAGCGGCCAGTACACGGAAGCATTTAAGCCATTCCTCATACGTCTCCGGCCTACGCACTATCTTTGGGCCCGAGCCATCCGCCGCTCTTTCTTTGGCCCTAAAAGCATCTAGAGAGAGCTCGAACACATTAACGTATCTCCCCTCCTGTATCTTTTTAACAACCTTCGTTTTCAGATGGCCATACAGCGAGTGGACCAAACAGGGGTAAGTGTCCCCCTTTGCCGCCACTTTACGTGGCACTGGGCCCGCTGGAGCTATCGCGCCTCCTAAAGCTTGCAACCACTGTAGCTCAAGTGTCTGATTCCTAGTGCCTGCCCTGTCTTTCGCTTGAGCCGACGCCATCTTCTTCATCCACGTAAACATCCTGCGCTGACCCTTCCCCACTAATCCGAGGTTCTCCCCGCTATCTGATCCTGACCCACTCGTGGAAGACCCCGTGTCAGTGTGCATAATGTCTGGTGCATGGCACTCACCCTCGCCTTGTATCCCTGCTCCAGAAGGGGTTGCTGGACTTGCAGCACTCTGGATTCCGCTGGGCCCTGCCACTGCTAGGGCACTGCTCGAGCTTGATTCCATCTCTGCTGTGCTTGCCAGAACCTGTTGAGACAAAACAACTTGGGGGGTACTCTGGTCTGCGAGAGGGGCAACAGTTGAAACACCCTCTCTCCCCTCCCCCTGTCTCCCGCCAGCCGACATACCCAGAACATTAGACACAGCATTTCTGATAATCGCCTCCTGCACAGCCCCATCCCGGGCGTGACCACTAAACCGTATCCACCACATGTAACGCTGCCTCAACAGCTCTCCTGATCATATCCTCATCCACTCCACCATGTGACTGGCCACCTCTAGGTGTCTGCCTCCTATCATACTGCGTATCATTCAGCACATCACTCGGTCTCACAAATCCCAGAGCCCTAAACTGAGTAGATCCCTCATAGGCATGCATTATCCCTGCATGTCCCCACCCCCTATGTGGTTCATAACTCATTCTAGTCTCCAATCGACCATATGCCCCCTCAGGCCCACCGGCCTTTGATACTGCATCTGCGCCTGCATACCTCTGGCTCATGCCCCCTCTCATGCAAGCTTGTCCCAATGTGTCCCCTCCAGCTGTGCTCCGTTCTGTTGCACCACTCTCTCTCACAACAACCGCGGGCCTTTGCCCTTCACTGCCTCTATCTTGAGCCACTGCCTGCGCGCTCGTGCTAGGCTGCTCTGTAGGCCTTCCAACTGAACACACCGCTCTGCCTGCCACACCTGATGGGCCCGTATGGGGACCGCGATCTACCGCCATGCGCGCATGCGCACTATTAACAGGCATACCCACGTGAGGATCAACTGCGCCACTTGTTCTCCGCCCAGCACCCGGACCATCAGCCATGCCCCTGCCAGGTAAGTAGACCCCACTGCTCCCCGCCTGCCTAACTGCTGCCTCGCTCGCGACCCGGAGTCCCCCCAAGTTACCTGCAGAGCTCCGGTCACGTGAGGCAGTCCTCTCCTGGTCGTGTCCTCCCCCAAAATGGCGGCCGCGATCTCCCTCCTCCATAGAACTCTCGGAGGAGGTGTTCTCGTGGGAACGGCCATTCGAAGGGCCAGACTCCGCTGCGCTCTCTGCAATGTGGCTGGGCCCTGGGTTTGCCCCCTCACCCCCGGCCGCCCCGGCGACAGCCGTGCCCAGGCCCTGGCCCCCCTGAGGGGAACCATAATTAAAGGATTGGGCCAAGGCCAAGACTGCCGCCATGGCCGCCGACGGCAAGGCCACAAACTGCCCAGCCAGGCTGGCCCCTGCATCCGCTGGAGCCACCGGACCTAATAAAGTTCCTTGGCCACTCTCAGTCCCCACCATACAACCCCTCACGGCTGTAACAACCCTGCCGGTCTGCGGCCCTGGGTTGGTGGCTACCCTCTTATCCCCAGTAGCCTGGGCCTTCCCCTTAGGGCCTGTAACCCCTGATCTTCCCCAGCCTTTCCCTTTCCCCGATTAAAACTCCTAGCAGGTGGGGATTTTTGGGGGGTGGGGGGTACCAGATCCTCTGACTCAGGCTCCTGTCTTTGCTTTGCAGGTCCTTTTTTCCTTGCAGACATCTCCACCACCTCCCTGTAATGCTTGGGAGGCACAGATTTCTCCTGTATCTCTCCATGCTTCCCTTTTAGAACCTTCAGCCAACTTCAGAAACCTTCTCCTTGAAGTCTGGAAACCGAAAGAGGCTAATCTCACTGCTGCAGGACCCTATAAAGGTAAGAAACAGACACCTCCTCTCCACTTGCAACATTGTAACAACACAATTTAGCATTACTCCAGACTTCAAGTTGGTAAACCCTTAATTTTGTTACAGGCCCACTAGAGGGCCCTCCACTACCATTCTCTATCTGAATCATGAAAGAAAAATTTTGGGTTCAGTGTCCCTTTAAAGAAAAAGATAAACAGAGAAGTAATAAAGTTACATAACCAATTTTAATGTTTTTATTTTTTATAATACTATTGCATATATGAGTGAGGAAACTGAAATTTTTGGTTTTCATATAGCTGTAACTCTAATTGAAATGATAAATGTATTTAGCATTGGTGTGATTAAAAGGAACAATAATCACAATTTTTTTCTTTCATGATTCAGGTATGGCATGCAATTTTAATCAACTTTCTAATTTACTCGTATTATCTATTTTTATTCATTCTCTTGCTATGTTTCTTTAAAAAGCATAACTAGGATGCTTAGGAGCATGCCTAATTTTTGTGGAGAACCTGGGTTATGATTGCTTATTGGTGGTTAAATGTCGACCTCCAATAAACAACCGCTATCCATGGTAATAAACCTAAAATGTGCTGACTGCTAAGATTTTCATTACGGCTTTTTAAATAAAGATAGAAAGAGAAGGAAGAAAAATTGATAATACGAGTAAATAGCACTTTAAAAAACGGTTAATAATGTTTTTTAAAAAAACATTAACGTAAGAGACACATTTTTGGTGCAGACAATTAAAAATATAAATATTAATTTGGACATTAATTTTTAATTACCTCAAATATCACTATCACAGTCATCAGTTATGCCCTCAATGACCTCCGTGCCAAGCCTCTGTAGAACTTTTCTTTCGAAGTCAGTCAAATCTGCGACATAAGGCTGTCTGCCTCCAGTACCTCGTGCATATTGCTTTTCTTTGGCAATTTTGGATTTAGTTTGATGCTTGATATCATTGAACCTTTTTTTGCAGGATTCAATATCTTTTTTCGTTGGTCCTTGAGCCCTCACCGCGTCACTAATTATTTCCCAAATAATCTTTTTACGGGCACCGGGGGTTTGCTTGACTCGACTACCATAAATATTATCATAGTATTCGAGTACTAGATCAACAAGTACAACATTCTGTTGATGCGAGAAGTTAGGGTTGCGAGTCTTCTTGGAAGTAGCTGAATCTCTGAAGCAAGCCATCTTCTCATAGTAAATACCGAAAAATAAATAAACAATATTTTAAGAATTCTGGGAAATGCACATTCTTATACATGTCAGCAGCTTAACGTTGCCGCTTGTATGACGATTTTGACACCTAGATGATCACGTGGGTTAAGAACTAAACCAATTAGACCGTAGACTGTTTAGTAACTTTGTTCTTTTGCTCTGGGCGAAGCTTCAGAGTTATCAATAATCCGATTGTCTTCGAGACAGATTAGACACAAAATTTTATGGCTTGGTTTTTAGTACATTCAGATAACAAAGTTCTATCCGCATGGTGTGAATGCTGGAGGGTTAATTCGATATGGTCTGAGTGAAAATTTTGACGCCTTAGTACATGGCGTCCTATGTCTCTCTAATTAAGGGGACATCAATAGCAAAGAGAAAGTGTTTCCATCATAAGACAATTCTTTATTGCATGTTACATCATCACACACAGCATGATGATGTCACACATCCTCACTTGTTGTGAGGATGCTGGCATTGCATAGGAACCTTTATTTTCTCCTCATTCCCCTACTTTATAACAAGGAAAATATTTCTGTGCAGGAGCAGTTTACGGACCACTAAACTCTGTAGAATCGTATAATTAATAAAAGCATTAAATAAATAAATATACAACACAAAATGTCACTTAGTTTAAATTTCAAATGGATGGTAGGTTTTTTCTGACAGATATCAGTTAATTACATTTTCCTTCCTAATGCATCATATGATGGCCATCAGTCAATCACAAAATACATATAGGTATACCATGTGAATCTTGCACATGCTCAAAAGGAGCATCTATGTATTTAAAGATACTGTTCATATACAGATAATGAAAGTGATTTGGAAAGTTGTTTAAAATTGTGTGCTCAATCTAAATCATGAAAATTTAATTTAGACTTGACTGTCACTTTAAGTGTCTCATTTTCTGCATGGCAGATGGAATACAGATTGCAATATTGTGTTGTTCATCATAGTGTTACATTGCCATAAATAAAAATTGTAATTCAACCTTTAATCACATTGTAAGTATTTTTTTATTTCTATTCAATATATATAAATTGATGGTTTTAGTATTTGATATTGGATGTTGCAGTTTGATTTAAAACAGATCATCAAATTAGTTAAAAAAACAATAGCATAGCTGTATATTTAACAATAGCAATAGCTGTATATTTAACAATAGCATAGCTGTATATTTAACAATAGCATAGCTGTATATTTAACAATAGCATAGATGTATATTTAACAATAGCATAGCTGTATATTTAACAATAGCATAGATGTATATTTAACAATAGTATAACTAAATTTTTAATGCTATATTATATTTCAGTGAGAGTTTTTCAAAAACTTTTTTCATCGATTTCAAAACCTCTTTGTTTCTCAAACTATAAACTAGAGGATTCAGCAGAGGAATTACACCAGTATATAAAATTGAGAGTGCTTTTTCCATTTCATAAGAATGCTTAAAATTCATGTTTACGCTTAAAGATGTCCCATAGAATAAAATAACCACAATGAGATGGGAGGAGCAGCTGGAGAACATCTTGAGTCTTCCTCCTGATGTCCGGATCTTTAGAATAGTTGATCCAATGTACATATAAGAGGTCAAAATTAGTATAAAAGGGCACCAACCTAATATTACTCCACACACAATTATGTAAATAAGAATACTAGTTGGGTCACTACAGGTAATTTTCAGCATAGTTTGTGGATCACAGAAGAAATGATTGATTTGTGTAGTGCAGAAGGATAAATCATTAACTAAGAAAGTGAATGACAAGCATATCAAGGTACTAAGAAGCCAAGATATAGTGGCTAATAGAAGGCACATATGCTTGTTCATAATGGTAGAATAGTACAAAGGGATACAAATGGCTACATAGCGGTCATATGCCATAGAGGTCAGAAGGAAGTATTCTGTAGTTATACATAGTGTTAATAGAAACATTTGTTGTATACAGCTGGAGTAGGAGATCCTGGTGTCACCGGTAATAGTAATGGCCAACAGCTTTGGCAGAATAGAAGAGACGTACACAATGTCTTGGAACGAGAGAATAGAGAGGAAGAAATACATAGGTGTGTGCAGCTGGGGCATCAGACATACAAGTATAACAATAACCATGTTCCCAAGTACAGCCAGCAGATATATCAGCAATACTCCAAAGAAAAGCACAAGTTGATTTTTGGGAGAAAGCGCAAATGTCATTAAGTAAAATTCAACCAATTCTGTGCTGTTTTTTAACTTTTCAACAAGGATATATTCTTAAAGGAAAAGAAAAAATGATGTTTTAATTAGTTTTACAAAATATTTGCCTTACAAACATAAAAACATTAAAGGAGAAAATAACAAAGACAAAATAAAAGTACAAAAAAATACAATAAGCAACATTCCCACACTGGGGCCTAGTTATCAAGCCGTCAACCTCAAATACGCTGGAATTCCACCGCGTATTTGTGGCGAGGCTGATTCGCCTTAGTTATCAAAGGCTAGAGACTGGCAAAAGTAGAATTTTGTGACGTAAACTTCAATCCTCCGGACTCAGTCCGACACAGATCGATTCTTACGTCACTCCAGATGTTCCGCACACAAGTGCGGCACAATCTGACTACTTTTGCTAGTTATAAAAAAACTAGCAGGTACGCTCGGCACTTTTACGGCCCAGCGTACCTGGTTTTCAAACCGCCACCCTGGAGGCGGCGGATCCCATAGGAAACAATGGGAGTCTGACCATAGCGAAAGTACAAGTTCGCTGCTGCCAGACATCCCATTGATTCCTATGGGAGCTGTCTACACCTAACACCCTAACATGTACCCCGAGTCTAAACACCACTAATCTGTCCCCCCTACACCGCCGCAACTAAATAAAGTTATTACCCCCTAAACCGCCGCTCCCGGAGCCCACCGCAAGCTACTCTATACATATTAACCCCTAAACCGCCGCTCCCGGACCCTGCCGCAACCTATATTAAATTTATTAACCCCTAATCTGTCCCCCCTACACCGTCGCCACCTATAATACATTTATTAACCCCTATCCTGCCCCCCACTACACCGCCGCCACTGTAATAAATTTATTAACCCCTAAACCTAAGTCTAACACTAACCCTAACACGCCCCTAACTTAAATATTAATTAAATAAATCTAAATAATATTTCTATTATGAACTAAATTAATCCTATTTAAAACTAAATACTTACCTTTAAAATAAACCCTAATATAGCTACAATATAAATAATAATTATATTGTAGCTATCTTATGATTTATTTTTATTTTACAGGCATCTTTCTATTTATTTTAACTAGGTACAATAGCTATTAAGCTTACCTAGCTAAAATAAAGAGAAATTTACCTGTAAAATAAAAAATAACCTAAGTTACAATTACACCTAACACTACACTATACTTTAATAAATTATTCCTATTTAAAACTAAATACTTACCTGTAAAATAAACCCTAAGATAGCTACAATGTAATTAATAATTACATTGTAGCTATTTTAGGAATTATATTTATTTTACAGGTAACTTTGTATTTATTTTAGCTAGTTAGAATAGTTATTAAATAGTTATTAACTATTTAATAACTACCTAGCTAAAAGAAATACAAAATTACCTGTAAAATAAATCCTAACCTAAGTTACAATTAAACCTAACACTACACTATCATTAAATAAATTAAATAAATTAACTACAAATAACTACAATTAAATACAATTACCTAAACTAACTAAAGTACAAAAAAAAAGCTAAGCTACAAAAAATAAAAAAAATAAGTTACAAACATTTAAAAAATATTACAACAATTTTAAGCTAATTACACCTACTCTAAGCCCCCTAATAAAATAACAAAGCCCCCCAAAATAAAAAAATGCCCTGCCCTATTCTAAATTAAAAAAGTTCAAAGCTCTTTTACCTTACCAGCCCTTAAAAGGGCCATTTGTGGGGCATGCCCCAAAAAATTCAGCTCTTTTGCCTGTAAAAGAAAAATACAACCCCCCCCCCAACATTAAAACCCACCACCCACACACCCAACCCAATAGATGCGAGCTCAATCTGATTGGCTCATTGGATCAGCCAATCGGATTGAACTTCAATCTGATTGGCTGATTCAATCAGCCAATCAGATTTTTCCTACCTTAATTCCGATACGCTGATAGAATCCTATCAGCCAATCGGAATTGAAGGGACGCCATCTTGGATGACGTCCCTTAAAGGAGCCTTCATTCGTCGGTAGTCCGTCGGGAAAGAAGGATGTTCCGCGTCAGCGGGATGAAGATTGAAGACCCCGCTTGGAAGATGACATTGCCCGGATAGAAGACTTCTTCAGCGCCTCTTGGAAGATGACATCGCCTGGATGGAAGACTTCTTCAGCGCCGCTTGGAGGATCACTTCATCGGATGGAAGATTTCTTCAGCGCCGCTTGGAGGATAACTTCTGCCGCTCTGGGTCTCCTCTTCGGTTCCATCGCTGCTCGGCTGAGTGAAGACAACTCAAGGTAGGATGATCTTCAGGGGAATAATGTGTTAGGTTATTTTAAGGGGGGTTTGGGTTAGATTAGGGGTATGTGGGTGGTGGGTTTTAATGTTGGGGGGGGTGTATTTTTCTTTTACAGGCAAAAGAGCTGTAATTAGTTTAAAATTGTTGTAATATTTTTTAAATGTTTGTAACTTATTTTTTTTATTTTTTGTAACTTAGTTTTTTTTATTTTCTGTACTTTAGTTAGTTTATGTAATTGTATTTAATTGTAGTTATTTGTAGGTAATTTATTTAATTAATGTAATGATAGTGTAGTGTTAGGTTTAATTGTAACTTAGGTTAGGATTTATTTTACAGGTAATTTTGTATTTCTTTTAGCTAGGTAGTTATTAAATAGTTAATACCTATTTAATAACTATTCTAAACTAGCTAAAATAAATACAAAGTTACCTGTAAAATAAATATAAATCCTAAGATAGCTACAATGTAATTATTAATTACATTGTAGTTATGTTAGTGTTTATTTTACAGGTAAGTATTTAGTTTTAAATAGGAATAATTTATTAAAGTATAGTGTAGTGTTAGGTGTAATTGTAACTTAGGTTAGGATTTATTTTACAGGTAAATTTCAGTTTATTTTAGCTAGGTAGCTATTAAATAGTTAATAACTATTTAATAGCTATTGTACCTAGTTAAAATAAATTGAAAGTTGCCTGTAAAATATAAATAAATCCTTTGATAGCTACAATATAATTATTATTTATATTGTAGCTATATTAGGGTTTATTTTAAAGGTAAGTTTTTAGTTTTAAATAGGATTAATTTAATTAATAAGAGTAATATTATTTAGATGTATTTAATTAATATTTAAGTTAGGGGGGTGCTAGGGTTAGTGTTAGACTTAGGTTTAGGTGTTAATAAATTTATTACAGTGGCGGCGGTGTAGTGGGGGGCAGGATAGGGGTTAATACATTTATTATAGGTGGCGACGGTGTAGGGGGGGCAGATTAGGGGTTAATAAATTTAATATAGGTTGCGGCAGGGTCCGGGAGCGGCGGTTTAGGGGTTAAACTATTTATTTAGTTGCGGCGAGGTGCGGGATCAGCAGGATAGGGGTTAATAACTTTATTATAGAGGGCGGCGGTATAGGGGGGCAGGATAGGGGTTTCTAGGTATAATGTAGGTTGCAGCGGTGTCCGGGAGCGGCGGTTTAGGGGTTAATACATTTATAAGAGTTGCGGCGGGGTCTAGGAGTGGCGGTTTAGGGGTTAGTAACTTTATTGAGTTGCGGGGGGCTCCGGGGCACCGGTATAAGGGGTAGAACAGTGTAGTTTAGTGTGGGTGCTTAGTGACAGCTTGTCAATAAAGCTGTAAAAAAGCCGAAGAGCAGCGAGATCGGATGAGTGATAACTCTCACAGTCCGCTGCTCATCGCCTCGTACTTGGTGCACGGCTTTTTGACAGCTTTATTTGATAACTTAGGCAAAATTTTTCAGGTCCGCGGCGGCGAAGGTAGGCGAGCTTAGGCGGGCAGATTGGGCCGGCGAAAGCAGGAAAGTTGACACGTTGATAACTACCCCCCACTGTGTTTACTTTGCACACTGTATCTACAAAAACAGTATCTTACTCTTCAGTACATTTACTGTTACAATCACATGAGCTCATTTATAAGAAATAAAGTATTGTTTGGGAATTACAGCAGTGTTTGTAGTGACCCTTGAAAATGTTTCAGGGACCCCTAGATTAAGAAGCACGGTTGTAAAGAATAGCATTACATTAAATTATTTTTCCCAGAAAGAGATTTTTTCAATTAACACTTTTGAAATTATAAGTACTATCATTTCTCTTATTTTTTTCATTCATATTTCCCAGGCATTTTCTACTGATTGTTAGCTATGTTATCATTTTAGTTCTGCTATTCCATTTTTATTTCACTTTTCATTGCTAGTTTAGTAGTAGTAGTTTAGTGAGTGTCAGATTGTGGGGATGGTACTAAAAGATGTCTCAGGAGGGGTTCCAAAAATATGTGAGAAAAGTGTATTTTTCTAGACTTCACTTCTGTTGTGTACATTTGTTTTCAGTTCTTGTAGATCAGACATATTAATAGAAAGTAGATTAAATCTTAGATCTTTAATTGTTTTTTAACTCCTTAATGACCTATGTACCTCACGTCCGGAGACATGCAGATATAGCGAGGTTTTCTCAACATTGGCAAGACCTGTGCTATATACAGCGGATGTTTGGATGTATGTCATTATGGGGTTAAACTATCAGGAAGTGCATGCACTAGATTGTTTATTTTGAGTGTGTTTGTGTTTCCGATGACTTGATACATTATGTTCCCAATTAATTTTTATATCAGCTTCCTAGTAATGTATATATGCAAAACTTTTATGTTTATTCTAGTAATTCTTGTTTACAACCTAAACAAAAAAAAAAAAAAAAACAATACTTGCTACTTGGATAGCTCCCATAGAAGCAATCTGACAGTTCTATTTGATTATATCTAAAAATATTTTTTTTAAGTAAACATTTGCAGGAAAAGCCACCAATAAATATATGCTGCTTAGATTTTGTTTTTATATAAAATTTGATCTATCTATCTATCTATCTATCATTTATCTATCGCCATATATCTATCTACTAATCTATCTATCTACACAGTTTTAGGTCACTCCTACTTGATATACATATTTACATCAGTTACCTTTACAGAGTTACAAGACGTTTTAAAGTTTGTCACTGTACTACCTCTTAGGCAACTCCAGTTTTAAGACACCCATAGGCAACTGCACACTTTACTAAGTGACAAAAACAGCAACATGTATAAGTATGTTTATATATCAGCGTGTTTATCAATTTGTTCATAAGACAAGTAGAGAGACAGATAGATAAATTGATAGATAGAAAGATGATAGATGGATAGATAGATAGATAGATAGATAGATAGATAGATAGATAGATAGATAGATAGATAGATAGATAGATGATAGATGATATAAATAGATAGATAGATAGATAGATAGATAGATAGATAGATAGACAATGTATTGTTAACTAAATCTACACATCCATGTCTTAATACTTTCCTGCATAATCAATCACATAGAAATGGTGTTGTCTTTTTAGAATTAGTGTAAAACTGCTGGTTAGTAAGTACTTACTAAACTGCAATTAAATATTGTTTTAATGTTCTATGTGTTTAATAAACAGACACAGCATACTACAGTACACAATCTACATTCCCTGCCAGTTATAATATAAAAATATTTTATAACCTTTTTATGCAAACATGATATGTCTCATTGTTGTAAATTTGTGTACATGAGAGATGTTTGCAGTGTAAGATTTTGGCATTGGGTATTGCTAAATCTGTTTGGTAATTAAATGTAATTGAAGGATTGGACCGTACCTGTTAATCTGGGTCTTGTCATGGTGAGATGAGTTTCTGTGTGAAGAGAACTAGGAAATTTATAAAGATTTTTGCTTAGCTGTTTAGGGATTTTATCCCCAGTGGGTACCACAGAACACAGTGATGTAAGGCTTTTTGTCATTTAAAGAGTTTATGTTGATGGTAAATACATTTTCTAAAACTAGAATTTAGTTTTCAGTTAATGGAGCATAAATCACTGTAATTACAAGATTTTTTAAACATACAAAGAAATTATGAACTTGCCCTTTAATCCACACAAAATACAGCCTTGTATGTAAGGGGATAGCTAAGGACACCAGTTCTTTAAATCTTATCAGCCTTTAGTTATAGCCATATAGCCAGAGAGGGTAATTCCACCAGAAACCAGTGTATTATTAGTATCAACTTCAGGATACGGATAAATAAAAAGCTGAATACAATCTCGCTTACCTTCCACGCTGTGCAGGGCTAATCAGTGTTATGTCAAATAGATCCATCCCGGGAGTGTGTAGAGTGCCGCAGCAAATAACCGCTGCTCAATGGCCACTCTCTGAAACCAGAGAAACAGCTAAAGCCAAATTTACTGCCATATAACTGGGAAAGCCATGAATCTTCCTTGCTGTAAACCAGCTCCAAAAAGCATACAAACTTTGACTGTTAGTTGTCGTGTCCAAGCTTCCTTCCCATGCTGTCAGTATTCACCTCAAAAGGATATCGGCTCTTCCCAGACCATTGACAAATGGAAACAAGCCAAATCAGGCAAAATAAAAAAAAATAACAAACTTTATTGAAATTGTTAAAACATGTGTATATATGAAACAGACAAGCCTAAGAATATGCTTAACGCATTTTGGCAGAACATGTCTGTCGCATTCATAGACCCTAACTTTTGACTACTAAATAAAAAGCGCCTCACTCATAACTGATTATGCTAAACACACCCGATTTTTAACCCTTACAGGACTGATTTCTGCACAGAAGCAATACAATATCGAAATAGAAAACAAATACAATTTAATACAATGTCACTACTGAGCCGTATTTCTTCTCAAACAATTAAACATAAAAATCTCAAATATTTATGCAAATACAATACATCAGTTATTGATATATTACAATGCTGGATGAATGGCAGCGCTGTCCCTAATCCTGGCAGAAGATCAATCAGCTTTAGCCGCTAGGTATTCTCTTCTCCAACTTGGATGCAGGAAACCTTAAGAAGGAAAACCAAAAATAGTACAATAAAGATGGATCTCCAAAAATCACTAAATGGAAGAAACTCATAGATAAATGTGAAATATAATTCTTTATTCAGGAAAACCAAAATACAATATACAGTATATAGAAATTCCAGTTTTAATAAAATCTGTTAAAGGCTCATACAATTGCAATGCTCAACTGGTTTCAGCATGCAACACCTTTCTCAATAGCAAATAAAAAACACATCTCAACTTTATATAGGATGTGCGACTCTACCTACCAATTATCTACTTTTCAAAGCTGTGTAGAGAATGGTTCACATAAAAATATAGATCCACCTTGAAATTTGAAATAAAGGAACAATAATGTATAAATTGACAAAATAATGCCTTATAAGACAGTGAAGTGGTAAATTAGGTAATCAGTTAGCTTGTAAGGTTAATTTTAGCTGTAGTGTAGATATCACCCTCCCCATCTATACCTCCCACCCCCTGAACTCAACCTGATCCCTCCCAAACCGCTCTCTTCCCTCCCTCACCCCCAATGGTCACCAGCATCTTAGGTACTGGGAGGCAGTCCCCAATATTAAGTTTATGGGGGATTATTACTTTGTTTAAATATTTATTTCTTTTTTTTTCTGCAGTGTAGGGGTCCTCCTCAACCCTACTACTAAACCCTCCCTCCTCCCAGAACCCCCCAGATAGCTCTCTAACCCTCCCTTCATGTAGTGGTCCCCCACTTCCCCCTTTTGGTGATCATTAGCTAAGGCTCCCCAACCCCTCATTCCACATTTTTGCCTGTAGTGTACCTCCCCATCCCTCCCTCTCCCTTCATTTTTTCCCAGCATTTAGCCCATCTTACTCCCTCCCTCCCCCTCCCTCCCCTCTATGCTACTGGACCACCCACCCATCCTCCCGCTTTCCCTCCCAAACCTCCCGCCAGCACCAGCAGATGATCATTACAGATGATGACACACACAGTTTTCTAATGAATGATTATTGTGAATCATTTAAAATAAAGGAACATTATGGGCTAGAATACAAGTGGAGCGCTATTTAATGCTCCCAGTCGAGCGTTAAAGGGTCAGTCTAGACAAAATGAAGCTTTTATTATTCAGATAGTACATGTAATTTTAAACAACTTTCCAGTTTACTTTTATCAGCACATTTGCTTTGTTCTATTGGTATTCATAGTTGAAAGCTAAATCTAGGTAGGCTCATATGCTGATTTCTAAGGACTTGAAGGCCACCTATTATCACATGCTTTTTTAATTGCTTTTCACAACAGGGGAGTGCTAGTTCATGTGAGCCATATAGATAACTTAGTGCTGACGCCCGGGGGATGTGGCAGGCACTGCACTAATTGGCTAAAATCCAAGTCAATAGATAATAAATAAAATGTCATGTGATCAGGAGGCTGCCTGAAGAGGATCAGATGCAAGGTAATCACAGAGGTAAAAAGTATATTACTATAACTGTGTTGGTTATGCATAATAAAGGGATTATCTATCTTTTAAAACAATAAAAATTCTAGCGTAGAATGTTCCTTTAACTGCGCTAGAACTAAGACTTTCGCGTCCATCAGGTGGTGCTCGAATAATGGGTTAAAAGTAAACTGTTTTCACTCTCTCGCTAACCCAATGAGTGTAAAAAACTAACTTAGATATCACACACACAATAACCTATTCCAAATAAAATTCAATGGATAAAAAAAGTGGAATAAAAATTCCTACTCATGTACAAAACCATTTTCATATTCTCAAGTGCGCTAACCAAACATAAACATATGAATATTTCCCATTACAGCATTCTTCACAAAGAAGAATATATCCTATTTATTCATAAATATAAATGTATATATATAAAAAATATTTACAGTAAATACAAAGTATAACATGTTATTAAATATGAATATTTCATAAATATGTTTGTACATGTTTTCATTTACTGCAAAGTGCTTAAAAGAAGCTGCACCCAGGTGGTAAATTGCCAAAGAACAGGCTAACAATGGTATTGAGCCTGTTGTTCATTTCTGTGAGTGTGCTTCTCTCTGTGTATATTTAGTCTCCCTGAGGGAAAAGGGGCAACCAGGCGTGGAGTCCTTGCTCAGTGTGCTTAGAAGAATAAAGCTACACCTCACTGACAAGTTCCAATAAAGGCTGAAACGATTGTCTGGGGTTGCTGTGTTCCTTGTTTAGAGAGGAATAGTCTGGAAATTTGGCGCTGGACTGACCGTAATAGGTTGGGTCAGACTGATATACTACATTAAAGTTCTACTCTGTGAAAAGCATTACTGGGCTAAAAAGAAGCTGCACCCAGGTGATAAATCACCATAGAACAGGCTAACAATAGTATTGAGCCAGATGTTCATTCCTGTGAGTGTGCTTCCCTCTGTATGTATGTATGTATGTGTGTGTGTGTGTGTGTGTGTGTGTGTGTGTATGTATGTATGTATGTATATATATATATATATATATATATATATATATATATATATATATAGAGAGAGAGAGAGAGAGATAGATAGATAGATAGATAGATAGATAGATATAGAGAGAGAGAGATTTTTTCAACTGTCTCGGCCGACAGTGCTTGTTGTTTCTGATGGACATGCGGAGGTAGGTGTGTGCAGCCTGGGCTGCCTGATTAGTGCACTTATGTCTTGAGGGGGTATTTAGGTGAGGGGTCTGGGTTCTGTATGTTATATCTGTTTTGGCTTCCATTGACAAAGGCTCCTGTGAGAGCCGAAACGTTTTAGTTATTGGCTATTTCTTGACCATTAAAAGTGGTTGAAAAAATTCCTGTATGTTCCTGCCTTGTGGATTTCCCAGGAGATACAGATTCCATCCTTGGTAATTATCCCATATCTCTGTGTGTGTGTGTGTATATATATATATATATATATATATATATATAGTGATGTAGCAAACCTAAAATTTTGCGTTCACGAACGCGAACTTCCGCAAATGTTCGCAAACTGGGCAAACCGCCATTGACTTCAATGGGCAGGCAAATTTTAAAACCCACAAGGACTCTTTCTGGCCACAATAGTGATGGAAAAGTTGTTTCAAGGGGACTAACACTTGGACTGTGGCATGCCGGAGGGGGATCCATGGCAAAACTCCCATGGAAAATTACATAGTTGATGCAGAGTCTGGTTTTAATCCATAAAGGGCATAAATCACCTAACATTCCTAAATTGTTTGGAATAACGTGATTTAAAACATCAGGTATGATCGATCAGGTTGTGTAAGGGTTACGCCCGCTTCACAGTGACAGACCAAACTCCCCGTTTAACGACCGCAAACAGTCCATTTGCACAACCACAAGATCAATAGATTTGATAGATACATAGATTACATAGATCAAGAGATGCAATATATATTTGATAGATATGATTGATAGTTAGATAGATTCGATAGATAAATAGATAGATTTGATAGATATATATAATTTCCCTGACAGAGTATAACAATAAGACCTGCGGTCTGGGACCCGTGGTGTGTTAAGTACTAAGTAGTACTATTCTTAGCAGTTTAATACCTGTTACTCCCCCTATCGGGGGAGGTCTATATGGCCTTGATTTTCGGAACAGGGAGATGGAAGAAGATGCTTGGTCTGTCCTCCTACTTCAAATTTGGCCGAAACACAAGTGGCTGTCACAAAACAGTCCGGCCACGAGATCGATAGATTTGATAGATAGATCCATAGATTACATAGATCAATAGATGCAATATACATTTGATAGATACACATTACATAGATCTAAAGATGCAATATACATTTGATAGATACGAATTACATAGATCAATAGATCCAATATACATTTGATGGATACAATTTTAAGGAGTGTGTGTCACCATAAGCCTACTGGTGTGTTTGTAAAAGCTAGTCCTGAGTGAAATAAAGCAATAGTAGTAGTTCCTTCTGGAACAGGTAGTCCTGTCTGATTCTTTCAGGTATACCCGTTGCAGAGATTCTGATCCTGCATTCTGGCTGCACAATCAGTAGGTTTCACGACCTAGCCAATCATCTGTTGTCGTTTCTGAACATGACAGACTTCCTGCTTCTGAATGGGGCTTTAACTACATATTTAACGACTTTGCTGGGATTAAAATTGTGTTTATCTAGAAGAGCCAGTTCAATCCTATGTTTGTTGAAATATAACATGCCCTTTTAATGTCCTTTTAAATGTTGTATCATTTAAATATTGGTTTACAGGTTTTTACTGAAGACTAAATTAGAGAAGTAATTGTATTTACATACTATTTGCTTTTTTGTATGCCCTTACATAGATCAATAGATGCAATATATATTTGATAGATACGATTGATAGTTAGATAGATTTGATAGATAAATAGATAGATTTGATAGATATATAATTTTCCTGACAGAGTATAACAATAAGACATGCGGTCTGGGACCCGTGGTTTGTTAAGTACTAAGTAGTACTATTCTTAGCAGTTTAATACCTGTTAATCCCCCTATTGGGGGAGGTCTATATGGCCTTGATTTTCGGAACAGGGAGATGGAAGAAGATGCTTGGTCTGTCCTCCTACTTCAAATTTTACCAAAACACAAGTGGCTGTCACAAAACAGTCCGGCCATGAGATCGATAGATTTGATAGATATATCCATAGATTACATAGATCAATAGATGCAATATACATTTGATAGATACCAATTACATAGATCAATAGATGCAATATACATTTGATCGATACGAATTACATAGATCAAAAGATGCAATATACATTTGATAGATACGAATTACATAGATCAAAAGATGCATTATACATTTGATAGATACGGATTACATAGATCAAAAGATGCAATATACATTTGATAGATATGAATTACATAGATCAATAGATGCAATATACATTTGATAGATACGAATTGCATAGATCAATAGATTCAATAAACATTTGATAGATACGATTGATAGTTAGATAGATTTGATAGATATATAGCTAATTTGAAAGATATATAATTTCCCAGACAGAGAATTACAAAGATGTGCAGCCTGAGACCCATGGTAAGGTTACTTCCTTTTGCACAATCGAATATGCCAGTTGCAGAGGTTCTGACCCTGCATTCTGGCTGCACCTCTCCCTGCAAGAGAGATCTGTTACAGAGTCTGTGGGCCTCTATGCAAAGAGCTGGCCTCCCTGAAAGGAGCAGCAAGGCAGATCAAAAGATGCAATATAAATTTGATAGGTACGATTTACATAGATCAAAAGATGCAATATACATTTGATAGGTACGATTTACATAGATCAAAAGATGCAATATACATTTGATAGATATGAATTACATAGATCAAAAGATTCAATATACATTTGATAGATATGAATTACATAGATCAAAAGACGCAATATACATTTGATAGATACGAATTACATAGATCAATAGATGCAGTATATATTTGATAGATACGATTGATAGTTAGATAGATTCGTTAGATAAATAGATAGATTTGATAGATATATAATTTCCCTGACAGAGAATTACAAGACGTGCGGTCTGGGACCCATGGTAGGGTTCCCATAGGCAGTTGCGGCGACAGGGGACGTGTATATGGCATGGATTTTCAGAACCGGGAGATGGAAAAAGATGCTTGGTCAGTCCTCCTGCTTCAAATTTGGGGCACTGCACGTGCAATCGATTGTGACACCAGATATGAGTGGTGTTTTAAGTAGTACTATTCTTAGCAGTTAAATACCTGTTACTCCCCCTATTGGGGGAGGTCTATATGGCCTTGATTTTTGGAACAGGGAGATGAAAAAAGATGCTTGGTCGGTCCTCCTACTTCAACTTTGGCGGAAACACAAGTGGCTGTCACAAAACAGTCCAGCCACGAGATCGATAGATTTGATAGATAGATACATAGATTACATAGATCAATAGATGCAATATACATTTGATAGATACGAATTACATAGATCAAAAGATGCAATATACATTTGATAGATACGAATTACATAGATCAATAGATGCAATATACATTTGATAGATACGAATTACATAGATCAAAAGATGCAATATACATTTGATAGATACGAATTACATAGATCTAAAGATGCTATATACATTTGATAGATACGAATTACATCAATCAATAGATGCAATATACATTTGATAGATACGAATTACATAGATTAAGATCAATAGATGCAATATACATTTGATAGAAACGATTTACATAGATCAAAAGATGCAATATACATTTGCTAGATACGAATTACATAGATCAATAGATGCAATATACATTTCATAGATACGAATTACATAGATCAATAGATGCAATATACATTTGATGGATACGAATTACATAGATCAATAGATGCATTATACATTTGATAGATACAAATTACATAGATCAACAGATGCAATATACAATTGATAGATACGAATTGCATAGATCAATAGATGCAATATACATTTGATACCCGTTGCAGAGATTCTGATCCTGTATTCTGGCTGCACAATCAGTAGGTTTCACGACCTAGCCAATCATCTGTTGCCGTTTCTGAACATGACAGACTTCCTGCTTCTGAATGGGGCTTTAACTACATATTTAACCACTTTGCTGGGATTAAAATTGTATTTATCTAGAAGAGCCAGTTCAATCCTATGTTTGTTGAAATATAACATGACCTTTTAATGTCCTTTTAAATGTTTGTATCATTTAAATATTGGTTTACAGGTTTCTACTGAAGACTAAATTGGAGAAGCAATTGTATTTACATACTATTTGCTTTTATATATTATTTGTATGCCCTTACATAGATCAATAGATGCAATATATATTTGATAGATACGATTGATAGTTAGATAGATTTGATAGATAAATAGATAATTTGAAAGGTATATAATTTTCCAGACAGAGAATTACAAAGACGTGCGGCCTGTGACCCATGGTAAGGTTACTTCCTTTTGCACAATCGAGTACAGGTTGGGGTCCGGGATTGCCTTTTTGTGCTGTCTGATTCTTTCAGGTATAACAGTTGCAGAGGTTCTGACCCTGCATTCTGGCTGCACCTCTCCCTGCAAGAGAGATCTGTTACAGAGTCTGTGGGCCTGTATGCAAAGAGCTGACTTGCCTGAGCAGGAAGGCAGAGGGATCGATTCCTGCCTATAAGAAACCAGAGGGCACGCTACCTGCTGGAAGTGTGCAGTGAGGCAGAGGGATCTATTCCTGCCTAGAAGCAGACAGGCAGAGGGGACGCTACCTGCCTGGGAGCCCACTGAGACCAGCCCAGCTGGGGGAGATACAGCCGCTGGCTTGACCCCAGTCTCAGCAACTGTATCTCTGGTCCCACTATCCAGTTGTCAGGCTACAAATATAAAGTTAATGATGGAACACAATTCACAGATCTTAATTTATTTATAATTGTTTAGTTTCACTATTGTAAAGGAATATCACTATGGCTTAGTGATATTCTCACATAATAGTGATAGTTTAGTTGTTTATTTTGCCACACCCCAGATTATGCAGTTAGGGTTAAGCGAACTTGAATAGGATTTGTAGAAATTGCTCTCAATATTAAGTTATCTTTAGTTCTTAAGTTGCAGGTGTAGTAATGGTTCTATTAACTCTCAGAGTCTTATGCAGTGTAACACATAAATAGTTAATTAGTAACCAGGTTCTGTTAACAGTTGTACATATGCTCATGCAGTATTGCTATTTTATTTGCAGAGATTACTTGTACCTTGTCTTGTCTTGCACTTGTAGTGTGGCAGAGCTGTAATGAATGCGCAGCCTGTTCTGTGGAAGTTCCAGTTTCACTGTGGAAGCTGTGTTGTTTATTAATCTGCAGTCAGGCTGTTTCAATAAGGGTTAAAGCCAGATTTTCAGTGACAAGTTCTGTGGTAACTCTCTTTTATATACAAACTACACAGTGAAAGTTCTCCAAATAACAAAGCATTAGAACAAATAGAATTATACTTGCGGTTGGTTCAGGCAGTTCATTTAACTGATTGCATGTCAGCTCCTAAGTTAATGAGCACTGCAGTTGTTTGGATGAATTCCAGTTTAAGTTGATCAAAGTTTCAAAAAGTTCCTATGAGGAAAACAGTTCATAAAACAAGTTATTCCAAGTAGTTAGGCTCAGGTAAATAGGGTAGCCTTGTACTCCAAATTACTAAGCAAAGAGAATTGATTAGGGCGGTTTTTAAAGGCAAGCTGCAACTTTGTTGCTTGAAGGATTCCGCTGGGTCCTAAAAGGCGCTAAGTTCCTGACACCGGTGGCCACCCCTGGGTTTGGACAGAGGAAGGGAGAGCCCCTAGTGGAGTACCGCTATATCCGGGAGATGGAAAAAGATGTTTGGACACCCAGTACAGGTCGTTCTCCTTCAGCCTTTTTATACGAGGGTCCCCGACCCCAAACAGGCACGACAGCATGAAAGACCTCATCTGCCATGACTTACTTTTGCACAATCGAGTACAGGTATGGCATCGATTTTAGGAACCCGGAGATAATTTTTAGGAACCGGGAGATGGAAAAAGATGCTTGGACACCCAGTACAGGTCGTTCTCCTTCAGACTTTTTATACGAGGGTCCCCGACCCCAAACAGGCACGACAGCATGAAATACCCCATCTGCCATGACTTACTTTTCCACAATCGAGTACAGGTATGGCATTGATTTTAGGAACCCAGAGATAATTTTTAGGAACCGGGAGATGGAAAAAGATGCTTGGACACCCAGTAGAGGTCGTTCTCCTTTAGCCTTTTTATACGAGGGTCCCCGAACCTCAACAGGCATGACAGCCTGAAAGACCCCATATGCCATGACTTCCTTTTGCACAATCAAGTACAGGTATGGCATCGTTTTTAGGAACTCAGAGATAATTTTTAGGAACCGGGAGATGGAAAAAGATGCTTGGTCGGTTCTCCTACTTCAAATTTGGGGCACTGCGCATGCAATCTACTGTGCCAACAGATATTAGTGGTGTGTTAAGTAGTACTATTCTTAACAGTTTAATCCCTGTTATGTGCCTTTTTTTTGGTTTGGGTTTTGTAGCCACAGTGCAGCACCAGAGGCCAGAAAAATTAGGCATGTACAAATACCTGAAAAATTACGTATTGTAGCAGCCGCTGCTGTAGCAGCGGCCAGAAAAATTGTTGTTTGTTTGACAGTTAGAAAGTGCCCTAAAACATTGCGGCTTGAACCCTAGTTGTTGGATAAGTCACGAAAGTCATCCGGCATTAGACGATAAAATACAGCAGCGTGTGTACCATTTGAAGCCCAAGGCAGCTCGTCTCATCAGGCCTTTTTTACTCTAATGTATTGCACAATATCAGTCCCTTCGGGATCCATCCCATTAATTTTAATAAAGTTGAGATAATCAAGACTTTTTTGACCTAGGCGACTTCTCTTCTCAGTGACAATACCTCCTGCTGCACTGAAGGTCCTTTCTTACAGGACACTTGAAGCGGGGCAGGCCAGAAGTTCGATTGCAAATTGGGATAGCTCAGGCCACAGGTCAAGCCTGCACACCCAGTAGTCAAGGGGTCCATCGCTCCTAAGAGTGTCGAGATCTGCAGTTAATGCTAGGTAGTCTGCTACCTGTCGGTTGAGTCTTTCTCTGAGGCTGGATCCCGAAGGGCTGTGGCGATGCATAGGAGTTAAAAAGGTCCACATGTCCTCCATCAACAACACGTCTGGAAAGCATCCTGTCCTTGCTGGCGTGGTCATAGGAGGAGGAGGAGGAATACTTTCATCTCTTCCCCTGTTAGATTCCCGTTGTGCTGTGACATCACCCTTATATGCTGTGTAAAGCATACTTTTTAAATTTATTTTTGAACTGCTCCATCCTTTCTGACTTGCGGGAATTCAGTAACATTTAAGTAACTTTATGCTTATACCGGGGGTCTAGTAGCGTGGACACCCAGTACAGGTCATTCTCCTTCAGCTTTTTTATACGAGGGTCCCTCAACAGGCACAACAGTATGAAAGACCCCATTTGCACAAGGTTGGATGCCGAGCTAATCATGTCCCATTCCTCATCCTCACTGATCTCACTGAAGGTATCTTCTTCCCCCCAGCCACGTACAACACCACGGGTACCAGATAGGTGACAACAACGAGCACCCTGGGATGCCTGTTGTGCTTGGTCTTCCTCCTCCTCCTCAAAGCCACATTCCTCCTCTGACTCCTCTTCCTCACAATCCTCTTCCTGCATTGCCGCTGGTCCAGCAAGTGATGCTGATAAGGCTGTTTCTGGTGGTGATGGAGACCACAACTCTTCCTCTTCACGCTCATCTACGGCCTGATCCAGCACTCTTTGCAGGGCACGCTCCAGGAAGAAAACAAATGGTATGATGTCGCTGATGGTGCCTTCGGTGCAGCTGACTAGGTTTGTCACCTCCTCAAAAGGACGCATAAGCCTACAGGCATTGCGCATGAGCGTCCAGTAACATAGCAAAAAAATCCCCAGCTCCCCAGAGGCTGTCCTAGCACCCCAGTCATACAAATACTCGTTAACAAATTTTTCTTGTTGTAGCAGGCGGTCGAACATTAGGAGTGTTGAATTCCAACGTGTCGGGCTGTTGCAAATCAAGCGCCTCACTGGCAGGTTTTTTCGCCGCTGGATATCTGACAATTGCGCCATGGCCGTGTAGGAACGCCTGAAATGGCCACACACCTTCCTGGCCTGCTTCAGGACATCCTGTAAGCCTGGGTACTTATGAACAAATCGTTGTACAATCAGATTACACACATGTGCCATGCACGACACATGTGTCAACTTGCCCAATTTCAATGCCACCACCAAATTACTTCCATTGTCAGAAACAACTTTGCCAATCTCCAGTTGGTGCGGAGTCAGCCACTGATCCACCTGTGCGTTCAGGGCGGACAGGAGTGCTGGTGCGGTGTGACTCTCTGCTTTCAGGCAAGTCAACCCCAAGACAGCGTGACACTGCCGTATCTGGGATGTTGAATAGTACCTGGGCAGCTGGGGGGGGGGGGGTACCGTTGATGTGGAGCAAGATGCAGCAGCAGAAAAAGACTCAGCCAAGGAAGAGGTTATGGAAGAGGATGGAGTAGGAGGAGTAGAGAAGGTAGCAGCAGGCCTGCCTGCAAGTTGTGGCGGTGTCACCAACTCCTCTGCAGAGCCACACATTCCATGCTTGTCAGCCATCAGCAGGTTTACTCAATGCACAGTGTAGGTGATATACCTGCCCTGACCATGCATTGCAGAACAGCTATCAGTGGTCAGATGGACCCTTGCCCCAACGCTGTGTGCCAGACATGCCATTACTTCCTTTCGCACAATCGAGTACAGGTTGGGGATTGCCTTCTGTGAAAAGAAATTTTTGCTGGGTACCATCCACTGCGGTATCCCAATAGATACAATTTTTTTGAACGCCTCAGACTCCACCAGCTTGTATGGTAAAAGCTGGCGGGCTAAGAGTTCAGAAAAGCCAGCTGTCAAACGCTGGGCAAGGGGTTGACTTTGGGAAATTGGCTTCTTACACTCAAACATGTCCTTGACCTTGACACCTGACTGTGGGCAGATGACCAGGAACTGCTATGTAAGAGAGGCTGAGTGGCGGATGGTTGAGAGGGGGCAAGGAGGACAGCAGTTGTTGACATGGCTGAAGATGCTGGACCAGGAGGAGGATGGCGGCTTTGAGTTTGTGTGCTGCTTGTCCTCATGTGTTCATCCCATCTGCATTTGTAATGTGAGACCATGTGCCTTTGCAAAGCAATTGTACCTAGGTGGGTGTTGGACTTCCCACGACTCAGTTTCTTTTGGCACAGGTTGCAAATGGCATCGCTAATGTCAGAGGCAGACACACACAAAAAAATGCCACACTGCTGAGATCTGCGATGACGGCATTCTGGTGGTGGCAACAGCATGCGTTGATTGGCGTGCTGTCTGGCTGACCCCAGGTGCCGATGCATGCTGTCTGACTGTGCCACTAGCTCCTTGCGACGACCTCCCCCTACTTCCAACTCGTCTCCTCCTCCTCCTCTCTGTCTCCCCATCTGAACTTTCCACCTCTTCTTCTTCTCTTCTAGCGGGCACCCACGTGACATCCATGGACGCATCATCATCAACTGCTTCACTTTTATCTGACATATCAACAAAGGAAGCAGCAGCGGGTACAACATCACCATCATCATCACACCTTATGTCCATGTCTGTAATGCTGCCTGACTGAGACATATCACTGTTATCTACATCCTCTGTCAATGATGTGTCAATAACTCCTCTGACAGATCAAGTGAAGCGGTTGTGGTGCTAGTGTTGGTGGTGGCAGCAGGCGGGCGAGTGGCACTGGTCACTTGAAAGGTGCCCACAGCTAAGCTGGAGGTGGATGGTGCGTCAAGGTTAGGAGCGGAAGCTGTAGAAGATTGGGTGTCCTGTGTTAGCCATTCAACTAGGTCCTCATCAGAACTTTTTGCGTTCATGGCACGTGGCCTCTGAACACTGTGCATTATTGAAGGGTCAAAGGGAATCACAGCACCACGACCACGACGGCACCTGCGGGGTGGCCTGCCTCTGCCTGTCATTTTTTTTTTTAAATGTATACTTACACTACTATTAAATAAAATATGAGTGGTGCCACTGGGCAAGTGGGCATAGTATACGCTGTGAGCCTGACACAAAAAAAGCAGACTGATTTTTCACAATCCAAAAAGTTTTTTTTTTTAAATGTACACTAACACTACTATTAAACAAGATATGAGTGGTGGCCCTGGGCAAGTGGGCACAGTATACGCTGTGAGCCTGACACAAAAAGCAGACTGATGTTTCACAGTCAAAAAAGTTTATTTTTTTAAAATGTACACTTACACTACTATTAAACAAGATATGAGTGGTGGCACTGGGCAAGTGGGCACAGTATATGCTGTGAGCCTGACACAAAAAAGCAGACTGATGTTTCACAGTCAAAAATGTTTTTTTTTAAATATTTAAACTACTGTTACAACAAATATGAGTGGTGCCACTAACTTGGCAAGAGGGCCTGGCACACACGCTGGCAGGCAGGCAAATGCAATAAGATTACAATAGCAGACTGATGTTTCACAGTCCAAAAAGTTTTTTTTTTAAATATTTACACTACTGTTACAACAAATATGATTGGTGGCACTAGTTGGCAAGTGGGCCTGGCACACACGCTGGCAGGCAGGCAACTTCAATTAGATTACAATAGCAGACTGATGTTTCACAGTCAAAACATTTTTTAAAAAAAAATATTTACACTACTGTTATAACAAATATGAGTGGTGGCACTAGTTGGCAAGTGGGCCTGGCAAACATGCAGGCAGGCAGGCAGGCTGGCAAATGCAATAAGATTACAATAGCAGACTGATGTTTCACAGTCCAAATTTTTTTTATTTTAAATATTTACACTACTGTTACAACATATATGATTGGTGGCACTAGTTGGCAAGTGGGCCTGGCACACACGCTGGAAGGCAGGCAACTGCAATTAGATTATACTAGCTGACTGATGTTTCACAGTCAAAAAAAGTTTTTTTTTAAAATATTTACAATACTGTTATAACAAATATGATTGGTGGCACTAGTTGGCAAGTGGGCCTGGCACACACGCTGGCTGGCAGGCAGGCAACTGCAATTCGATTGCACTAGCAGACTGATGTTTCACAGTCAAAAAAGTTTTTATTTTAAATATTTACACTACTGTTACAACAAATATGAGTGGTGCCACTAACTTGGCAAGTGGGCCTGGCACACACGCTGGCAGACAGGCAACTTCAATTAGATTACACTAACAGACTGATGTTTCACAGTCAAAAAAGTTTGTTTTTTTTAAATATTTACACTACTGTTATTACAAATATGATTGGTGGCACTAGTTGGAAAGTGGGCCTGGCACACACCCTGGCAGGTAGGCAACTGCAATTAAATAACACTAGCAGACTGAAGTAAAAAAATTACACTAATGTTACAACAGATAGGAGTGGTGGCACTGAGGATGGAAGTAGGCACAGTATATGCTGTGAGCCTGACACACAGGCTGGCACTAGTGGCAGGCTGGCCTGGCAACTAAAATTAAATAACACTAGCAGACTGATGTAAAAGGTTTTTTTTACAAAATTTACACTAATGTTACACCAGATAGGAGTGGTGGCACTGAGGATGGAAGTAGTCACAGTATATGCTGGGAGCCTGACACACAGGCTGGCACTAGTGGCACGCTGGCCTGGCAACTAAAATTAAATAACACTAGCAGACTGATGTAAAAAAATTTTTTTAAAAAATTTACACTAATGTTACACCAGATATGAGTGGTGGCACTGAGGCTGGCAGTGGCAGGCTGGCCTGGCAACTGCAATTAGATTACACTAGCAGACTGTTGTAAAAGTTTTTTATAAAAAAAATTACACTAATGTTACACCAGATATGAGTGGTGGAAAACAGAGCAATTAGGCACAGTATATGCTGTTGGCCTGACACACAGGCCTGATGGAAAATTAAATTAGATTACAGTAGCAAACTGATGTAAAAGTTTTTTTTTTTTTTTAATTTACACTAATGTTACACCAGATATGAGAGGTGGCACTGAGCAATTAATCACAGTATATGATGTGAGCCTCACACACAGGCTGACAGGCAGGCAAATGCAATTAGATTACAAAAAAAAAAAGACTGAAGTTCTAGCCCTAAAAAGGGCTTTTTGGGGTGCTGTCCTTACAGCAGAGATCAGATGAGTCCTTCAGGACTGTAGTGGACACTGAATACACTAGCCTAGCTATTTCCCTATAAAATCACCAGCAGCAGCACTAACCCTCCTCTCACTAAGAATGCAGGATCAGAATGAATCTAAAATGGCTGCTGCCCAGGAGCTGGGAGGGTCTGGGAGGGAGTGTCTGCTGCTGATTGGCTGAAATGTGTCTGCAGACTGTGAGATACAGGGTCAAAGTTTCCTCAATGATGACGAATAGGGGCGGATCGAACATCGCATATGTTCGCCCGCTGTGGCGAACGCGAACAAGCGAAGATTGCCGGGAACTGTTCTCCGGCGAACTGTTCGCGACATCACTATATATATATATATATATATATATACACATTATATAGGTATAGATATATACAGAAATATATAGGAATATCTATTCAAAAATACATATAACATATTCTATTATGTGCATAACATTGGACTATAAATTATTTACAGTAAATACAAAGTATAACACTTTATTAAATATGAATATTGCATACTTTTTTTTTTTTTTACATGTTTTTATCTACTTACTACTTAACTGCAAAGGGCTCAAATGCATTTCTGTCTCTGTCTATATATGCATTCAAATATATTTATATGTGTATATATGTCTGTAAAAATGTATATACACTTATAAAAATATATACTGTGTATATATATATATATATATATATATATATACATACACTCACACTAATCCTTAGGCATGTATATTTATGTATCTCTATGTTAAAACCCACTGCATCCTTTTTTTCTAACACCTTATATGTTTGAGCCCTTATAACTTTTTTATGCCATATATTTTGGATTGTTTTTATTAGATAATGTATTTTGTAATGTATTTTTGATGTGTTTTGTGACCCTTTTTTTTGTTTTTGCGAAACAGTTTACCAGAGCTCTGCGGTTGCAATAAACCAATGTGCCTAAACTTTAATTGCGCTCAAGCAATCACTTTACTTTCAACTTGTAATATGAGTGGATAACCCGACGCGCACAAACAGCTATGATAAATCGTTATTGCTTGTGTGCAACTGTTTACACGCCACTTGTAATCTGGCCCTAAATATATTATTCTTTGACAGTTGCTTCATCTTAAACGGTAGGTTGGATCCACATTTTAATGTGAACCATTCTCTGCACACGTGTAGAAAGTAGACAATTGGTAGGTGGAGTCCAACATCCTATATAAAGCTGTAAGGTATTAGGTGATTTAGTTCTTCAGTTGTGTTTTTTATTTTACTTTGATAAAGGCTTTGTACACTGAAACCTGTTGAGCATTTAAACTGTACAAGCATTTAACAGATTTTATCAAAACTGGAATTTCTACCTATATTGTATTCTGATTTTCCTGAATAAAGAATTCTATTTCACGTTTTTCTGTGAATACCTTCCATTTAGTTCTTTTTGGTGACCCAACTGCATTGCACTATATTTGGTTTTCTTCTTTGAGGTTTCCTGCACCCATGTTGGGGAAGAAAGTACCTAGCGGCTGAATAGTTGATTTCTCCCAGCATTAAAGGGACAGTAAACACCAGAATTGTTGTTGTTTAAAAAGATAGATAATCCCTTTATTACCCATTCCCCAGTTTTGCATAACCAACACAGTTATAATAATATACTTTTTACCTCTCTGATTACCTTGTATCTATGCCTCTGCAAACTGCCCCTTTATTTCAGTTCATTTGACAGACTTGCATTTTTAGCCAATCAGTGCTGACTCCTAGGAGCTTCACGTGCTTGAGCTCAATGTTATCTATATGAAACACATGAACTAATACCCTCTAGTGGTAAAAAACTGTCAAAATGATTTCAGATTAGAGACGGCCTTCAAGGTCTAAGAAATTAGAATATAAACCTCCAAGGTTTATCTTTCAACTAAGACTACCAAGAGAACAAAGCAAAACTGGTAATAAAAGTAAACCAGAAAGTTGTTTAAAATTACATGCCCTATTTAAATCATGAACGTTTTTTTTTTTTTTACTTTTACTGCTTTTTAAGGCTAACGCAAAACTCGTAATCTAGCAGATAAGTTTTATTTTACAGGTAAGTATGTATGTAGTTTTAAATAGGAATTATTTAGTTAATAATTGTAAGTTTTATTTAGCGTTATTTTAATTATGTTTAAGTTAGGGGGTGTTAGGGTTAGGGTTAGACTTAGGCTTAGGGTTACGTTAGGGTTAGAGTTAGACTTAGGTTTAGGATTATGTTAGGGTTATGCTTAGGGTTACGTTAGGGTTAGGTTTAGAGGTTAATATATTTATGTAGAGTTAGTGATGTGGGAGGCCAGAGGTTTAGGGGTTAATAGTTTATTTGAGTATATTTCGTTGTGGGGGGCTTGCGGTTTAGTGGTTAATAGGTTTATTATAGGGGCGGTGTGGGCGGATGGCAGATTAGGGGTTAATAATATTCAAATAGTGTTTGCAATGTGGGAGGGTGGCAGTTAAGGGGTTAATATGTTTATTATAGTGGTGATAATGTCGGGGAGCGGCGGAATAGGGGTTAATAAATTTTAATAGTGGCGGTGATGTCCGGAGCGGCAGATTAGGGGCTAATAAATGTATTATAGTGGCGGTGATGTGGGAGGGCCTCAGTTTAGGAGTTAATAGGTAGTTTATGGGTGTTAGTGTACTTTTTAACACTTTAGTTATGAGTTTTATGGTACAGTTTTGTAACATAAAACTCATAACTACTGACTTTCATATGGCGGTAAGAATCTTGCCGGTTTAGGGTGTACCGCTCAGTTTTTAGCCTCTCAGGCAAACTCGTAATACCGGCACTATGGAAGTCCCATTGAAAAAGGACTTTTTTAAAAGTGTGGTACTGTCATTGAGTGATGGGCTAAAAGGTGTGCGGTACACCTACACCTGCAAGACTCGTAATACCAGCGTTAATGAAAAAGCAGCGTTATGAGCCATAACGCTGCTTTTTCTCGCATAACCCAAAACTCGTAATCTGATGACTGTATGTAAATTTGTATGTTTATATAGATAGACAGAGAGATGAAAGATTGATAGATTGATTTAATGATTGATTGATGGATAGAAAGATAGAGCCAGACAGATAACTAGACAAACTGCCACCCAAACAGACAGACAGACAGATAGATAGATAGATAGATAGATAGATAGATAGATAGATGATAGATAGATAGATAGATAGAGGCAGACAGACAGACAGATGATAGATAGAGCCATACAGATAGATAGACAGACAGACTGCCACCCAGACAGACAATAAACAGACCAACAGATAGATCAATAGATTGATGGAAAGAAAGATAGAGACAGACAGACAGACAGACAGACATACAGATAGATAGATAGATAGATAGATAGATAGATAGATGATAGATAGATAGATAGATAGATAAAGGCAGATAGATAGATAGATAGATAAATAGATAGAGACAGACAGATCAACAGATAAATAGATACATATATATGAATGATTCATTATTTATTAGTAGGTCTATAATAGTCACTCATAGTTAGTGGCTCATTTAGTTACAGTTTAGGTGACCTGATCACCTGCACAGGTTAATTGGGGACCTGGTCATGACTAGATATACTGGTCTATAACACTGGTACTTAAAGGACATTGGAAAGGGTATTATAGTAACTGGTGTCAAATACTCCTTACCTGACTGGTCATAGCAACCTGCTGCAATGAACCTGCTACTATAAAAGGCAAACACAAATAGTGGCCTCTCCCTGAGGTCTGAATTCTCTATACCTCATTAGCATGGTAAGAAATATGACGTTGACCCTGTCAAAGGCAGTGCTCTCTGAGTGCTCTGAGAAAAGGGTCTAAACCCAGTAAGTCCAAGACTTACAGCACATGGATAACACAAATGTGCATGCTGTAAGGCTTCACACCAACAAAGCCTCAAGTATTTATATCCAAAAAATTAATGTAGAGGAGCACTGTAACTTATATGCAATTCTATTGCAGACTGTGATAAAATCTACAATGTTTCAGATCTAGCGATCCTTTATCATGTATGAACAGATACAAACAAAGCAACTTTAAATAGCCTTTACATAGCACCTCCTACCGTGACATCATACAGGTGTGAAAATGTAATCAACTATAATACATTGTGATTTAACCCATTAAGGTGCAGATAATTAGAGAGTACCGATTATACTTTTAAATCAATACAAAATGTATCAAAACAGAGGAAATACAAATATAAAATACCCACATTATGCTAGTTTCAATAGAGCAGAACTGGCAGTTATGTTACACATTTAAGGTACACCAGGCAAATACAGAAAGGTCCCAATCCTTATTCATACCTAGGGGGCTCTTGGTTTCTAAATGGTAAATTCAAAACGCCTCCCTCTGTTTAAGTGTTTTCTCCCTATCCCCACCTCTCCTCTCTATTGGAATATGCTCTATGATTTGATATCTAAGTTGGTTTACCAGATGCCTAGCTTCCTTAAAGTGGCAGGCTACAGGGGTTTTAAAATTACCAGTCCTAATATTCGATTTGTGTTCCGTGATCCGGTGACGGACCCTCCTAGTCATCTCATCCACATGAAACCTGGAATACGGGCATTTTAAAATATAGATAACATACTCTGTATTACAGGTATTGAATCCTGAGATTGCATATATCCTACCTGTACGTGGATGGAAGAAATTGTTTCCCTTAATTAAATTGTTGCAATTACTGCAACCTAAACATGGGAAGCAACCATTTCGTTTGGGGCTTAAAAATGTTTGTCTTGGGGGGGGGCGGAGCCAACTGCCGATGCAGTCAGACGTGGATATGGAGAGCTCCCGGCTTTAGACCCTAAAATAGGGGAATATTCATCAAATAACAGCTGTCCTGTGCCCTATTTGCTCACTTGATCATAAGTTATAGTTGGGAGCTTTGATTGAGAAGAAAACTACACTTTACTATTGCTCTACCCGCAGTAGATAACGCCACGTGTGTCGGCAAAATGGAGATCCCATATTCTACAGTGAAGGAGCTGCTACTAGATTTTGAGCAAGCTATGCAGAATGGATTTGACATCCTGATGTTATGTATCAGGGATATGTCCACCCGAGCAGAACCGGAATTCTCAGTTGGGCCCGAGGATGTGGCCTATCTAGCAAGACAGAGCCTAACTCCTGACCGCGCTCCCATGCTAAATGAGACTGGTTGTGGTACAGCTTACCCGTCGGAGCCGCGCAGTCCAGAAAAGCAGCCTTGCTCACTGCCAGTGAGCCCTTGGGTGATTGCGGCTGACAGCCCGGAACGGAACATAACTCCTCAGAAAACAGGATATAAGGTGGATTCCCCATTAGTGTGGCTGTGCGAGGATGAGACCCGAATAGGAGTTTATGCCGGCCAGACTTCATCAGATTCAACTGTCAATGTACTGCAGCCGTGCAAAGCTAAGACAGATCGCTTCTTTGAATTCCCTTCAGCAGACTGTTTCAAAGATACCTACGGAAGATACAGTGGGAGAGAGTCGCCATTTCTGTCCTGTGGCTTGAGAAATATGATGTCACATAGGGCGCTTCATACAGATCTTTATTATAGTATTTGCAGGGCTGGGATCGGTTAGATGGGACCTGAGTCGCATAGTGTATAAAGATCACATAAGACTTGTTTGCATTTATATAAAACCTGGAAGTCTTCTTGTTGTGACTGTAATTTGGTTTTACGTTTCATGATGACTAGTTAGCCTGATTTATCTGCTCCCATAACCCTGCAATCTGTATCTATTATACACGACATTGTTAATAGCCTGTTGAATATCTTCCTAACTGTTTTTTTTTTTGGTTTATGCTGTATACTCCTGACGTTAGTGACACACATTCACTTGACATTGTAAAGCTGCTATTGTAAACCTTTATATACCACACCTTTATAGTAGCTTCTGTTTATCTGATGCATATTTGAGTTTGTATTTGCAGTCAGAAGCAGATAAAATTTCGGATTGCAACTTTGGGAATTTTTCTTATCTTTTATATGTTTCTATTCCTTTTTTTCATATATGCTTAGCTCCAGATAAGGTTAAAATATTCAATATATCTACTAAACTAGCTAGGCGGCTTGGAAGTTTGTGTTATGTATTATCGCCACTCTATATGTCTATATTGAAGTATTGTGTATCTGTTAATTAATAATATAGCATAGCCTTTTGTGTAGAATGAGATAGTATAAATTTATGCACGCAGAGGAAAACTATGCTGCCTGAAGTTGCTGTTTAAGCAAATAATATGCTCATTTAGGCCCACTTACTATACTAAATCGCCTGTTTATAATGCAGTGCTCAACTTCCAACTGTAATAGCTGTACTTCTTGGTGCCAATATTTTGCCTTTAAATTCTTAGGTTAGCTATATAGATAATCTTACATAAGTAGTATCGTATAGTGGCAGTATTACACGCTTAGCAATCTCTGAGGTAGTTAAGAATGATTTTTTAATATGTATTGATGATAATATAGTGGCAAGGAACCTAGTGAAGCGGTCTGTCTCTCATTAAAATAATCTGTAAGGCATATGTTATTAATAAATCAAGCATTACTGCCCCGTAGTTAATCTCCATAAGGGATTGCCTCTCACCCCGCACCCTCCTACTATAGTACCCCTAGTTTGCTAACTTTGTTTTTGCACACAGCCATATTAAACCGCCAATATGATATAGGATTATATTATTTTAGAGAGGTAAGTGTGGCGCTGACTATGTTCTTCACTGTTGAGCCTTATAAAGACAGAATATACTCTATATGTCAGGAGTTATATTTTAGAATTTTACAGTCTATTTCATAATGATACAATAATCTATATACCCTAAAACACATTATGCAATCAGAGTGCTAAACAGATATACAATATGACCTGGCATATTGCCAGCTAAATGTCAACAGACTCTCACTATCCATGTTCATATTAGGAGAGTGACTTGAGATCTAGAAGTAATCTACTATGCTGGGATTAAAGGAGGGTAATACTCCCTACATTTAAATAGAACCCCTAGTTCTGTTAATCCCTCTTTACAGTTTAAGCTTACATAGAGGCTGATAAACTCTAAGCTCCAGAATGCCTTATTTAGATATATGTTAATGTTTATACGAAATATTTTTATCTTATAGTTAAAATGCCTGTTGCATTGAATAATAGAGATATTGGAGATATATCGGGGACTAAAACAAACTATTCTGCTTATTATAGAAGCTGTATTTAGTATTATTTTTTGCTGCCAGAGTGAGCTATTGCACTTAACATTTGTTGATGTGCAAAAAGCTTGAGTAGGATAGACTCCATGCCCTTAGGCGGTAGGGTGAAGTTTAAGATATTGCCCCTACAGAAATATTATATTGCATCCATACTCACTCCACTGGATACATTGCAAGTACATGAATACGAAATGCCAACTATAGTAGTACAACTCTCCTCTTTCAATAAGTTGTAAGCTGATGTCTAACTAGCAGAATGGCCTTAGGGCCCCTATATAACTACTCTTTTTTTTAGGTTAAGAGGTCCCTGTATTCCACAATCTATCTCTAAGTATATTAACTCTCCAAGACATATTTAACTTGTGCCTACAGCGAACCCGTTGATAGGCCTAAGATCTCAGTGATCGGGCACTTCCAGGCCCACAACATGTTACCTATCCTACTTGCACATATATATGGCTCCGCCCTCCATCCCTTTTCCTATATATATAGCGGTGCTTATCCGCTGAATCTCCCCCTTCCCCCTATATATCTTGGCCCAAGAGTGGCCGTTACTTATGATAATTCTTCGCAGACAATTATTTTGGTCTTAGATAATATACTATTATGCTGTGGAGATCATACGCCAATAATCTATCATAAAATGAAGTTCTATTTCATCTCGCCTAAGCTATTGTCTATCTTTATATTCAGATTTGAAATGTATTCATTTTACTGCATGTGCATATTGCTCCTTCAATAATGCCTTTGTATAGACAATGTATTACTCTCTTTGTTGTAATTTTGGCCTTAGGGCGAGTCTTTGTTTTGTTGATTCATGCTTTAACTTCAATAAAAAAATTATTTATAAAAAAGTTTGTCTTGATATCCTTTTTGTACCTATGTCAGATTTGATAAGTTGGTCTCTCAAATGTCTTGCTCTCTTATAAACTGCCATAGGGTTTATTTTAAACTCTGGTACATGTGGGTTACTCAATTTTAATATATCCCAATATTTGTTTAATGACTTTATCTTCCCACCCTGTTTGTTACACTGAGATACAAAAAGTAATCGATCTTTTCCCTTCACATTCATTATTTTATTTTTTACTTTTGATATTTTATTATCATAATGTTCAGGGATGCGATGAGTTTCACTCACTAATAATTCATTGGGATATCCGCTCTCCTGAAATAGTAATGATTGTGTGATAAACAATCCTTTAAGGGTTTTGGGCGTGTACTATCATATCACAGCAAATCATTGCGGTCTATGATTTTCTTATATAGATCAATCTGTAACCCCTCATCATCTTTATATCTCCTTGTTAGACATGTGCAATGCTAAAAAATTAGTTTAGTTTCATTTTCATTAGTTAAATAAATAATTTTGTTTCGGAAAATTAGTTTAGTTAAGTTTAAAAAAAACAAAACAATTTCAGCCAATAGGAATGCAAAGGTACCCCCAAAATAAAAGGGGCAACTTGCATTTGAATCCTCAGTGTTCTGCGGACGAACGCATGAAGAGGACCTCCACGTCAGACCGATGGACCTCCACCTCCGCACATTGACGCTCCACCTCTGCAGAGATGAAGTAGATGCCGGTGCCGTGATGGATGAAGATGGAGCTGCCTGGATGAAGATTCTTCTTCGCTGGGATGAAGATGCTTCACCAGACTTCAGCAACTGTGAGTACCGATTTTGGGGTTAGTGTTTAGGTTTTGTTTTTTATTTTATTTTTTTAGATTAGGGCTAATGGGCACTGTTAAAAGAGCTAAATGCCCTTTTAAGGGCAGTAAAAGAGCTGAATACCCTTTTAAGGGTAATGCCCATACAAATGCCCCTTTCAGGGCAATAGGTAGATTAGGGTTTTTTTGTTAGGCTTTGTTTATTTTATGGGTTTGGGGGGAAGGAGGTTTGTAATATTAGGGGGTGTTTGTTTTTATTTTTTAGCAAAAGAGCTGATTTCTTTAAGGCAATGCCCTACAAAAAGGCCCTTTTAAGGGTTATTGGTGGTTTATAGTATTATAGATTTTTTTATTTCACAGGTAAGTTTGTATTTATTTTAACTAGGTAGTTAGTAAATAGTTATATTGTAGCTATCGTATGTTTTTATTTTATTTCACAGGTAAGTAAGTATTTATTTTTAAATAGGTAATTAGTTACTAATTGTAACTTTAATTTAGGTCTATTTTAATTATGTTAAAGTTAGGGGATGTTAGGTTTAATATAGTTTAATTTAGGTTTTTGCGATGTGGGGGCCGGCAGTTTAGAGGTTAATAGGTTTAGTTAGTGTTGGTGATATTTGGGAACTGCAGTTTAGGGGTTAATAGGTTTAGTTCATTTTTGTGATGTTTGTGAATGGCGGTTTAGGGGTTAATAGATTTATTTTGTGCCGGCGATGTTTGTGAATGGCGGTTTAGGAGTTAATAGGTTTAGTTAATGTCTGCAATGTTTGGGAACAGCTGTTTAGGGGTTAAAAGCTTTATTTAGGGATTTAGTTAGTGTCGGCGATGTCGGGGAGCTGCGGTTTAGATTCCGAATATGAATAATGAATAATGGATCAGAAAATTCGGAAACTGATGTATTAATTTTCTGATTTTTTTTCGGGGTGTGTGTTGATTCCGAAATTCAAATGCATTTGAATCTCCGAATCGGCCAAAATTAGTCTGAAAATGAAATTCGGCTGAAAAGCCCATATCTAGAGTTTACCCGATACGCATTAACTTTAATTGCGCTCAAAGAATCGCATTCACTTTAAACTTGTAATACAAGCAGAAAACCTAGCATATGCAATCAGCCACAATAAACCCCTTGCATGTACCTGTTATTGTGCCATTGGTAATCTGGCTCTAAATATATTATTGTTTGATATTTTTAATTTAATTTTTATTAAGGCATTATTTTGTCAACGTATACTTTATAGTTCCTTTATTTTACATGATAGGATGGATCTACATTTTTATGTGAACCATTCTCTACACAGATGTGCAAACTAGAGAATTTGTAGGTGGACTCCAACATCTATACTATAATCGTGTTTGTAATGCGTCCGTCGCTGTTGTCAGTTGCGCACCTAAAACACCTAACCGCCCGCACAAAATATTAACAAAAAAACCTAACCACCCGCACAAAGTAGTAAGAAAAAAACATAAATGCCCGGACGAAGAATTAACAAAAAAAAACATAACAGCCCACAAGAAATATTAACAAATACCTAACGCATGCACAAAATGTACCTCTAAACCGCCAACCCCCACATAGTAAAATAATAAAGTAATTAACCCTTAATCTGAAAATTAAACAACGCAAATAACATAATTATAATATTAGCCCTTAAACCACCAAACCTCCACAATACAAACAACCTAATTACACTATTAACCCCTAAACCGCAAAAACCTCCACAATGCGAACTACCTAATGACAATTTTAACCCCTAAGCCACCCACAACCCTAAAAAAATCTATCTAATCACTAAGCCCCCTAACGTAAAACCCCATAAATTAACCACAATTATTTTATAACATTTAAGATAAAATTTAAAAAAAAATATTACAAAAATTTTAAAAAAAAAATTCCAAAAAAAATAAACGTAAAAATATATTTTTTAAAAACCTAAACTAATACACCTGTAAAAAAGTCTTAAAAGGGCCTTTTGTAGGGCATTGCTCTAAGTGAAAAAGTTTTTTTACCTAAAAAAATAAAAATAAAATTACAAAGTAACCCTAACAGTTAACTCCTTACCCAAACAACCCCACCAAATAAATAAAACTAGTCTAAAAAAACCTAAGCTACCCATTGCCCGTAAAGGGGCATTTGTATGGGCATTGTCCTTAAAAGGGCAATCAGCTATTTTGCTGCCTATTAAAAGAAAAAAAAAACTAATCTAAACCCCCCCACTAACACTAAACTACCAATAGCCCTTAAAAGGACCTTTTTGTAGGGAATTGCCCTCAAACAATCATTTTTTTTACCTAAATTAAGTACTAATTACCCCCTAAAAGTAAACCCCCCACCCACACAACCCCCCAAAATAAAAAACCTAAGCCTAAAAAAACCTAAGCTACACATTGCCCCTAAAGGGGCATTGCCCTTAAAAGGGCAATTGGTTATTTTGCTGCCCATTAAAAAAAAAAAATCCCTAATCTAAAAAAAAAAAACACCCCAAAAAATTTAAATTAACCTTGAAATAGAAACTCACAGTTCCTGAAGACCAGTGGTGAAGGTCTTCTTCCAGGTGGCAACATCTTCATTCAGCATGGGGACATCCTCTATTTTCATCCGGAGCAAAGCCGACACAGAGTGGAGGTGACCATGGAGCAGGACTGGCAATAACACACTGAAGGTTGAATGCAAGGTACCCCATTTAGGTACGTTGTATTCCTATTGGCTGAAATTATAAAATTAGCCAATAGGATGAGAGCTAGTGAAATCCTATTGGCTGTTCAAATCATTTTATCTTGTATACCGCCTATGTTTAAAGCACTGCAAAATCTTTTGGCGCTCCACAAATACCTGATAATAATAATAAAATAGTAATAACAACTATACAGAGAAATATAAGTTTTGGGAGTTGTCTAATTATGATAGTACTAATGGTATATTATCTACTTACAATGGCTCTTATTAGATCTGTGTTACTAAAGCATACGTACATTCCACCCATACCTATAAGGATCTACCTGTTTATCCAAATCCAGGTCTGATTGATGCTTTTTTTTATTCATTGTGTTGTCCATCTTATAGTGTTCAAAATGTCTGCAAATGAAAAGTTGTAATTCAACCTATAATCAAAATTCATTTTTTATTTCCATTCAACATATATAAATTGATGGTTTAAGTATTTGATATTAAATGTTACAGTTTGATATATAGCACATTATCAAAACAGGTAAAACCCAATAGCATAAATGTATATTTATAATGCTATAATACATTTCAGAGAGAGTTTTTCAAAAACTTTATTCATTGATTTCAAAACCTCTTTGTTCCTCAAACTATAAACTAGTGGATTCAGCAAAGGAATTAAACCAATATATATCATAGAGAGCACTTTGTCCATTTCATAGGAATGCTTAAGATTCATGTTTACGCTTAAAGATGTCCCATAGAATAAAATAACCACAATGAGATGGGAGGAGCAGCTGGAGAAGGTCTTAATTATTCCTTCTGATGTGCAAATCTTTAGAATAGTTGATACAATGTACATATAGGAGGTCAAAATTAGTATAAAAGGACACCAACCTACTAATACTCCCAAAACAATTACAAAAATAAAAATGCTAGTTGTGTCACTACAGGTAATTTTCAATATAGTTTGCGGATCACAGAAGAAATGATTGACTTGTGCATTGCAGAAGGATAAATTATTAACCATCAAAGTGAATGGCACAGAAATCAGGGTACTGAGAAGCCAAGAAATTGTGGCCAATAGAAGGCACATATGCTTGTTCATAATGGTAGAATAGCACAAAGGGATACAAATGGCTACATAGCGGTCATATGCCATGGAGGTCAGCGTGAAGTATTCTGTACCAATACATAGTGCTAATAGAAATATTTGTAGTATACAGCTGGAGTAGGAGATCCTGGTGTCACCGGTAATAGTAATGGCCAACAGCTTTGGCAGAATAGAAGAGACGTACACAATGTCTTGGAACGAAAGAATGGAGAGGAAGAAATACATAGGTGTGTGCAGCTGGGGCATCAGACATACAAGTATAACAATAATCATGTTCCCAAGTACAGCCAGCAGATATATCAGCAATACTCCAAAGAAAAGCACAAGATGATTGTTTGGAGATAGAGCAAATGCCATTAAGTAAAATTCAACCAATTCTGTGCTGTTTTTTAACTTTCCATCTAAGATATATTCTTAAAGAAAAAAAAAAAAAGAAAAAAATTATGTTGTTTTACTTATATTATATTCAATTTAATTATGTTTAAAGTTAATTACTATCAAATTATTTGCAAGGAACACCTGGATTTGTTTTCAGACATTAGTATAATTTTGTTTACCAACACAAAGGCCTAGATTTGGAGTTTGGCGTTAGCCGTGAAAACCAGCGTTAGAGGCTCCTAACGCTGGTTTTAGGCTACCGCCGGTATTTGGAGTCACTCAAAATAGGGTCTAACGCTCACTTTTCAGCCGCGACTTTTCCATACCGCAGATCCCCTTACGTCAATTGCGTATCCTATCTTTTCAATGGGATTTTTATAACTCCGGTATTTAGAGTCGTTTCTGAAGTGAGCGTTAAACATCTAACGACAAAACTCCAGCCGCAGGAAAAGAGTCAGTAGTTAAGAGCTTTCTGGGCTAACGCCGGTTTCTAAAGCTCTTAACTACTGTACTCTAAAGTACACTAACACCCATAAACTACCTATGTACCCCTAAACCGAGGTCCCCCCACATCGCCGACACTCGAATAAATTTTTTTAACCCCTAATCTGCCGACCGCCACCTACGTTATCCTTATGTACCCCTAATCTGCTCCCCCTAACACCGACGACCCCTGTATTATATTTATTAACCCCTAATCTGCCCCCCACAACGTCGCCTCCACCTGCCTACACTTATTAACCCCTAATCTGCCGACCGCAAAGCGCCGCCACCTACGTTATCCTTATGTACCCCTAATCTGCTGCCCCTAACACCGTCAACCCCTATATTATATTTATTAACCCCTAATCTGCCCCCTCAACGTCGCCTCCATCTGCCTACACTTATTAACCCCTAATCTGCCGACCGCAAAGTGCCGCCACCTACGTTATCCTTATGTACCCCTAATCTGCTGCCCCTAACACCGCCGACCCCTATATTATATTTATTAACCCCTAATCTGCCCCCCACAACGTCGCCTCCACCTGCCTACACTTATTAACCCCTAATCTGCCGAGCGGACCTGAGCGCTACTATAATAAAGTTATTAACCCCTAATCCGCATCACTAACCCTATAATAAATAGTATTAACCCCTAATCTGCCCTCCCTAACATCGCCGGCACCTAACTTCAATTATTAACCCCTAATCTGCCGACTGGAGCTCACCGCTACTCTAATAAATGTATTAACCCCTAAAGCTAAGTCTAACCCTAACACTAACACCCCCCTAAGTTAAATATAATTTACATCTAACGAAATTAATTAACTCTTATTAAATAAAGTATTCCTATTTAAAGATAAATACTTACCTGTAAAATAAATCCTAATATAGCTACAATATAAATTATAATTATATTATAGCTATTTTAGGATTAATATTTATTTTACAGGTAACTTTGTATTTATTTTAACCAGGTACAATAGCTATTAAATAGTTAAGAACTATTTAATAGCTAAAATAGTTAAAATAATTACAAAATTACCTGTAAAATAAATACTAACCTAAGTTACAATTAAACCTAACACTACACTATCAATAAATTAATTAAATAAACTACCTACAATTACCTACAATTAACCTAACACTACACTATCAATAAATTAATTAAATACAATTTTTACAAATAAATACAATTAAATAAACTAGCTAAAGTACAAAAAATAAAAAAGAACTAAGTTACAAAAAATAAAAAAATATTTACAAACATAAGAAAAATATTACAACAATTTTAAACTAATTACACCTACTCTAAGCCCCCTAATAAAACAACAAAGCCCCCCAAAATAAAAAATGCCCTACCCTATTCTAAATTACTAAAGTTAAAAGCTCTTTTACCTTACCAGCCCTGAACAGGGCCCTTTGCGGGGCATGCCCCAAGAAGTTCAGCTCTTTTGCCTGTAAAAAAAAACATACAATACCCCCCCAACATTACAACCCACCACCCACATACCCCTAATCTAACCCAAACCCCCCTTAAATAAACCTAACACTAAGCCCCTGAAGATCATCCTACCTTGTCTTCACCTCACCGGGTATCACCGATCTGTCCTGGCTCCGATATCTTCATCCAACCCAAGCAGGGGCTAGACATCCACTGAAGAAGTCCAGAAGAGGGTCCAAAGTCTTCATCCTATCCAGGAAGAAGAAGCGATCCGGACCGGCAACCATCTTGATCCAAGCGGCATCTTCTATCTTCATCCGATGATGACCGGCTCCATCCTGAAGACCTCCACCGCGGACCCATCTTCTTCCGGCGACGTCCAAATGAAGAATGACGGTTCCTTTAAGGGACGTCATCCAAGATGGCGTCCCTCGAATTCCGATTGGCTGATAGGATTCTATCAGCCAATCGGAATTAAGGTAGGAATATTCTGATTGGCTGATGGAATCAGCCAATCAGAATCAAGTTCAATCCAATTGGCTGATCCAATCAGCCAATCAGATTGAGCTCGCATTCTATTGGCTGATCGGAACAGCCAATAGAATGCGAGCTCAATCTGATTGGCTGATTGGATCAGCCAATCGGATTGAACTTGATTCTGATTGGCTGATTCCATCAGCCAATCAGAATATTCCTACCTTAATTCCGATTGGCTGATAGAATCCTATCAGCCAATCGGAATTCGAGGGACGCCATCTTGGATGACGTCCCTTAAAGGAACCGTCATTCTTCAGTTGGACGTCGCCGGAAGAAGATGGGTCCGCGGTGGAGGTCTTCAGGATGGAGCCGGTCGTCATCGGATGAAGATAGAAGATGCCGCTTGGATCAAGATGGTTGCCGGTCCGGATCGCCTCTTCTTCCCGGATAGGATGAAGACTTTGGACCCTCTTCTGGACTTCTTCAGTGGATGTCTAGCCCCCGCTTGGGTTGGATGAAGATATCGGAGCCAGGACGGATCGGTGATACCCGGTGAGGTGAAAACAAGGTAGGATGATCTTCAGGGGCTTAGTGTTAGGTTTATTTAAGGGGGGTTTGGGTTAGATTAGGGGTATGTGGATGGTGGGTTGTAATGTTGGGGGGGGGGTATTGTATGTTTTTTTTTACAGGCAAAAGAGCTGAACTTCTTGGGGCATGCCCCGCAAAGGGCCCTGTTCAGGGCTGATAAGGTAAAAGAGCTTTTAACTTTAGTAATTTAGAATAGGGTAGGGCATTTTTTATTTTGGGGGGCTTTGTTGTTTTATTAGGGGGCTTAGAGTAGGTGTAATTAGTTTAAAATTGTTGTAATATTTTTCTTATGTTTGTAAATATTTTTTTATTTTTTGTAACTTAGTTCTTTTTTATTTTTTGTACTTTAGCTAGTTTATTTAATTGTATTTATTTGTAGGAATTGTATTTTATTAATTTATTGATAGTGTAGTGTTAGGTTAATTGTAGGTAATTGTAGGTAGTTTATTTAATTAATTTATTGATAGTGTAGTGTTAGGTTTAATTGTAACTTAGGTTAGTATTTATTTTACAGGTAATTTTGTAATTATTTTAACTATTTTAGCTATTAAATAGTTCTTAACTATTTAATAGCTATTGTACCTGGTTAAAATAAATACCAAGTTACCTGTAAAATAAATATTAATCCTAAAATAGCTATAATATAATTATAATTTATATTGTAGCTATATTAGGATTTATTTTACAGGTAAGTATTTATCTTTAAATAGGAATAATTTATTTAATAAGAGTTAATTAATTTCGTTAGATGTAAATTATATTTAATTTAGGGGGGTGTTAGTGTTAGGGTTAGACTTAGCTTTAGGGGTTAATACATTTATTAGAATAGCGGTGAGCTCCGGTCGGCAGATTAGGGGTTAATAAGTGTAGGCAGGTGGAGGCGACATTGTGGGGGGCAGATTAGGGGTTAATAAATATAATACAGGGGTCGGCGGTGTTAGGGGCAGCAGATTAGGGGTACATAAGGATAACGTAGGTGGCGGCACTTTGCGGTCGGCAGATTAGGGGTTAATTATTGTAGGTATCTGGCTGCGACGTTGTGGGGGGCAGATTAGGGGTAAATAAATATAATATAGGGGTCGGCGATGTTAGGGCAGCAGATTAGGGGTACATAGGGATAATGTAAGTAGCGGCGGTTTACGGAGCGGCAGATTAGGGGTTAAAAATAAAATGCAGGTGTCAGCGATAGCGGGGGCGGCAGATTAGGGGTTAATAAGTGTAAGGTTAGGGGTGTTTAGACTCGGGGTACATGTTAGAGTGTTAGGTGCAGACGTAGGAAGTGTTTCCCCATAGCAAACAATGGGGCTGCGTTAAGAGCTGAACGCGGCTTTTTTGCAGGTGTTAGGTTTTTTTTCAGCTCAAACAGCCCCATTGTTTCCTATGGGGGAATCGTGCACGAGCACGTTTTTGATGCTGGCCGCGTCCGTAAGCAAATCTGGTATTGAGAGTTGAAGCTGCGTTAAAAATGCTCTACGCTCCTTTTTTGGAGGCTAACGCAGCCTTTATGTGGACTCTCAATACCAGAGTTATTTTTATGGTGCGGCCAGAAAAAAGCCGGCGTTAGTTTTTCGGGTCGTTACCGACAAAACTCCAAATCTAGCCGAACGAGAAGCAGTCTGCTAGGAACTAACAGTTCCTGGCTTGTTCTACGGCCCGGTAGCCACCTGGGAGTAGCTTCTTTTTGCTTTCACAGAGGAAAACTTTCCTGAATGACATCAGTCTGATGATTGTTTATTGTTTGGAGGGTTATATGACATTACAAAAATAGAAAAACTAAAATGGCGAGCATCAAAAATATATATTTTTATTAAAAACATTTAAGCAATTGGCTTATCTATTTAAAAAAAAAGAATTAAAGAGGTCTTAAGTATTTTGGAATTAATTGTACACATTAAATCTATTTATCTTTTGTCTGTATTCAAATATACATGAAACAATTTAGCAATTAAATCCGCTTAAAGACTTTTAAAGGGACAGTCAACACCAGAATGTTTGTTGTTTAAAAAGATAGATAATCTCTTTATTACCCATTGTCCAGTTTTGCATAACCAAAACAGTTATAATAATACACATTTTACCTCTGTATTTAACTTGTATCTAAGCTTCTGCTGACTGCCCCCTTATTTCAGTTATTTTTACAGACTTGCATGTTAGCCAATCAGTGCTCACTCCTAGGTCACTTCAAGTGCATGAGCTCAATGTTATCTATATGAAACACATGAACTAATGTCCTCTAGTGGTCAAAATGCATTTAGATTAGAGGCAGTCTTCAAGGTGTAAGAAATTAGCACATGGACCTCCTAGGTTTAGCTTTCAACTAAGAATACCAATAGAACAAAGCAGAATTGGTGATAAAAGTAAAATGGGAAGTTGTTTTAAATTAGAAAGCCCTTTTTGGTCTTTACTGTCCCTTTAAACCAAACACTCATTAAATATTTATAATGACTATAACATTAATAATGATTTCTCTTGAAGTCTACATACTCATTACTTAATATGTTTATTGATTTCCCCATAATATTAAATAATTACAGTATTATTAAGCATTTTAAAAAAAAAAAAAGATTTCACCTAGAAACTCCATTTTTAAAATATTGTTCAAAATAAATCTCTTGTCAGATGGGTATAAAAGTGAGGGGATTTTATGTCAAGACAGGAGGCTTCATATTTTGCATAATTCTTTACTGAAAACCAAAACAGCAGCAAAGAAAAACTGACAGGAAGAAAAATAATTCACATAGCAACAGAGTATGACCAATCAGCATACAGTATAGCAGTAAAGAGACCAGAATAAACTAAGTCCTTCCTCTTTTCTTTGCTGCTACCAAGACAGCAGGTCACGTATTTCTTTAAGTTTTTATTTTCTATATAACTTGTATACACTGTTATCTTTTAATTTTCTTATTAATTGTATTCTATTTGTATATAGTAATATTTTCTGTTGCCTATTAAGCCTTCATGGCTTAGGGGTTTTCTTTTAGCCCCTTCACTGGGTCATTCTGGGTTCTGTTCCCCTCAGTGACTATCTCCCCTCAGTGATTATCTAATTTTAGCAAATCCATTTTATTAATATATTGCTCTGTTCCCCTCAGTTAGCTTATTGTATATATTCCAACCTAAAGTTGTAGATTTTCTCTATAGATAATTTTTGCCTTTAGTGCCTTGCTACGGAGCAGCCGTTCTGTCAGACTGCTCCATTTTACATTATATTTCTACGGAGCAGCCGCTTCCTGACTGATCCGTTGTTCCAAGTCACCAGACCGCATACCGGTCTCTCGTGACCTTCTCTGACTCCCTCCTCTCTGAACACGGTGCCGCTGCGGATCGCGCGGACACACATCTGACCGGTAGCTATTAATAGCTAAGCTGGTCGGGTGTGTGAGCCGCGGCCTGCATCGGCTCTGGTTCGGTGGTGTGGCGGTCGGACTTTATTATATGTGATGAAGCAGCCAATGCCTTCGATCTGTGATGGCAGTAGTAATGACTTTTATTATATGTGATACAGGAAAAGTATCCTGTTGTTTTCTCCCTAGGTATTTTTAACTAATAAAGTTTTAAGGGGGCAATAATTTGTCTATCTATAAAAGATTACTTTGAAACGGAACCCGTTTTTCCCGCCATTTTTCTTTAAATTTAATTTGTTTTACTTCAGACAGTTTTACACATTCTAATACTTCTGCGATAGCTCAGTGGTTTAGCAATCAGTATAGAGTCTGAAGGTCCCTGGTTTGAATCCTGACATGGATATGAAAAATTATTAATAAAAAGTTAGTGATATTAAAGACAGTAAAATCAAGGTTTCTTTTCAATCTACTTGATTTTAATTAAAAAAAAAAGTTATTATTACTTTATATGTACAGTTTTTGTGAATTTGCTGTTTAGCTTTGTGGGCTAACTCTGTGTTCATACAGATTGTAGGTCCAGGGTTCAATTCCTGCCTCTTCTATTAAACATACATAAAAAAAAAATATATATATTTTTTCCTGTTAATAATATGTTTCTCTGTGGTTTGATTTTTGTTTCTATATTTTATTTTTTCATTTAGATCAGAACTCTTTGTTTCATCATTTAAAGAATGGAGCCTGCCGACCCTGTCATTGACCCCGCCCCTTCTTCCCCTCAGTCCAAGGAAGACCTTTTAGCCTATATTAATTCGGCCATTGCATCTGCATTAAAACATAATGTTTCCCCTTCTAAAAAAAATTTAGAACATCCCCAATCCCTTCATTTTGAGGAATCCTCATCCTCTGATTCAGACCCTCCAATATCGCGCAAGCGTCATTGGAAGACTCATTCTCGCTCTGCTCCACATAAAGGCAAAGCTCAAAAATCGAAAGCCCCTCCCCCGGGCGTTTCACATAGGGGTGTCAGAACCTCCTCCCCAGAGGTTAAACGGGGTAGACGAACCCTTTCCCCCCTGGGTGTACAAGGGGGGACGCAGAGCTCAGACTCTGAAAATTTTGATATGGAGGACTACATGGAGTCCTTTCCAGGGTTAGATTGGGAGGAGGATCCTCAGTCTGACCTAGAGCTTGATCCAACTCCAGCTCCTCGGGCTGGGGCTCCTCACCCTCGATCTTCCCAAACTATTGTATTAGAGGACGAAATGGTTGACCCGGCTGGGAATCCAATCTTTAGCCCTAAACACATTAAACATCCCAGATCATCGGACTGGGCATTAGCTCCTCATCTCTCTCGCTTTTTGCAGAGATCGCTCAGAAAGGCTCTCGATCGTGAAGATCGTAATAAGCTACGTGCTGAATGCCGTAGACCTTCCCTCCCTGGTAGGGAATCAGTAACACCTGAGTTTGACGCTAAACTCGCTACCTTCCTAACTAGAAGGGGAAGGGATCCAAGGAAGGGTTTAGACAAGGCTCTCAGAGGAGTTCAGGATAAGCTCCTGGACACTTCAGGTCCTTTGGCCCAGATTTTACATCTTTCCGATGAAGCCCTTTTGTCTGGCTCTCCTTTGGATCCTTTCGCCATTCGAGAGTGGGCTTTTCGAGCTTTTTGCTTCCTTGGCAATGCCAACGTAGCCATTTCCACTGAACGCAGAAGATCTGCCCTTTTGAGAATTAATCCTAGATTGGCTGTTCTCGCTGTCGAGGAGGCAGGCTCTTCTGCTAAGGGTCTTCTCTTCGGAGAACCCTTTTTGAATATTATGAGGCATTATGTTTCCACCTTTACCTCTATTGATAGGATTCAAGCCTCTCTGAGAAGAGTTTTCAATCCCTCCAATCGGGTTTTTGGCAGGGCCGGCAGATTCAGGGGTCGTCTGCCCGGCCGACAACAGTTCATGGTTCAGCAACGCCAAGCAGTCGCTTACCAACAGTACCCCTCCTATCCTCAGAGAACTCTCTTCCCACCAAGATCTCGAGCTGTCAGGACCAGATCAGCCCTGCCTAGACCCACCTTACCTACAGGCCCTCCCACTACCCAGAGTGAGTACTCCTCCTTTGTTCCTGACTTCTTTCCCCATATCTCCCTTTGCAGGCAGACTGTCCCTTTTTTCCCATATGTGGAATCTAATTTCTCAGGATCCTTGGATTACTCAGACAGTGAAGGGCTTCAAGCTGGAATTCATTTTCCCTCCCTTCCAGAGGGGTCACCCAAGACCCATGAATCTTTCGAAATCAAATATGGACCTTATTGGTTCAGAAGTTCAATCTCTCCTGCTCAAGGGTGCTATAGAGGAGGTTTCGAACCCAGAGGAGGGGTTTCTAAGCAACCTCTTTCTAGTAAAGAAAAAGACGGGTGGTTTCCGCCCTGTCATCAACCTTCGGGACTTAAATTTCTTTGTGGTTTACCGCCATTTCAAAATGGAGGGCATCCACATGCTCAGGGACCTACTCCGTCTGGGAGATTGGTTCGTCCGCCTAGACTTGACAGATGCCTACCTTACGGTCCCGGTGTTCCCAGACCATCGGAAATTCCTCAGGTTCCTCTGGGACGACAGGATTTGGCAATTTACTTGCCTGCCTTTCGGTCTCAGTTCGGCTCCGTGGTGTTTCACCAAACTTCTAAAACCCGTCATCGCAATCCTCAGAGGCAAAGGTATTCGCCTTATCATCTACCTGGACGACATTCTCCTCATGGCAGAGGATCGTTCTTCCATCCTTTCTCACTTGCACACAACCTCCTCCCTTCTTCAAGGGCTAGGATTTGTTATCAATTCAGAGAAGTCGGCTTTGATCCCTTCTCAGCAAGTAGAATTCCTAGGATTTCTCATAGACTCCACCTCAGGTCTGCTCCTTCTACCTCAGGAGAAGATCGACAAGATCAAATTGGAAATTCGAGAGGTGCTGGCGTCCCCCATGATATCTATCCGCCAGCTTTCCAGAATCATCGGGCTCCTTGCCTCCTCCATTCAGGCAATTTTTCCTGCCCCTCTGCATTACCGAGCAATGCAGAGGCTGAAGATTCAATCTTTCAGAGAATGCCGTTCATATCATCAGATGATTTGTTTGAACGAGGAGGTCCGTGCAGAGATGTCCTGGTGGCTCCTTCACATGGAATCCTGGAACGGCAAGTCTATCTTTGGATCCTCGCCAGACTTTGTGCTCTCCTCAGATGCCAGCCTTCTGGGTTGGGGGGCATCTTTCGAATCGGCTGGGACGGGGGGATCTTGGTCCCCTCTGGAACAATCGTTACACATCAATTGTCTAGAGCTTATGTCAGGCTCTTTTGCCATTCGCTCTTTCTCCAAACAATTTACGAATTGCTGCATCCTCCTCCGTATGGACAACATATCTGCGGTCCAATACATCAATCGCTTAGGAGGTACGAAATCCAAGATGCTATCAGATCTTGCCTCAGAATTGTTCAGGTTCTGTGCCTCCCGCAACATTTCCCTCCGGGCTCAGTATATTCCTGGAGTTTACAATTCTGTCGCAGACTGGTTTTCTCGTTTTTGGAGAGACTCCAGCGATTGGCGACTTCTTCGCCCTGTTTTTCTGAAAATTCAGAAGAAATTCGGTCCCTTTTCTGTGCTTCCAGGATCAATCATCAGTTGCCTCGTTATTTCAGCTGGCTTCCAGATCCGGGGAGCGAGGCCTCGGATGCTTTTCTGCAGAGCTGGCCTCAATCCGGAGCTTACGCTTTCCCTCCCTTCTCGCTCATCACGAGAACCCTCTGGTCGGTCAGGAGATTCAAATGCTCTCTGACAATAATTACCCCCTTTTGGCCGATGCAGCCCTGGTTCCCTCTTCTTCTGGAGATGACGGTTTCCCCGCCTCTTCTTCTTCCCAATCAACTAGACATTCTTGCGGACCCTCAGGGAGAACCTCATCCCCTGATTCTCCAGGATCACCTTTCTCTGCTAGCTTGGCAGATTTCAGGGGATCCTGGTCTTCCGAAGGCCTTTCAAGAGACGCTCAACTTCTCCTTCGAGAGTCTTGGGCCCCTGGCACCAGGAAATGTTACGCTTCAGCCTGGACGTCATGGGTTAGTTGGTGTGCTAGCAGGCAGGTTGATCCCTTTTCAGCTCCTGTAGTTTTTATTGTAAATTATCTTTCTGAACTTTTTTCCCTTGGGAGAGCTTATCGCTCCATTAATGTCATCCGCTCCGCAATTTCAGCGGGTCATTTTCCGGTTGATGGTAATCCGGTGGGAAGACATCCCATAATTTGCCGGATTTTAAAAGCCATTCGACTGAAGGTTCCCCCTTCTGCTCGATACTCTCACCTTTGGGATGTTTCCATCATGCTGTCCTTTCTTAGGAATTGGCCTACCAATGCAGAACTTTCCCTTAAAGAGTTGTCAGCCAAGTTGGCTATGTTACTCTGCTTGGTTTCCTTCCGCAGGATTTCAGATATCCGTGCGCTGGACGTAGAAGGCATTTCCTTTTCCCCTGAGGGCGTTACCTTTACCATCTCTAAACGCACAAAATCCATGTCGTCTTCCATCTTCTACCCATATTTCCCTGATGATCCTCAACTCTGTGTGGCTCTCTGTTTGAAATCTTATCTTTCCAGGACGATTTCTTCCCGGTCTTCTTCTGGGGGTCAATTGTTAATCTCCTTTGTCCCCCCTTTTCGCCCCGTCTCTTCCCCCACTTTAGCCAGATGGGTGCGTTGGCTCATGTCCTCTGCAGGCATTGATCTTTCGTTTGGAGCTCATTCCGTTCGTGGTGCAGCTGCATCCAAGGCTCTTTTAGCGGGCGGTAATCTTCAAGATATCCTCAGAGCCGCAGATTGGTCTTCTTCATCTACCTTTTCTCGGTTTTATTTTAAACCCATTCTTCAAGCTGCTGAGTCATTACTCTTATTGCGTTAAAATTGCAAAATATGAAGCCTCCTGTCTTGACATAAAATTCAGATTATTATAACCTTGGTGACAAAATAATCTTGATTTTATTAAAGACAGGAGGCGAATATTTTCCCACCCCTTTTTCTTCTGCCTCTCCCGGTGTAGGTTTAAAAAAAAAAAAAAAAAAAATTATTGAATAAGGATATTTAATGTTATGTTTGTTCATGGTTATGTTTATTCTTTGATTCTGTACCTAAGAACAATATTATTGTCATTTTATTTCTTTTTACAGTTTAATCCTATGGCGAGATTTGTTTCTGACTTCTTTCAAGGCTCGACTGGGATCTCCCTCAAGCTTCAAATTCATTTCTGCCCAGGATGTTGTTGATGTTCATTCTTCTGTAGTCTTTCAGGAGTTTCACCAAAGAAAAGAGGAAGGACTTAGTTTATTCTGGTCCCTTTACTGCTATACTGTATGCTGATTGGTCATACTCTGTTGCTATGTGAATTATTTTTCTTCCTGTCAGTTTTTCTTTGCTGCTGTTTTGGTTTTCAGTAAAGAATTATGCAAAATATTCGCCTCCTGTCTTTAATAAAATCAAGATTATTTAGTCACCAAGGTTATAATAATCTGAATTATTAGCAAAAATATGTAAATTTAACTAAAATCAAATGAAAATTTTTAGGGGCCTATTTATCTTTGTGCGAGCGGACATGATCCGATATTGCGGATCATGTCCACTGCACATGTCCGCTGCACAGGGGGTGTCAATCGGACAGGTTATGGAACAGCGGTCTTTAGACCGCTGCATCATAACTGGTGTTTCTGCCGCTCACCAGAAACATGGCCCTTCAAGCTCCGTTCGGAGCTTGATAAATGGGCCCCTTAATATTTTGTGGAAATATACTTTATTAAACTGTAATTTCCAATATAAGTGAATTTAACAAATAATTGCCTTACAAACAAAAACATAAAAAAGAGAGAACGTAGGAAAAAAAATGATATGCAACATTAACCCACTGTTTACTGTTACATTCACATGGGCACATTTATAAAGAAGAAAGTATTATTTGGGAATAACAGCAGTGTTTTATAGTGACCCATGAAAATTGTTAAGGGACCCCTAGATTAAGAAGAATATTTATAAAGAATAACATTAAACTCTTTTTCCCAGAAAAGGATTTTCCCATTCAACAACGTTTTTGCAGTTATCATTTTCTATATTTTTTTATTTTTCAATACCAATATCATTTCTCTTATTTTTGTATCAGGCCTTATTTATGTATCAGGCCTTTTCTACTGATTGTTAGTTATGTTATCATTTTAGTTCTGCTATTCCAGTTTTATTTCACTTTCCCCTATTAGTTCAGTTTAATATGTGTCAGAATGTGAAGATGGTACTAAAAGATGTCTCAGCAGGGATACCAAAAATATGTGAGAAAGTGTATTTTCTTAGTCTTCACTTCTGTTGGTTGCATTTGTTATCAGTTCTTGAAGATCAGAAAAGTTAATAGAAAGTAGGTTAAATCTTAAATCTTATTTTTTAACCCCTTAATGACCAACATACTTCACTTCCAGGGGAATGCAGATTCAGAGCTGTATTGGCAGCATTGGCAAGACCTGCGCTATATACAGCGGCATATTGTGAATGACCGCTGATGTACAGGGTATATCAATGGTCATTAAAGGGTTAAACTCTCAGGAAGTGCATGCACTAGACTGTTATTTTATGTGCATTTTTGTTCCTGATGACTTCATATAATGTGTTCCCAGCTTTATATGCAAAATTGATATTTTAGGTTCATTCTTGTAATTCTTGTTTCCAATCTAAACAAAAAAACAAAATTAAACTACTTGCTCCTTGCATAGCTCACATATTGGCAATCTGACTGTTCTGTTTGGCTAAATCAGAAAACTTTCTTCTTTAGTACAAAATTATGGAAAAGGCTAAATATCTGTCTATCTATCTATTTATCTATATATCTACTGTTCTTTGTATAGCTCTCTTAGAGTTAATCTTTTAGGTTAGATTTTGCAGGAAATAACTAAATGCTGCTTGGAAAAGGTACATTTTTTATACAAATCTATCCATCTATCATCTATAAATCTATCTACAGTATCTATCTATATATCTATCTACTAATCTATTTATCTAGACAGTTTTAGGTCACTCCTACAAGATATACATATTTACACCAGATATCTTTTTACAGTTACCAAGGCCTAGATTTGGAGTTTGGCGTTAGCCGTGAAAACCAGCGTTAGAGGCTCCTAACACTGGTTTTAGGCTAACTCTGGTATTTGGAGTCAGTCAAAAAAGGGTCTAACGCTCACTTTTCAGCCGCGACTTTTCCATACCGCAGATCCCCTTACGTCAATTGCGTATCCTATCTTTTCAATGGGATTTTTCTAACTCCGGTATTTAGAGTCGTGGCTGAAATGAGCGTTAGAAATCTAACGACAAAACTCCAGCCGCAGGAAAAAAGTCAGTAGTTAAGAGCTTTCTGGGCTAACGCCGGTTCATAAAGCTCTTAACTACTGTACTCTAAAGTACACTAACACCCATAAACTATCTATGTACCCCTAAACCGAGGTCCCCCCACATCGCCGCCACTCTATTAAAATTTTTTAACCCCTAATCTGCCGACCGCCACCTACGTTATACTTATGTACCCCTAATCTGCTGCCCCTAACACCGCCGACCCCTATATTATATTTAGTAACCCCTAACCTGCCCCCAACAACGTTGCCGCCAGCTACCTACACTTATTAACCCCTAATCTGCCGAGCGGACCTGAGCGCTACTATAATAAAGTTATTAACCCCTAATCCGCCTCACTAACCCTATAATAAATAGTATTAACACCTAATCTGCCCTCCCTAACATCGCCGACACCTAACTTCAATTATTAACCACTAATCTGCCGACCGGAGCTCACCGCTATTCTAATAAATGTATTAACCCCTAAGTCTAACCCTAACACTAACACCCCCCTAAGTTAAATATAATATACATCTAACGAAATTAATTAACTCTTATTAAATAAATTATTCCTATTTAAAGCTAAATACTTACCTGTAAAATAAATCCTAATATAGCTACAATATAAATTATAATTACATTGTAGCTATTTTAGGATTAATATTTATTTTACACGCAACTTTGTAATTATTTTAACCAGGTACAATAGCTATTAAATAGTTAAGAACTATTTAATAGTTACCTAGTTAAAATAATTACAAAATTACCTGTAAAATAAATCCTAACCTAAGTTACAATTAAACCTAACACTATACTATCATTAAATTAATTAAATAAAATACCTACAATTACCTACAATTAAACCTAACACTACACTATCAATACATTAATTAAATACAATACCTAAAAATAACTACAATGAAATAAACTAACTAAAGTACAAAAAATAAAAAAGAACTAAGTTACAAAAAATAAAAAAATATCTACAAACATAAGAAAAATATTACAACAATTTTAAACTAATTACACCTACTCTAAGCCCCCTAATAAAACAACAAAGCCCCCCAAAATAAAAACTGCCCTACCCTATTCTAAATTACTAAAGTTAAAAGCTCTTTTACCTTACCAGCCCTGAACAGGGCCCTTTGCGGGGCATGCCCCAAGAAGTTCAGCTCTTTTGCCTGTAAAAAAAACATACAATACCCCCCCCCACATTACAACCCACCACCGACATACCCCTAATCTAACCCAAACCCCCCTTAAATAAACCTAACACTAAGCCCCTGAAGATCTTCCTACCTTGTCTTCACCATACCAGGTTCACCGATCGGTCCTGAAGAGCTCCTCCGATGTCCTGATCCAAGCCCAAGCAGGGGGCTGAAGATGTCCATGATCCGGTAGAAGTCTTCATCCAAGCGGGGCAGAAGAGGTCTTCCATCTGATTGAAGTCTTCATCCAAGCGGGGCAGAAGAGGTCTTCCATCCGATTGAAGTCTTCATCCAGGCGGCATCTTCTATCGACATCCATATGGAACGGAGCGGCAGCATCCTGAAGACCTCCGACGCGGAACATCCATCCTGGCCGACGACTGAACGACGAATGAAGGTTCCTTTAAATGACGTCATCCAAGATGGCGTCCCTCAAATTCTGATTGGCTGATAGGATTCTATCAGCCAATCGGAATTAAGGTAGGGATATTCTGATTGGCTGATGGAATCAGCCAATCAGATTTAGCTCGCATTCTATTGGCTGATCGGAACAGCCAATAGAATGCGAGCTCAATCTGATTGGCTGATTGGATCAGCCAATCGGATTGAACTTGATTCTGATTGGCTGATTCCATCAGCCAATCAGAATATTCCTACCTTAATTCCGATTGGCTGATAGAATCCTATCAGCCAATCAGAATTCGAGGGACACCATCTTGGATGACGTCATTTAAAGGATCCATCATTCGTCGTTCAGTCATCGGCCAGGATGGATGTTCCACATCGGAGGTCTTCAGGATGCTGCCGCTCCGTTCAAGATGGATGTCGATAGAAGATGCCGCCTGGATGAAGACTTCAATCGGATGGAAGACCTCTTCTGCCCCACTTGGATGAAGACTTCAATCAGATGGAAGACCTCTTCTGCCCCGCTTGGATGAAGACTTCTACCGGATCATGGACATCTTCAGCCCCCCGCTTGGGCTTGGATCAGGACATCGGAGGAGCTCTTCAGGACCGATCGGTGAACCTGGTATGGTGAAGACAAGGTAGGAAGATCTTCAGGGGCTTAGTGTTAGGTTTATTTAAGGGGGGTTTGGGTTAGATTAGGGGTATGTCGGTGGTGGGTTGTAATGTGGGGGGGGGTATTGTATGTTTTTTTTTACAGGCAAAAGAGCTGAACTTCTTGGGGCATGCCCCACAAAGGGCCCTGTTCAGGGCTGGTAAGGTAAAAGAGCTTTTAACTTTAGTAATTTAGAATAGGGTAGGGCAGTTTTTATTTTGGGGGGCTTTGTTGTTTTATTAGGGGGCTTAGAGTAGGTGTAATTAGTTTAAAATTGTTGTAATATTTTTCTTATGTTTGTAGATATTTTTTTATTTTTTGTAACTTAGTTCTTTTTTATTTTTTGTACTTTAGTTAGTTTATTTCATTGTAGTTATTTGTAGGTATTGTATTTAATTAATGTATTGATAGTGTAGTGTTAGGTTTAATTGTAGGTAATTGTAGGTATTTTATTTAATTAATTTAATGATAGTATAGTGTTAGGTTTAATTGTAACTTAGGTTAGGATTTATTTTACAGGTAATTTTGTAATTATTTTAACTAGGTAACTATTAAATAGTTCTTAACTATTTAATAGCTATTGTACCTGGTTAAAATAATTACAAAGTTGCCTGTAAAATAAATATTAATCCTAAAATAGCTACAATGTAATTATAATTTATATTGTAGCTATATTAGGATTTATTTTACAGGTAAGTATTTAGCTTTAAATAGGAATAATTTATTTAATAAGAGTTAATTAATTTCGTTAGATGTAAATTGTATTTAACTTAGGGGGTGTGTTAGTGTTAGGGTTAGACTTAGCTTTAGGGGTTAATACATTTATTAGAATAGCGGTGAGCTCCGGTCGGCAGATTAGGGGTTAATAATTGAAGTTAGGTGTCGGCGATGTTAGGGAGGGCAGATTAGGGGTTAATACTATTTATTATAGGGTTAGTAAGGCGGATTAGGGGTTAATAACTTTATTATAGTAGCGCTCAGGTCCGCTCGGCAGATTTGGGGTTAATAAGTGTAGGCAGGTGGAGGCGACGTTGTGGGGGGCAGATTAGGGGTTAATAAATATAATATAGGGGTCGGCGATGTTAGGGCAGCAGATTAGGGGTACATAGGGATAATGTAAGTAGCGACAGTGTCCGGAGCGGTAGATTAGGGGTTAATAATAATATGCAGGGGTCAGCGATAGCGGGGGCGGCAGAATAGGGGTTAATAAGTGTAAGCTTAGGGGTGTTTAGACTCGGGGTACATGTTAGAGTGTTAGGTGCAGACGTAGGAAGTGTTTACGCATAGCAAACAATGGGGCTGCGTTAGGAGCTGAACGCAGCTTTTTTGCAGGTGTTTTTTTTCAGCTCAAACAGCCCCATTGTTTCCTATGGGGAAATCGTGCAGGAGCACTTTTTTGAGGCTGGCCGCTTGCGTAAGCAACTCTGGTATCGAGAGATGAAGCTGCGTTAAATATGCTCTACGCTCCTTTTTTGGAGCCTAACGCAGCCTTTATGTGGACTCTCAATACCAGAGTTATTTTTTTGGCGCGGCCAGAAAAAAGCCGGCGTTAGCTACGCGGGTCCTTACCGACAAAACTCTAAATCTAGCCGCAAGTGTTTTAAATGTATCACTGTACTACCTCTTAGGCACCTCTAATTTGAAGACACTTATAGGTTCTTTACTAAGTGACAAAACCAGCAACATTTATAAGTCTGTTTAAAAATCACTGTGTTTATCAACATATTCAAAAGATTGGTAGAGAGACAGACAGAAAGATAGATATATGATAGATTGTTAGCTAGAAAAATAAATAAATAAATAGAGATAATTGAAAGATAGATATATAGATAGATAGATAGATAGATACACAGAGAGATATATAAATGATAGATAGACAGACAGACAACTGCTTTATAATTAAATCTACATATTCATGTCTTAATACTTTCTTGCATATGTATATATATATATATATTTATTTATTTATTTATTTTTAAAAATCCAGTTTTACCTGAGGAAGGGGAGGATATCTGAAATATGTAGTGAGGATTAGAAACCTGGCCAGGCAGGCAGTTTTTTTGAATCTCCCACTTTTTTTATTTCTTGTGTAAAGCTTAGTGTGGGGACTCTGTTTTATTATTTCTTCTGTATATATGCATATGCTTTATGATAATATGATACTATGCTACCTTGAATAAATGTATATTATTTAAACTTATATTTGTTGGTGTTGACTATTTTTATACATTTCTAAGGCTTTTTCTGTTTATTAAGACAGCAGCCTCAATATAAGGTCTCATTTTTTATACCTTTTCTATATATATATTCTTCAAGGCAGTCTCAATTTCTTTACACATGTTTATAAGATAGATAGACATAAAGATATATATATTGAGAGAGAGAGAGAGAGAGAGAGAGAGAGAGATAATAGATTAATTATAAATAGATCGATAGATAGATACTGTAGACAGATAGATGATAGATAGACAACTGCTTGATAATTAAATCTACATATTCATGTGTTAATACTTTTCTGCATAATTAGTGACATAGAGATGATGCTGTCTTTTTAGAATTTGTGTAAAACAGCTGGTTAGTAAGTTCTGGTTAAACTGTAATTAAATAATTAAATATTGTTCTAATGTTCTATGAGTTTAATAAACAGACACAGCATACTACAGTACACAATCTATATTCCCTGCCAGTTATAAAATGTAAATATATTAAATATAACCGTTTTATACAAACATGATCTGTCTCACTGCTGTACATTTGTGTTCATGAGAGATGTTTGCAGTGTAAGAGTTTGACATTGATTATTGCTAAATCTGTTTGATAATTAAATGTAATTGAAGGATTGGACCGTACCTGTTAATCTGGGTCTTGTCATGGTGAGATGAGTTTCTGTGTGAAGAGAACTAGGACATTTATAAAGATTTTTGTTTAGCTGTTTAGGGAGTTTATCCCCAGTGGGTACCACAGAACACAGGGATGTAATGCTTTATGTCATTTAAAGAGTTTATGTTGATGGTAAATACCTTTTCTTAAACTAAAATGTAATTGTCAGTTAAAGGGGCATAAATCACTGTAATTACAAGATTTGTTTAAACCTTCAAAGAAATTATGAACTTTCCATTTAATCCACACAAAATACAGCCTTGTATGTAAGGGGATAGCTAAGGACGCCAGTTCTTAAAATCTTCTCAGCCTTTAGTTATAGTCGTACAGCCAGAGAGGGTAATTCCACCAGAAAGCAGTGTATTATTAGTATCAACTTCAGCATCCGGATAAATAACAAGCTGAATACAATCTTTATTACATTCAATGCTGTGCAGGGTTAATCCTTAGATACTTCCCGGGAGTGTGTAGCATGCCGCATTGTATACCCACTGCCCAATTTCCACTCCCTGAAACCGGAAAAACAGCTGCAGCCCAATGAACTTAAAGTGATAGTAAACTCTCCCCTTTTTAATAAATGATCCGGAGTGTTAGTGATATTTCAGATTGAGTTTCATTCGTCAGATGTAATAAAGATGCGCTTTAACTTACTTTTTAATATAGATATGAATTCCAAATACCTCGTGCTCTGCTGCCCATTTGAAAAGCAAAATTTTCTGTGAGCTTATGGTTTGAGTTGTTCTCCAATCAGCGCTCTAGCAACAGAAAAAGTGCCATATGCGGAGAGCGCTGATTGGACAACAATTCAAACTTTTATCTCACAGAAAAATTGACTTTTGCAAGGGGTGGCGGAGCACGGGGTATTTGAATTTTATAACTATATAAAAAAGTAAGTTATACTGATGAATTAAACTCCATCTAAAATATCACTTACATTGCGGATCTGATTTTAAAAAGGGGATAATTTACCATCACTTTAATTCTAAAACCTCCTTGGGAAGCCGTCATGTTTTATCATATACTAAGTACAGATCTTGTGGTGAAGTTGTAAGGCTGCTAATTCCTAACATTCCATCTGCCCATGTGATTGTCAAACTTCACTTGATAGGTTTATTAGAGAAAAGGTTGTGGCTTCAAAGTATTTACTTGTAAAATGATTAACAAGGCTAGAGGGTGTTACTTGTTTGCCTCAAATAGGTCTGGAAAATGTCCCTAGTTGTGAATCTTGTCACCCCATGACTTTTATAAATAGGGAACAGGGATTTTACACAACACGTCTAAAGGAATTATGTGGTGCCAATATTGGAAAAATGTTAAAGGTATATTTAAATATGTCTGTATTAAAATATGATGTGTAGTAATAAAAAACTATCGCCTAGATTTAGAGTTTTGTCGGTAACGACCCACGTAGCTAACGCATGCTTTTTTTCCCCGCACCTTTTAAATACCGCTGGTATTTAGAGTTCATATAATGGCAGGGTTTTCAGTGCGTTAGGCTCCAAAAAGGGAGCGTAGAGCATAATTTAACACCACTGCAACTCTAGATACCAGCGGTGCTTACGGACGCGGCCAGCTTCAAAAACGTGCTCGTGCACGATTCCCTCGTAGGAAACAATGGGGCTGTTTAAGCTGAAAAAAAAACCTAACACCTGCAAAAACGCGGCGTTCAGCTCTTAACGCAGCCCCATTATTTCCTATGGGGAAACACTTCCTACGTTTGCACCTAACATTCTAACATGTACCTCAAGTCTAAACACCCCTAACCTTACACTTATTAACCCCTAATCTGCCGCCCCCGCTATCGCTGACACCTGCATATTTTTTTTAACCCCTAATCTGCCGCTTCGTAAACCGCCGCTACCTACATTATCCTTGTGTACCCCTAATCTGCTGCCCCTAACACCGCCGACCCCTATATTATATTTATTAACCCCTAATCTGCCCCCCACAACGTCGCCTCCACCTGCCTACACTTATTAACCCCAAATCTGCCGAGCGGACCGCACCGCTACTATAATAATGTTATTAACCCCTAATCCGCCTCACTCCCGCCTCAATAACCCTATAATAAATAGTATTAACCCCTAATCTGCCCTCCCTAACATCGCCGACACCTAACTTCAAGTATTAACCCCTAATCTGCCGATCGGAGCTCACCGCTACTCTCATAAATTTTTTAACCCCTAAAGCTAAGTCTAACCCTAACACTAACACCCCCCTAAGTTAAATATAATTTAAATCTAACTAAATAAATTAACTCTTATTAAATAAATTATTCCTATTTAAATCTAAATACTTACCTGTAAAATAAACCCTAATATAGCTACAATATAAATTATAATTTTATTATAGCTATTTTAGGATTAATATTTATTTTACAGGAAACTTTGTATTTATTTTAACCAGGTACAATAGCTATTAAATAGTTAAGAACTATTTAATAGCTACCTAGTTAAAATAATTACAAAATTACCTGTAAAATAAATCCTAACCTAAGTTACAATTAAACCTAATACTACACTATCAATAAATAAATTAAATACAATACCTACAAATAACTACAATTAAATAAACTAACTAAAGTACAAAAAATAAAAAAGAACTAAGTTACAAAAAATAAAAAAATATTTATAAACATTAGAAAAATATTACAACAATTTTAAACTAATTACACCTACTCTAAGCCCCCTAATAAAATAACAAAGACCCCCAAAATAAAAAAATGCCCTACCCTATTCTAAATTAAATAAGTTCAAAGCTCTTTTACCTTACCAGCCCTGAAAAGGGCCCTTTGCGCGGCATGCCCCAAAGAATTCAGCTCTTTTGCCTGTAAAACAGCCAATAGAATGCAAGCTCAATCTGATTGGCTGATCGGATCAGCCAATCGGATTGAACTTGATTCTGATTGGCTGATTCCATCAGCCAATCAGAATATTCCTACCTTAATTCCGATTGGCTGATAGAATCCTATCAGCCAATCGGAATTCGAGGGACGCCATCTTGGATGACGTCATTTAAAGGAACCGTCATTCGGCTAGTAGGCGTTGGTTGAAGAGGATGTTCCGCGTCGGCTTGGAAGAAGATGGCTCGCTCCGCTCCGGAAGAAAGAAGATTGAAGATGCGGCTTGATAGAAGACTTCATCCCGATGATGGACTTACGACTTCAGCCCGATGATGGAGTTCTTCAGCCGCCGCTTGGATCCAGACTTCAGCCCGAGGATGGACGTCACTCTTCAGCCCCCTGCTTGGGCTTGGATCAAGACATCGGAGGCTCTTCTGGACAGATCGGGACCCGGTGAGGTGAAGACAAGGTAGGGAGATCTTCAGGGGCTTAGTGTTAGGTTTATTTAAGGGGGGTTTGGGTTAGATTAGGGGTATTTGGGTGGTGGGTTGTAATGTTGGGGGGGGTATTGTATGGTTTTTTTTACAGGCAAAAGAGCTGAATTCTTTGGGGCATGCCCCGCAAAGGGCCCTTTTCAGGGCTGGTAAGGTAAAAGAGCTTTGAACTTATTTAATTTAGAATAGGGTAGGGCATTTTTTTATTTTGGGGGTCTTTGTTATTTTATTAGGGGGCTTAGAGTAGGTGTAATTAGTTTAAAATTGTTGTAATATTTTTCTAATGTTTGTAAATATTTTTTTATTTTTTGTAACTTAGTTCTTTTTTATTTTTTGTACTTTAGTTAGTTTATTTCATTGTAGTTATTTGTAGATATTGTATTTAATTAATTTATTGATAGTGTAGTGTTAGGTTTAATTGTAGATATTTGTAGGTATTTTATTTAATTAATTTATTGATAGTGTAGTGTTAGGTTTAATTGTAACTTAGGTTAGGATTTATTTTACAGGTAATTTTGTAATTATTTTAACTATTCTAGCTATTAAATAGTTCTTAGCTATTTAATAGCTATTGTACCTGGTTAAAATAAATACAAAGTTACCTGTAAAATAAATATAAATCCTAAAATAGCTATAATATAATTATAATTTATATTGTAGCTAGATTAGGGTTTATTTTACAGGTAAGTATTTAGCTTTAAATAGGAATCATTTATTTAATAAGAGTTAATTTATTTTGTTAGATAAAAATTATATTTAACTTAGGGGGGTGTTAGTGTTAGGGTTAGACTTAGCTTTAGGGGTTAATCCATTTATTACAGTAGCGGCGAGATTCGGTCGGCAGATTAGGGGTTAATAATTGAAGTTAGGTGTTGGCGATGTTAGGGAGGGCAGATTAGGGGTTAATACTATTTATAATAGGGTTATTGAGGCGGGAGTGAGGTGGATTAGGGGTTAATAACTTTATTATAGTAGCGGTGCGGTCCGCTCGGCAGATTAGGGGTTAATAAGTGTAGGCAGGTGGAGGTGACGTTGAGGGGGACAGATTAGGGGTTAATAAATATAATATAGGGGTCGGCGGGGTTAGGGGCAGCAGATTAGGGGTACATAAGGATAACGTAGTTGGCGGCGCTTTGCGGTCGGCAGATTAGGGGTTAATTATTGTAGGTAGCTGGCTGAGACGTTGTGGGGGGCAAGTTAGGGGTTAATAAATATAATATAGGGGTCGGCGGTGTTAGAGGCAGCAGATTAGGGGTACATAAGTATAACGTAGGTGGCGGTCGGCAGATTAGGGGTTAAAAAAATTTAATTGAGTGGCGGCGAGGTGGGGGGACCTCGGTTTAGGGGTACATAGGTAGTTTATGGGTGTTAGTGTACTTTAGAGCACAGTAGTTAAGAGCTTTATAAACCGGCGTTAGCCCAGAAAGCTCTTAACTACTGACTTTTTTCTGCGGCTGGAGTTTTGTCGTTAGATTTCTAACGCTCACTTCAGCCACGTCTCTAAATACCGGCGTTAGAAAGATTCCATTGAAAAGATAGAATACGCAAATGACGTAAGGGGATCTGCGGTATGGAAAAGTCGCGGCTGGAAAGTGAGCGTTTGACCCTTTAATGACTGACTCTAAATACCGGCGGTAGCCCAAAACCAGCGTTAGGAGCCTCTAACGCTGGTTTTCACGGCTACCGCCCAACTCTAAATCTAGGCCTATATTTTTGAAATTGTCAGCATAGGAGGGAATAGAGTTCCCTGGTATGTAAAGAAACTATGATCTACACAGTTTGTTTCATCAAATATAGCCAGTTTTACCTCCTCTATGCATTTACATATATGTATCATAGCTGGATAGGGGTAGGTGTGAAATGAAAACAGAGCAAGCAGGACACAGTAAAATACAACAAAAATACATAGGGAGGAGGGAGAGAGAGAGAACTAAGAGAGATAGAATAAATGTAGGTAGGTGGCGTCGATATTAGGGATGGCAGATTAGGGGTTAATAATATTTCACTAATGTTTGTGAGGCGGGAATGCGGCGTTTTAGGGGTTAATATATTTATTATAGTGGTGGCGATGTCCAGTTCGGCAGATTAGGGGTTAAAAAATTTATTTTAGTGTTTGCGATGTGGGGGCCTCAGTTTAGGGGTTAATAGGTAGTTTATGGGTGTTAGTGCACTTTTTAGCACTTTAGTTAAGAGTTTTATGCTATGACGTTGTAGTGTAAAACTCTTAACTACTGACTTTAAAATACCGGTACCGGTACCAGTCTTGACAGAAAAGGGTGTACTGCTCACTTTTTGGCAGACTCGTAATACCGGCGCTATGAAAAAATAGGATACGCAATTGACGTAAGTGGATTTGCGGTATTTCCAAGTCTGGCCAAAAAAGTGAGCGGTACACCTGTACCTTCAAGACTCGCAATACCAACGGGCGTTAAAAAGCGTTAAATATTCAGAATACTTCCAGTCTCTGTAGTATATTAAAGGGATATTTTTATTGTTTAAAATGATAGATAATCGCTTTATTGCCCATTCCCCAGTTTTGCATTACCAACACAGTTATATTAATACACTTTTTACCTCTGTGATTACCTTGTATCTAAGTCTCTACAGACAGCCTCCTTATCTCAGTTATATTAATATATTATTTTACCTCTGTGATTACCTTGTATCTAAGCCTCTGCAGACTGCTCCTTATCTCAGTTATATTAATATATTTTTTTACCTCTGTGATTACCTTGTATCTAAGTCTCTACAGACTGCCTCCATATTTCAGTTTGTTTGACAGACTTGAGTTTTAGCCAATAAGTGCTCACTAGGTAACTCCACGGGAGTGAGGAGAATGTTACCTATAAGGCACACATGCACTAGTAATGTCTAGATGTAAATACTGTGAAATTAGGTAAGAGGCAGCTTTTAAAGGGACAGTACACTGTAAAATTGTTTTTCCATAAATGTATTTTAAATGACTTGTTATACCAACTGCAGGGTATAAAATATTTGAGAAATTGCATTTTCGGGTTTATTTGTGTATCTGAAGTAGCTGGTTTTGATCTTTGAAACCACAGCCTATTACAATGGGTTGAGCTTCAGGTAATGCCATGTCTCATTATGTTATCACTTTGTGTACACAGACTTGCTTCCTTGTCTTATATTTGTCTGGAACACCAAAGCTCAATACTTAGAGAGAACAATGGAAAATTATAATTTTATTACTTAACTATCATGCCCCCCACTGAGGGTGTAATCTCTTCTGTGAGCTGTGTTTACTTAGGCTTGTCAATAGCGTATACGCTAGTATCAAAACTTTCAGTATAGGTTGGGAAACCACAAGCTAAATCAGCTATTTCAAATGCTGAAATATGAGTAAAGGAGCTACTTGCAACCAATTTAATACACTCTAGCAGGTAAAAAGGATCATTGGGAATAATTTAAAGGGGAGAAAGTTTTTGGGTGAACTGTCCCTTTAAGTGCTTAGAAATTAGCATATGAGCTTGCCAAGGTTTAGCTTTTAACAAAGAATACCAAAAGAACAAAACAAAATTGATGATAAATGTAAATTGAAATCTTGTTTAAAATAGCATGCCCTATCTGAATCATGAAAGTTTAATTTTGACTAGACTGTCCCTTTAAGTTGATTACCCCTTCTAATGAGCCTTTTTATTACTTTAATTGCATTCCATTTAAAGGTAGCAGCATTTTAATTATTTTCATAAATAAAATGTTTTGCCAATACTGTATTATTATTTTCTATATTGGACAGATGATCACGAATATGTGTTCGGACATAATGTGCTGTTATTGACCCTTGCATTCGAAGTACTCAATCAAGTTCACTGTATATTTTGTAGGACGATTTTCAGCCCTTTAGCTCAAAAGTCTTTCCTGTGACATGAGAATTACAATTTTTGTAATCTTTTTTTAAAGTATTCATTTATAACCAACAGGAAAAACAAAATATGTGAAGCAAACAAAATCGAAATTACATTTTTCCCCCCAGGCAAGGCGTATTAGATAATCCCAATTCATAGATTCATATTAACATATCTTTTAACATAAAACTTTATCTCTTTTATTCTTTTATGTCATGTACAAGGTTTTTTTTTGTCCTCTTGATGAAATTATTTTTTAATGGGACCAAAAAAAAAAAAAAGAAGGAAGAGGAGAAAAAACAATTTGTCTTTCCCACTGCATCATTCCTATATCAAGAATCAAAATTTGGAAATTAATTTCTCTTTATTGCAATAATGAGAGAGTCAGACCTGATAAACGGGGAGATTATCTTTAGCTGCACTTTCTTGGGGAAAGTTTGTATAAATATTTTCCATTTATTGAGGAACCCTTTAATTCTAACTTCGGAATCTACCTTTGTATTAAAATTACGCTACTATAACTTGGTTCCCCATCTTTTGAATAAGTAGGCTAGGCTTTAGATTTCCAGCGCTTTACAAAAAGTGACCTTCCTATCAAGATTATAATGTTGATAAAGTTCCTATTTATTTGTGTTGTTGTGTAACCCTATAAGAAAAAAATATGTTTATCTTGCAATTTTATTGTATGTTGGGTTATCCTTTTTACCCAGTGATTTACTCTGTACTAGAACTTCTGATAGTGTAGTGACCCCTAGTGGGAATGAAATGTATTAAGGGCTGTAGCCTGGCAGGGATAGGAATGTGAAGGAAAGATGTAGATGCAACAATGTGACTCACCTTGAGGTTTAAGAACAGACGTTCTGGAGAGTTCTGCCTCTTTCCTCCAGTGTTTCTTCAAGAAGTTGGAGTTGTTTGAGATTGCTGTTCATCATGGATCGTGCCAGGCGAGTGTCTGTTCCTCCAAAAAGGTTCAGGGATGGGTCCCCAGGTGGTAGCAGGGCTCCTGCAAAAGAGAAGAGAGTGGTTAGTGAGGAGAGGGACCTTCCTATTCAGGGAGTCTATATCCCATGTGGTCAGGACTCTAGGGCCTCCTCTCCTGTTCCCCCTGGCTCCCCCTCCTTTTATGAGGTGGCAGAGTCGAGCCTGGGGGACACTGAGGTAGGGGAGTTAATGGATGAGTAGGAGGAAGGAGAGTTTGAGGAGGCCCAGGGTCTGAGGCCTATCCGGTGGTAGTAGATCCCATGCCGAGCAATGCTCTGGTACTGGGTGTGCATGACCTGCCTACCGAGGCAGCTGCAGGCCTTGGTAGCAGAGGTGATTCGCCAGGTCTAGGGCCTGGTTTTGGGACTAGTGTTGGGGTAGGTGTGGGGCCTGGTTTCGGGCCTAGCAGGCCTGGGATGGGACCTTATGCTGGCTCGAAAGGCGGCCGGGAATATGCAGGGCCAAGTTCGCAGTCCGGGTACAGGCATCCCGGCAATGTCACGTGCAATTGGTGTGTGTCATAGCCCCACCACTTCTGGTGACACACTTCCCACAGGAGTGGGTCCTTGTGCGGTGCCCAAACAGGTGAGTCGGGAGTACCGGGGTTGAGGGCCTGCCCTGCAGTGGGTTCCAGAGGCAGCGTGACTGGTCCGGTGGTGAGCTGTAGAGCTAGGCCAGTGGTGCAGCAGCAGGTTCAGTGGGCAGTGCTGTTGGTGTGGCATCTGGGGCAACTGTGGGCCAGACTGGGGGCTGAGCAGTCTCTCTCCCCTCCTAGCTCCCCTGCAGGTGCTCAGAGGTCCTTTGCCAGGGTACGGCGTCGGGGACGCGAGTGCTGGAAGTTCCAGGACCGGCAGTGTGATAGGGGCACAACGTGCTCCTTTCGTCACATCTGCAAGTTTTGCGGTGGGGGTCACCTGGGTTGCGAGTTTAAGAAGGACCTTGGGGCTGACAGAGGTCAGTCTAAGGGAGGAGCTGGGACTAAGGGTGCCCACCCCACTGAGGGTGGACATTCTTGAGCTTTGGCTACATTTGTACCCAGACGTCAGGCAGCGGGCTCGCTACTGGCGGGGTTGCGAGAGGATTTCCAGATTCCCACTACGGGTTATGTGAGGGGGTCAGCGACCCAACACAATTTGAAGTCGGTTAAGGAGTACCCTGAAGTGGTGCGGGAGAAGCTGATGAAAGAGGTGTGTCTAGGGAGAATGTTGGGCCCCTTTTCAGAGTTACCAATAGTAGATTTGGTCATCTCCCCACTGGGAGAAGTACCCAAGAAAGAGCTAGGCAAGTTTCGGTTGATTCAGCGCAGGCACGTTGGTCAATAATGCCATTGACCCAGAGTTGGCTTCTGTGCATTACCAGTCCTTTGACCAAGCACTGGAGGTGGTGCTGCGGGCTGGGAAGGGTGCTGAGTTGGCGAAGGTCGACATTGAGTCGGCATTTTGGTTGCTGCCCGGCTTCCTTTAGGTTAATGGGGTGTAAATTGCAGGGGGAGTATTATGTAGATAGGTGCTTGCCCATGGGGTGTTCCCTATTGTGCACATTATTTGAGATGTTTAGTTAATTTTTGCACTGGACAGTGGTCGCCGTGTCAGGGGATAATGCTGTGGCACATTATCTAGATGATTTCCTCCTGGTGGGCACACCAGGATCATGAAGTTGTGTCAGACTAATGGAAACCATGCGTTTCATTATGGCCAAGTTTGGGGTACCACTTGCTGATAAGACTCAGGGGCCTTGTACGCACCTGATGTACCTTGGCATAGAAATCGACACAGAGGCCGCGTGGCCGCCTGCCACGCGATAAGGTCCTTAAACTCCTGGAAGCGGTTAGGGTGACTGCTGCAGGAGAATGGTTGCAGAAGAAAGAGCTGCAATCATTGCTTGGAATGTTGAATTTTGCCTGCAGGTTATACCTATGGGCAGGGTATTCAATAGACGGGTGGAGGGTTGTTTGGGACCGGCTAGGGCAGGTAGAGTGCGGATCTCCAGGAATATTGTTGAGGATCTGCAGAGGATAAGTGGGATAAGTTTCTGACAGATTTCAATGGGGTCCGGCTGTGGCCTCGGCAGAGGGTGAACAGTCAGGAGTTGCTGCTATTTACGGACGCTGTGGGGACATTTGGCTTTGGGGCCTTCTTTGACGGCAAGTGGTGCGTGGGGCCTTGGCCAGTGGAGTGCCGCGAGCAAGGGCTTACGAGAAATCTGACCCTGCTCGAGCTATTCCCTATGTGGTGGCGGTAGAGCTGTGGGCCAACTGCTTTGAGGATAGGGTAGTCATGTTCTGGTCCGATAATCTGAGCGTGGTGCACATGGTTAACAACTTATCAGCTGCTTCTCCTGTAGTGGTGCGGTATCTGCAATTCCTGGTGTTGCGTGACCTCCGTGGCAATATTCACTTCTCGGCACGTCACATGCCAGGGGTGGATAATGTGGTGGCGGATGCCTTGTCGCATTTCCAGTGGGATCAGTTTAGGAAGTTAGTTCCAGAGGCTGCGGGAGTGGGGCTAACTTTTCCTCCTTTTCTCTGGCAGCTGGCAGACCTGGGGGAGCCATTCTGTCGCTAGTGGGCTCGGCCTTAGCTCCGGCGACTCTGGCGGCCTACATGTCTTATTGGAGAGCTTGGGAAGAATTCTGCAGGAATCGGCAGGTTTCTGTGTGGGATGGGTCTCAGGTAATGTTGCTGGAGTGGTTATCTGTGCTTAGAAGGCAAGGGATGTGCAGGGGGGCTGTGCAGGTGTGTTTGGCAGGTGGTCCCGACCCGGCAGGGTCATTTCTAGTGAAGCAGATAGCGCAGGGTTGGGGACACATGGAAATCAAGGTGCCAGACTTTAGGGAACCTATAACTAGCGAGAGGCTGGAGCAACTTTTGCTTGGGCTGTGTTCATCCCCATATGAGTGCTTGTTGTTTCGAGCTGCTTTTGTGTTGGCATTCACGGGTGCGTTGCACATGAGTGAACTGGTAGCGCTGGCGGCTAAGTTGTCAGGGAAAAGTGTTCTGCTCCAGCACGTCAAAGTGTATGAGTCGGCAGTTCTACTTTTTGTCCTCCAATCTAAAACAGACCAGGAGGTTAAGGATGCTTGGATGACTTTGGCTAGGAAAGGTGGCAGTTTAGCCTGCCCAGTCCGAGTGTTGTCTGAGTTTTTAAGGGTACGTCCTGTAGGGGGGAGTCAATTTTTGGTCCATGCGGCTCATAGCTGTCGGTCTACCAGTTCAAGAGGGTACTGAAAGCAGTGGCAGGCATGGTAGGCATTAATCCAAGTAGCATAGGGACACATTCCTTTAAGATTGGCACAGCCACGTCCGCAGTGGCAGAAGGGCAGTCAGCAGCAGGCATTAAGCGGCTAGGCAGGTGGTGCTCAAATAGGTACAGGTTGTACGTTAGGCCATTGCCTCAATAGCTGATGGTATTGGTTGCCTTGATAGTTAGCAAGTTTACTGTTGTTGTTTCAGGTTCTGCTGCGGCTGTCCGGGTCTGGATCATTGGGCATTCTGATGTCCACTGGGCGGCCATTTGGGCTGCGGCTTTAGCTGGGGGGCAGCAATTAGGTTTCCCTATGGCCAGGGCGTCTGTTAGATGGTTGGGTCAGAGGGGGATGCGCTGACACGAGCACCCAACGCTTCTGCAGGATGCGCATAGGCGCTGGGTAGACTCCAGATAGTGGTGCTGCACCTGGGAGGGAATGATGTTGGTGAGACCCCTGTGTTGGATCTCATCAGGATCATTCAGGCAGACCTAGTGTGGCTGCATACTTGGTTCCAGAGGGTTCGTGTAGGATGGCCCAATATGGTGGCCAGACTGCATTGGAGGCATTTAGGTTCGGCGGGCGCTGTTTATAGAATTAGGAAAAAAGTCAATAGAGAGGTAGGGAAGACTGTCTGCGGGTCACAGGGGTTTATGGTTTGGCATCCTAATTTGTCGGCCGACCAGAAGGCTTTGTACCGTCCCGATGGTGTGCATTTATCCGAGGTGGGTCTAGACCTATTCTTGGGTAATTTGAGAGAGGCGTTAGCCACCCAACTTTAAGTTGTATGAGTGGTGGCAGGAAAGAGTCTCTTTTTGATAGGGTGGTGAGAGGTAGTGGCCTAAATTTGAAGCCTTGGGGTGGAGTGATTGGTCAGGCTGGAGGAAAGGCGACGTTACTATGTCCGAGCCTAGGGTGCCTTTTCCTCGCAGGTAGGCCGACGGGAAAAATCATCCTAACCCCCTTGACTAACATCTGATGGGGCTGAGTCATCCGGGGGACTCTGTCATATTTTGAACCGAAATTGGGCCTCTACCTCCCAAAGTAGGAGTTATGGATAGGGACTCATGCACACCGGCATATTTGCATATGCTGTTGGTTACTAAGTAACCTGCTAGTGTGATCATGCACACTAGCCATTTAAATAAATGCGACCTGAGGGTCTTCCTCCCAACTCTGTTTTCATGTCCTTATTTCGGGAAATAAAGGGGGGTAATAAAGTTTGAGTAAGTGTGTGTCATTTCACTGGTATCCTGGAGTAGGCTATTCAGTCCTTATGATAGTGTAGTGACCCCTAGTGGGAATGAAACATATTAAGGGCTGTAGCCTGGCAGGGATGAGAATGTGAAGGAAAGATGGAGATGCAACAATGTTGCAGTTTAAGGGGAGTGACTCACCTTGAGGTTTAAGAACAGACGTTCTGGAGAGTTCTGCCTCTTTCTTCTGGTGTTTCTTCAAGAAGTTGGTGTTGCCCACCATACCTTCCCTAGAAAACTGACATAGAGGGCGGCATGAGTTGCGGCTGTGTTTCAGCTCTAGTTAACTCAGTGGGGTAGGTTTAGTCAAGCTAGCCTTGGGTAAGCCCGTGTTTGTAATGTTTGGGCCTCCACCAGCCTCTTATTTGGCTCTTTCGGCTGTGAAGAACTGGGCCCCTTAAGGGCAGGAGTTATAGTTTGCTCTAGGGACGAGAGGCAGTGGCCTAAATTTGAAGCCCTGGGGTGGAGTGATTGGTCAGGCTGGAGGAAAGGCGACATCATTAGGTCCGAGCCTAGGGTGCCTTTTCCTTGCAGGTAGGCAGACTGGAAAAATCATCCTAACCCCCTTGACTAACATCTGATGGAGCGGAGACATCCGGGGGACCGCAGATGCCATAGGAATCAATGGGAGTCTGAAAGCAGCGAAAGCTCATGTTTGCTGCTGACCGATACCCCATTGATTCCTATGGAAGAATAAAAGTAACATTTACACCTAACACCCTAACATGTACCCCGAGTCTAAACACCCCTAATCTGCCGCCCCGGCTCCGCCGCCACCTACATTATACTTATCAACCCCTAATCTGCCACCCCAACACCGCCGCCACCTACATTATACTTATTAACCCCTAATCTGCTGCCCGACACTGCCCCACCTACATTATACTTATTAACCCCTAATCTGCCTCCCCGACACCGCCGCCACGTACATTATACTTATTAACCCCTATCCTGCCGCTCCCAGACCCCTCTGCAACTAAATAAATGTATTAACCCCTAAACCCCTGGCCTACCACATCACTAGCATTTACTAAACCTATTAACCCCTAAACCGCCAGCCCCCACATTGCCATAAACTAAATTAAACTATTAACCCCTAAACCTAACAACCCGCTAATTTTATATTAAATATTAACTTATCCCTATCTTATAATAAATTTAAAATTACCTTTAGATTTAAATTAAACTATATTAAACTATGTTAAACTATACTAAACTATTAATTAACCTACCCTAACTGTTATACTAAAATTACATTAAAATATATTAAACTATTAATTAACCTACCCTAACTGTTATACTAAATTACATTAAACTATATTAAACTAATAATTAATCTACCCTAACTATTATACTAAAACTACATTAAACTACAAATTACAATTAACTATATTATACATTTAAACACCTAACCCTACTCAAATAAGTTACAAAAAACTAACAACTAAATTACAAAAATAACAAACACTAAGTTACAAAAAAAAGTAAACACTAAGTTACACAAAATAAAAAAGAAATTATCAAAGATTTAAACTAATTACGCCTAATCTAAGGGCCCTATGAAGATAAAAAAGCCCCCCCAAAATAAAAAACCCTAGCCTACAATAAATTACAAATAGCACTTAAAAGGGCCTTTTGCGGGGCATTGCCCCAAAGAAATCAGCTCTTTTACCTGTAAATAAAAATATACAAACACACCCCAACAGTAAAACCCACCACCCACACAACCAACCCCCCCAAATAAAAACCTAACTAAAAAAACCTTAGCTCCCCATTGCCCTGAAAAGTGCATTTGTATGGGCATTGCCCTTAAAAGGGCATTTAGCTCTATTGCAGTCCAAACCCTAATCTAAAACTAAAACCCACCCAATACACCCTTTAAAAATCCTAACACTAACCCCTTAAGATTCACTTACAGTTTTGAAGATCCGACATCCATCCTCCAAAAAGCCGGCAGAAGTCCTCAACGAAGTGGCAGAAGTGGTCCTCCAGACAGGCAGAAGTCTTCACCCAGACGGCATCTTCTATCTTCATCCATCCGGCGCGGAGCGGCTCCATCTTCAAGACATCCAAAGTGGAACATCCTCTTCTGGCGACATCTTCTTCCGAATGAAGGTTCCTTTAAATGACATCATCCAAGATGGCATCCCTTAGATTCTGATTGGCTAATAGAATTCTATCAGCCAATCGGAATTAAGGTTGAACAAATCATATTGGCTGACCCAATCAGCCAATAGGATTGAGCTTGCATTCTATTGGCTGATTGGAACAGCCAATAGAATGCAAGCTCAATCCTATTGTCTGATTGCAACAGCCAATAGGATTTTTTCAACCTTAATTCCGATTGGCTGATATAATTCTATCAGCCAATCGGAATCTATATGACGCCATCTTGGATGACGTCATTTAAAGGAACCTTCAATCGGAAGAAGACTTCACCAGAAGAGGATGCTCTGCGTCGGATGTCTTGAAGATGGAGCCACTCCACGCCGGATGGATGAAGATAGAAGATGCAGTCTGGGTGAAGACTTCTGCCCGTCTGGAGGACCACTTCTGCTGCTTCGTTGAGGACTTCTGCGGGCTTCTTGGAGGATGGATGTCGGATCTTCAAAACTGTAAGTGAATCTTCAGGGGTTAGTGTTAGGATTTTTTAAGGGTTTATTGGGTGGGTTTTAGTTTTAGATTAGGGTTTGGGCAGCAATAGAGCTAAATGCCCTTTTAAGGGCAATGCCCATACAAATGCCCTTTTCAGGGCAATGGGGAGCTTAGGTTTTTTAGTTAGGTTTTTATTTGGGGGGTTGGTTGTGTGGGTGGTGGGTTTTACTGTTGGGGGGTGTTTGTATTTTTTAATTACAGGTAAAAGAGCTGATGTCTTTGGGGCAATTCCCCCGCAAAAGGCCATTTTAAGGGCTATTTGTAGTTTATTGTAGGTTAGGTTTTTTTTATTTTGGGTGGCTTTTTTTATTTTCATAGGGCTCTTAGATTAGGTGTAATTAGTTTAAATCTTTGATAATTTATTTTTTATTTTGTGTAACTTAGTGTTTATATTTTTTTGTAACTTAGTGTTTGTTATTTTTTGTAACTTAGTTGTTCGTTTTTTTGTAACTTAGTAATTTTTTAGTGTAGATTTAAATTATTTGAGTAGGGTTAGGTTTTTTAAATATATAATATAGTTAATTTAATTTGTAGTTTAATGTAATTTTAGTATAACAGTTAGGGTAGATTAATTAATAGTTTAATATAGTTTAATATAATTTTATTATAAAAGTTAGTGTAGATTAATTATTAGTTTAATATAGTTTAATATAATTTTAGTATAATAGTTAGGGTAGGTTAATTAATAGTTTAATATAGTTTAATATAATTTTAGTATAATAGTTAGGGTAGATTAATTATTAATTTAATATAGTTTAATGTAATTTAGTATAATATTTAGGGTAGGTTAATTATTAGTTTATTATAGTTTAATTTAAATCTAAAGGTAGGTTTAAATTTATTATAAGATAAGGATGAGTTAATATTTAATGTACAGTTAGCGGGTTGTTAGGTTTAGGGGTTAATAGGTTAATTTAGTTTATGGTGATGTGGGGGGATGGCGGTTTAGGAGTTAATAACTTTATTTACTTGCGGTGGGTTCCGTGAGCGGCGGAATAGGGATTAATAACATAATGTAGGTGGCGGCGGTGTAGGGGGCGGCAGATTAGGGGTTAAGAACATAATGTAGGTGGTGGCAGGGTGCGGGAGTGGCGGGATAGGGGTTAATAACTTTATTAGAGTTGCAGTGGGCTCCGGGAGTGGCGGTTTAGGGGTTAATAACTTTATTTAGTTGCGGTGGGGTCCTGGAGTGGTGGGATAGGGGTTAAACAGTTTAGTATAGTGGCGTGTTTAGTGACAGTATACAAAAAAGCTGTGAAAAAGCCGAAGAGCAGCGAGATCAATGACTGTTTAGTTAACAACAGTCCGCTGTTTCAGCTTTTTATATAAATATGGAGAACGTATTCAGGTCCGCGGCAGCGATGTTAGGCGATGTTAGGCGATATCAGACGAGCATATTGGTGCCGTCGAATGCAAGTAAGTTGAGGGGCCATAGAGTGTTTTCCTATTTTATATAGGTTTAATACTAAATTTATTGTTGGCTGTACCCAAGGGTCCGTGTTACTATTTATTTCTTTTTGTCTAGATAATGATGCACTTGAAGATATGCAAAAAATTCTATGGGGTAGATTTATCAAACCCTGGCGGACATGATTCGCTATAGCAAATCATGTCTGCCCTGCATCTCTAAATGCTGACATGTTTTGAACAGGAGGGATTTGCTTGTGCAATCTTAGGCCTAGATTTGGAGTTTGGCGGTAAAAGGGCTGTTAACGCTCCGCGGGTTTTTTTCTGGCCGCACCATAAAATTAACTCTGGTATTGAGAGTCCAAAAAAATGCTGCGTTAGGCTCCAAAAAAGGAGCGTAGAGCAATTTTACCGCAAATGCAACTCTCGATACCAGAGTTGCTTACGGACGCGGCCAGCCTCAAAAACGTGCTCGTGCACGATTCTCCCATAGGAAACAATGGGGCTGTTTGAGCTGAAAAAAAACCTAACACCTGCAAAAAAGCCGCGTTCAGCTCCTAACGCAGCCCCATTGTTTCCTATGGGAAAACACTTCCTACGTCTGCACCTAACACCCTAACATGTACCCCGAGTCTAAACACCCCTAACCTTACACTTATTAACCCCTATTCTGCCGCCCCCGCTATCGCTGACCCCTGCATTACACTTTTAACCCCTAATCTGCCGCTCCGTAAACCGCCGCAACCTACGTTATCCCTATGTACCCCTAATCTGCTGCCCTAACATCGCCGACCCCTATGTTATATTTATTAACCCCTAATCTGCCCCCCACAACGTCGCCGACACCTACCTACACTTATTAACCCCTAATCTGCCGAGCGGACCTGAGCGCTACTATAATAAAGTTATTAACCCCTAATCCGCCTCACTAACCCTATCATAAATAGTATTAACCCCTAATCTGCCCTCCCTAACATCGCCGACACCTACCTTCAATTATTAACCCCTAATCTGCCGACCGGAGCTCACCGCTATTCTAATAAATGTATTAACCCCTAAAGCTAAGTCTAACCCTAACCCTAACACCCCCCTAACTTAAATATAATTTACATCTAACGAAATAAATTAACTCTTATTAAATAAATTAATCCTATTTAAAGCTAAATACTTACCTGTAAAATAAACCCTAATATAGCTACAATATAAATTATAATTATATTATAGCTATTTTAGGATTAATATTTATTTTACAGGCAACTTGGTATTTATTTTAACTAGGTACAATAGCTATTAAATAGTTAAGAACTATTTAATAGTTACCTAGTTAAAATAATAACAAAATTACCTGTAAAATAAATCCTAACCTAAGATATAATTAAACCTAACACTACCCTATCAATAAAATAATTAAATAAACTACCTACAATTACCTACAATTAACCTAACACTACACTATCAATAAATTAAATAAACACAATTGCTACAAATAAATACAATTAAATAAACTAGCTAAAGTACAAAAAATAAAAAAGAACTAAGTTACAGAAAATAAAAAAATATTTACAAACATAAGAAAAATATTACAACAATTTTAAACTAATTACACCTACTCTAAGCCCCCTAATAAAATAACAAAGCCCCCCAAAATAAAAAATTCCCTACCCTATTCTAAATTAAAAAAGTTACAAGCTCTTTTACCTTACCAGCCCTGAACAGGGCCCTTTGCGGGGCATGCCCCAAGAAGTTCAGCTCTTTTGCCTGTCAAAAAAAACATACAATACCCCCCCCCCCAACATTACAACCCACCACCCACATACCCCTAATCTAACCCAAACCCCCCTTAAATAAACCTAACACTAATCCCCTGAAGATCTTCCTACCTTGTCTTCACCATCCAGGTATCACCGATCGGTCCTGGCTCCGATATCTTCATCCAACCCAAGCGGGGGCTAGACATCCACTGAAGAAGTCCAGAAGAGGGTCCAAAGTCTTCCTCCTATCCGGCAAGAAGAGGACATCCGGACCGGCAAACATCTTCTCCAAGCGGCATCTTCTATCTTCTTCCATCCGGAGCGAAGCGGCAGGATCCTGAAGACCTCCAGCGCGGAACGTCCATCCGGCCCGACGACTGATCGACGAATGACTGTTCCTTTAAGGGACGTCATCCAAGATGGCGTCCCTCGAATTCCGATTGGCTGATAGGATTCTATCAGCCAATCGGAATTAAGGTAGGAATTTTCTGATTGGCTGATGGAATCAGCCAATCAGAATCAAGTTCAATCCGATTGGCTGATCCAATCAGCCAATCAGATTGAGCTCGCATTCTATTGGCTGTTCCGATCAGCCAATAGAATGCGAGCTCAATCTGATTGGCTGATTGGATCAGCCAATCGGATTGAACTAGATTCTGATTGGCTGATTCCATCAGCCAATCAGAAAATTCCTACCTTAATTCCGATTGGCTGATAGAATCCTATCAGCCAATCGGAATTCGAGGGACGCCATCTTGGATGACGTCCCTTAAAGGAACAGTCATTCGTCGATCAGTCGTCGGGCCGGATGGACGTTCCGCGCTGGAGGTCTTCAGGATCCTGCCGCTTCGCTCCGGATGGAAGAAGATAGAAGATGCCGCTTGGAGAAGATGTTTGCCGGTCCGGATGTCCTCTTCTTGCCGGATAGGAGGAAGACTTTGGACCCTCTTCTGGACTTCTTCAGTGGATGTCTAGCCCCCGCTTGGGTTGGATGAAGATATCGGAGCCAGGACCGATCGGTGATACCTGGATGGTGAAGACAAGGTAGGAAGATCTTCAGGGGATTAGTGTTAGGTTTATTTAAGGGGGGTTTGGGTTAGATTAGGGGTATGTGGGTGGTGGGTTGTAATGTTGGGGGGGGGGGGTATTGTATGTTTTTTTTGACAGGCAAAAGAGCTGAACTTCTTGGGGCATGCCCCGCAAAGGGCCCTGTTCAGGGCTGGTAAGGTAAAAGAGCTTGTAACTTTTTTAATTTAGAATAGGGTAGGGAATTTTTTATTTTGGGGGGCTTTGTTATTTTATTAGGGGGCTTAGAGTAGGTGTAATTAGTTTAAAATTGTTGTAATATTTTTCTTATGTTTGTAAATATTTTTTTATTTTCTGTAACTTAGTTCTTTTTTATTTTTTGTACTTTAGCTAGTTTATTTAATTGTATTTATTTGTAGCAATTGTGTTTATTTAATTTATTGATAGTGTAGTGTTAGGTTAATTGTAGGTAATTGTAGGTAGTTTATTTAATTATTTTATTGATAGGGTAGTGTTAGGTTTAATTATATCTTAGGTTAGGATTTATTTTACAGGTAATTTTGTTATTATTTTAACTAGGTAACTATTAAATAGTTCTTAACTATTTAATAGCTATTGTACCTAGTTAAAATAAATACCAAGTTGCCTGTAAAATAAATATTAATCCTAAAATAGCTATAATATAATTATAATTTATATTGTAGCTATATTAGGGTTTATTTTACAGGTAAGTATTTAGCTTTAAATAGGATTAATTTATTTAATAAGAGTTAATTTATTTCGTTAGATGTAAATTATATTTAAGTTAGGGGGGTGTTAGGGTTAGGGTTAGACTTAGCTTTAGGGGTTAATACATTTATTAGAATAGCGGTGAGCTCCGGTCGGCAGATTAGGGGTTAATAATTGAAGGTAGGTGTCGGCGATGTTAGGGAGGGCAGATTAGGGGTTAATACTATTTATGATAGGGTTAGTGAGGCGGATTAGGGGTTAATAACTTTATTATAGTAGCGCTCAGGTCCGCTCGGCAGATTAGGGGTTAATAAGTGTAGGTAGGTGTCGGCGACGTTGTGGGGGGCAGATTAGGGGTTAATAAATATAACATAGGGGTCGGCGATGTTAGGGCAGCAGATTAGGGGTACATAGGGATAACGTAGGTTGCGGCGGTTTGCGGTCGGAAGATTAGGGGTTAATTATTTTAAGTAGCTTGCGGCGACGTTGTGGGGGGCAAGTTAGGGGTTAAGAAATATAATATAGGGGTCGGCGGTGTTAGGGGCAGCAGATTAGGGGTACATAAGTATAACGTAGGTGGCGGTCGGCAGATTAGGGGTTAAAAATTTTAATCGAGTGGCGGCGATGTGGGGGGAGCTCGGTTTAGGGGTACATAGGTAGTTTATGGGTGTTAGTGTACTTTAGGGTACAGTAGTTAAGAGCTTTATAAACCGGCGTTAGCCAGAAAGCTCTTAACTACTGCTTTTTTTCTGCGGCTGGAATCTTGTCGTTAGAGCTCTAACGCTCACTGCAGAAACGACTCTAAATACCGGAGTTAGGAAGATCCCATTGAAAAGATAGGATACGCAAATGGCGTAGGGGGATCTGCGGTATGGAAAAGTCGCGGCTGAAAAGTGAGCGTTAGACCCTATTTTCAGTGACTCCAAATACCGGCAGTAGCCTAAAACCAGCGTTAGGAGCCTCTAACGCTGGTTTTCACGGCTACCGCCGAACTCCAAATCTAGGTCTTAGTTTTCCACCATGCAATTATTAAATTTCTAATTGTAACCATCTGCTTAACCTTCAAAAGAAGGTTGTTCTCAGTACAATGCAAAATGCCTTAAGAGAGTAATTCCTGATTAAACTTTATTCTAGTTTATAGGAGGAAGAATATTCTATATCAGTTAACCATTTCATAGCCATTTTCCCAATAATCTATATTATAGAGTTTAAAATCTGGGAGAGCTATTCCACCTTTTTTCCATAAAAAGGACATTTTTTTGATTGCTAGTGCCTTTCTTTTTTTTCCCAGGTAAACTTCAAACATGTTTGTCTAAAAATACTAGGCCCTTAGTGTGATAAATAAGTTTAGATTTTGAAAATAATATAAACATTTTGGAAGTTTCATCATTTTTATTAAGTTAATTTTACCAGACCAGGAGAGTGAGAATTTGTCCAAATTCACCTTTGTTTTATTAATTATATTAAATATATGTGAATAATTTATTGGATACCACACCTTATGATTCCTTGTAAATGTAATGCCTAAATACTTCAAGTCATCTCTGGCTTCCTTAAAGGGGCAGCTACGACAACTGTTCCTGTTCCTGTAAATAAAAAAAAAATCTTATATATGCAAATGAACCTTATAGTCAGAGAATGTACTGAAATCCTCTAGAAATTGGAACATAATGGGGATATATTTTTCAGAATATTTTATTAACACTAAAAGATTGTCTGCATACAGTAAAATAGTGACCTTTCTTTTACCAAGCCATACACCTTCCATTTCCTAAATAGATAAGGAGATAAGGGACAACCTTGTTGTGTCCCTTTCTGCAAAGTAAAATTGGTTGTGGGATATTCACTATGCGAAAGTAGGCTCTCTGTAAATATTTTGGACAAATCTATACAAATTACCATGTAATCCAAACTTTTTGCAGGTAGTAAGAAGATGGTCCCAGGTGACTGTGTTAGACACCGTCTAAGCATTGATTGCCACAATGGCTACATCTGTTTTCAGTTTATATATATTTTTTCTTTGATTGGGATCAATAAAAATCTAAGATTAATTGAAGCTTTCTAATATTTATTGTTGAATTCCTACCTGGCATAAAACCCACTTGATCTTTGTGTATAATGGGGTCTATCATTTTGTTTTTATCTTTTGGGCGATGATACTAGAGAGAATTTTATCATTATTGTTTAAAAGGGAAATTGGTATGTATGTATCTAAATTTTCAGGATCTTTATCCTTCTTCAATTCAATCAGTGAAACTGTAAAATATGGTGATTGTAAATTCCTATTAATGTATATTTTATTAAATAGATTTTCTAAAGTCAGCACAATATCTAATGCTAGAATTTTGTGTAGCTCAGTTGGAATCTGATCCGGTCTCGGTGCTTTGTTCATTGCCACTTGCCCTATTACTTTCTTTAATTTCTTCTTGCATAATAGCACTATTTAATATATTCAAAGTTTCACTAGTAATTTTCGGAGTTTTGATTTGACTGCAAAATTGTGATTTAATCTGATCACTTACTTTTGTATCTGCATCAAACTTTCATAAAATACTCTTTTATATGTTTGCTTATTTCCTGTAAATTTTAATGTTTTTATTACCTATTGCAATGACTTCTATGCATTTTTTTTCCTTTTAAAGTTTAACAATATTTGTGAGGAATCGTATTAGTATTTTATTATTATTATTCTTTATTTATAAAGCGGCAACAGATTCTGCAGCTCTGTCCATGGGTACAAATATATAAGTACAACGTGAAACAATACAATATAAGACAAAAATTTACAGACACATACAGGGGGATCTGAGGGCCATATTCCCATGGGAACTTACAATCTAGATGGGTAGGAAGATGGGAAACAGGAGGTAGGGACTGCAAAGGTGATAGTGATGTCAGTGAGGAGTTAGATGAAGGCAACTTTAAGTGAAATTAATTTGTTAATGTGTCGGGTGATAGGCTTCCCTGAACAAAAAGGTCTTTAGGGAACGTTTAAATGAGGAAAGGTTAGGGGGAAGTCTGACAGCTCGAGGAAGTGTGTTCCAGAGGGTTGGTGCCACACAAGAGAACTCCTGTAGTCTACAATGAGAGGAGGTGATGGTAGAGGAGGCAGCTTTTCCACTTTGCCTATAATATAAAGCTCATAATCTTAAATCTTCTTGTCACTGATATAAGAATTGTAACAATTGCATAGGGAATTAGCTAATTGTAATTCTCTAGCTTGCATTTCCCATTTCCTTTTAACTAAATAAGCCTTTATTTCTCCTCTTATCACTGCCTTAAAAGTTTCCCAATTTATTGTTCATTTTATCACTATATGCGTTGTTAAAATAGAAAAAGTCTTTCCATTTTTGTTTTGACCAAGTTTTGAAGTGTGTATAAGATAAGATACTAGAAATTATGGAAAGAAAAGTCTTTGACTTAATTTTTAGTGATCTTAATATAGTCAAAGGCACGGCAATGTGAGTTGCCACAATTGTAGGTGCCATACACCTGTAGCCAGGAGCTACTCTTGTTTTTTAATTTCAACATACAGGGAGCAAATAAATCCCCAAGATTTTTACCTTATGAGTAGACAATTCTACAACTAAATAGATGAAACTATGATAACCATAAACAATAGTAGTAACATATTCAATTGTGTTTGTTTTAGATTTTAACATTGTATTGTTTTGTGTTTTAGTTGTAGAAATGTGCCAGTCTTCTAAGGGTTAAAATCTTTTGTGTTTACTAAAAGCAATTATGAGTGAAGAGCTATTTATTTAGTGCTGTGATTAGTCAAAAGTTAAGGTTTATGAATATGGCAAACAAGTTCTGCCGAAAAGCGACATTCTTATTTTTAGGGGTAGATTTACCAAGCAGTGGATGCTACAATCTACCCCCGACGTTTCCGGCTCGCCATAAACAAGAGTTAAGAAGCAGCGGTCATAAGAAATGCTTGTGCAATAATAAATGCCAACAGCGTATGCTGTCAGTATTTATCGATGTCGTGCGAACATGGTTCGCTACAGCGAATCATGTCCGCATGCCATATAATAAATTGGCACCTTAGGCATGTCTGTTTCATATTTGCATGTTTTTTTTCTTATTGTTATTTCTTATTATTTAATAATTTTTTATTTTGGTTGTCAGACATTACAACAGAGAGCAAACAGGATATACGAAACCATTATTAATTTGCTAAGACAGCGAAATATAGGAATATGACTGTTCTGCTCAGAGTTAAATATTGTCAAGCTATAGAATAAACATTGATGTAATACTGAATACAATAAGTAAAGTACATTGGAACCTCTTTTTTGAGGCTTGTAAGTTCCTCTCATTTCTCAAATTGTCATTTGTGGGCCCAATTACACATTATTTACCCGTAGAACAAATTTTGTGATATAAGCGGTCACTTTTGGAAATTGGGATGGAATAATACTGGCTAGCATATGATATAGGAACCACTTGTACTGATTATATATTAATATTTAACACACATAGAATTTGTGTGGTTATAACAATTAAACACTTAAATGTAGAACTATGACATACTACAATTGAACTCATTGTAAAATAAAACAAAAATTGAGCAACAAACTTTGCTCATCAAAGCAGAGTTCAGGTTTGTGTAGTGTGCTAAGGGAGGCTGTCACCTTTGCGACGTGCAGTGTTAAAGGATCCAAAGTGTATATGTAGATACTGATACAATCCCCAGATAAAACAAGGCAACGTATACCTTCTGTTATGTGGCACTGACCATAAGCATATAGGCAAAGAAACGTTTTCACATAGCTGTTAGAGCAGTTATTGTAATGTGAGTCCAGGCAATTACTTTAAGCCCCAAAATAAAGAGCACTGTTACAGTTATTTTCACACACACTGCCCGCTTCTGTGATTGACAGCAAGGAGATAAGAAAGGAACACAGTTGGGACCCAATACACAGGTTTTTAAGTGGGCCCAGAAACAACCCAGAGGGGGAGGGAGAGGCTATTCACAGAGGAAAGAGGAAACAGATGCACAGTTTCAAAGGTATCCAGTGAGAGAGAACAGGAGCACCAGGGGGCACAGATATCAATGAATGATTTTTCGGTAATTAACTTATCCTCCTACCAGATAACAGATGTTGAGAGAAAAGTCCTGGGGTATGGTCTTAATTTTGTCCCATCTAGGGACTTTGATTTATTCCAGACCATACTGGATGTGAATAAAATGGTGAGGGATCTCACCCTGAGGAAGATCTTCTCAACATCTACTGATAGTATACCTGATGAATTAAACACACATGATCAAGAGAGGAGTTGTGCTGATCTATCGTTCAGTGATGTTTGTGCACTAACAGACCTAGAAGATTTGGGTGGTACACAGGAGGCAAGACCACCTATCTCACAAACAAATTATCAACAGTATAATTTGAAATCTAGGTCGAATTTTTATCCCTTACAAACTAGGGGTAAAGGCCTAGAAGTTTTTCATAAAAAAGTCATTGAAGATCTTACTTTGCTGGACAAATCCAGAAAATTAGACCATTACTCTAATCTGTCTAGACTAGAAAGAGAAGCAGTAGCCACCTTACAGAACAATAAGGAGGTGGTTATTCGTCAGTCAGACAAGGGGGGCAGTGTGGTCTTGCTGGATAAAGACATGTACATCAAGGAGGCTTTAAGACAACTTGAAGTTCCTGAAGCCTATATGGGACTATCTAGGGATCCCACACCACAGTACAAGGCACTTCTTAGGGACCTTTTGGATGATGGGGTGGAGATGGGCATTATTGATGAACAGACATTTGATTGTCTAATGGTTGACAGTCCTGTAGTGCCCATCTTCCACCACCTTCCTCAGGTCCATAAGAGCCTAGTAGATGTACAAAGTAGGCCAATAGTGGCAGGGATTGGCTCCTTACTGGAACCTCTGTCCAAGTGGGTGGACCAATTCCTTCAACCCTTGGTTCAAAAGCTGCCTAGTTTCGTAAAGGACACGACCCATGTGCTTTCTAGGCTTGAGGAGGTGCCTTGGGAGTCGGGATACAGCTGGATCACCATTGATGCTGTGTCCCTGTACTCCTCCATACCTCACAAGTATGGCCTGAAAGCAGTATCTTACTTTCTGAGAATGGAGACTGATCTCTCCCTTGAACATAGGGAGTTTGTGCTGAGAGCGGTTAATTTTCTACTCCAGCATAACTTTTTATGTTCGAGGGAAAGTTTTACCTCCAGAGGCGTGGAACCGCTATGGGGGCCAAGTTTGCCCCCTCCTACGCCAACCTATTCATGGGGTGGTGGAAGCGGTTCCATGTCTTTGGAGGTAATAGAGACAATACACGGCATATTGTCAAATACCTACGCTATATAGATGACCTGTTGGTCATCTGGTCAGGCAATAAAGATCAAGCAGAAATACTGGTTGACATGCTTAATACCAACAGTGTGGGCCTGAGTTTCACCTTTGAGTGGAATCAGACTAGTGTCAATTATTTGGATGTGACCCTTAGTTTTGATGTTACTACTGGGGGGGTGTCCTCATCTCTTTATAGGAAGCCTATTTCAGGGAACACGCTGCTGCATGCCAGAAGCAGTCACCCCAGGCATGTTTCTAAAGGCATTGTAAAAGGCCAATTCATGCGGATTAAAAGAAATTGTTCACGGGAAGAGGATTTCCTTAAGGAGAGTGAGGAATTGAAATCCAGATTGAAGGATAAGGGGTACCCCAAAAAGTTGGTCAACAGGACCTTCTCAGAGGTATCGGCTATGGACAGAAAAAGTGTCCATGGACGGCAAAGAGACAATAAACTGATGAATCATCCGTCTACTAAGTTTAAACCTACTCTAGTCACGGCCTTCTCTAATAAGTTCGACAAAGTTTGTAAGGTAATAGAGAAAAATTTGCCTATTCTTCGTGGTGACACAGTTCTAAGGGAGATTATAGATGATGGTTGTAATTTCATCTACAAACGTAATCTGACCCTGGGTAACATTTTGTCCCCTAGTACGCTGCCACAACAGGATAGTGGAAGCTCCTGGCTGAAGGTAAAGGGAACATACAAGTGTGGTAAAAGGATTTGTAAGTCATGTGACCACATGTATGTCTCAAAAACATTTACCTCACCCTGTACGTCAGAAGTTTTTGACACTAGAGGTTGCATAAAATGTGGCAGTAAATATGTCATATATTTAATTTAGTGCACCAGTGTAACAAACAATACGTGGGCAGAACCACTAGGCCAGTGGGCAAGCGGATCAGGGAGCATCTTTCATATGTCTCCCAGGAAAGGGCTGTTTCTGCTTTGTCTAAGCATTTTTTGGAAGTCCATTCGGGAGATGTTGGAACCCTCAGGTGGCAGGCTATAGAGCAGGTGTCCAGACCACCAAGAGGTGGCAATGTATTCCATATTCTCTCCAGACAGGAGATTTACTGGATACACAGGCTCGGTAGCCTGCAGCCTGGGGGCTTCAACTCCGAATTTGACATCATCAATTTCTGGCATAGATAGTGTTTGTTTCAGTCTCAAATTTATATTGAGCACTATTATCTTATGTAAATATATACAAATACCTTTGGGTTTTTCATAGTCAGTGGATATGAATGCTAATGATATAGTTTATTTATTTATTTCACGCTTTTAATAATGTGGAAATATTTATCTAGATTATGTAATAGGCTCATTTTAGGATTATTTAACCATTCCATACTGCTTTAACAAAATTTAAAATAAAATGTATTTGCATTTTTATATTTTATTTTTTATTTTTTATGTAATTCCCTTATTTAATCACGTATGTGCATTCACATTTGTATATGTATATTTGACCTCTGTAATATTGTTGACATTTTTTGTAAATTTTTAGCATACTGCTTAAGTTGCTTATTCATTTAAGTTATTTTCTTTATATTTGTTCATTCTATCTCCACATACATGTTTTCTACATATATGCTAAATCCCTCTTCTCTACAGTTTAGAGACACAAGTATGTTTTTAATAATGTTTCATTATACCACTCCCACTTGGGGAGTGGTTAACAGGTATATTAGGTGCTCTTCTCTGAATACCTGTTAACAGTCTATGACTACGGCCACTTTGTGCCGAAACCGGTCAGACCTTTTCTAAATGTTCTCTATGCTGAGATTACTACTTGACTTGTTTTATCCTATGGAATTCTCTGAATAAAGGCTTTTTTTACATTTTTACATTTGGAACTGGAGTGACTCTCTTTTTTCCCTGTCCTTGGATTAGCACTGGATACTCTTTTTTCTTAAATTGAACTCATTATATGCAAAATCCACTGTGCTAACTACATCTGGATAATTAAAAGATCTAGTAGAATGTTAGCATAAATATACAGATGTAGCTGATATAAAACCCATCCCTTATTGAGATTATATATAGGGTGGTTTGAAAAGAAGAGGAGCACCTATTACATAGAGATCAATTTTTTACCCTGTATCCTAAAGTTGAGGGATGCAATAAATGTATGACTAGGTAAACTGTCCTAGATTCTTACCGTTCAGTATTTCCCCATAAATGTCTTACCTTTGGACAAGGCTAAGTGAGGGTGGTATTATGTCAGTATACCAAACAGGTTTCAGATATTAATAAGAATTTCTAAAATGCTAAAATAGCACTGATCTTAATAATTCCAATATCTGTTAGCTTTTAGAACTGGTGAAATGTAAAAATTAGTTCACATTTGTCTTATTGTGCATCAGGGACAATAACTCAGAAACAACATAAACCATGATATGAGGATATAAACAAATTTGTACAGCAACTACATTTTAAGAAGATTTAGAGGTCCATTTATCAAGCTCTGAATGGAGCTTGAGGGCCCAACAGCAGTTATGAAGCAGCGGTCTAAAGACTGCTGTTCCATAACCCTGTCCGCCTGCTCTGAGCATACGGACAGGAATCACCACAATTCAACCTGATTGAGTACGATAGGGTTGATTGACACCTCCTTACTGGTGGCCCATTGGCCGCGATTCTGCAGGGGATGGTGTTGCACCAGCAGCTCACAAGAGCTGCTGGTGCAATGCTGAATACGGAGAGCATATTGCTCTCCACATTCAGTGATGTCTGTTGGACCTGATCCGCACTGTCATATCAGGTCCGACAGATATTTGATAATTCGGCCTCTTTGTATCTGGACTGGTAGAGTATAATGCTATCTAATGAGGTTCAAATATGCACCTGAAACAGAGGTATAACCCTGAAGAATATATATAACCCTCACATAGATTGATGCATACTATATATACAGGGTAAGTGCCATTAACATCAGAGAAACATGTCCTATCCCATATGAAAGTGCTTAGTCACATAATCCAACAAAAGAGTTCTCATAAGTAGCTGAGAAACAATGGATTGGAAGGGAGTTTCAGGCTCTGCTGCTATGAGCAAACACAGTCTGAACAGTGTATTGTGTCATATCTGTTAGCCCACTCCAGTCTTCCAGAACCACCAGGTCACCTCACAAGCATCCATTTTTAAGACCTCCGGATCCATCATTCATTCTCTCCTGCAGAGGCTAATGCCACCCCTGCACCTCTGGTGAGAGGTCAAAAAGTAGTGAGGACTGATTTTTTATATAATTGGGGAGCAGGAGATCATCTAGTGCATATGACTGCTCTACAGTGTTAAAGTGTTGTCCCCAGCTACACATCAGAACCTGCAAGGAGTCCATGTGGCTGATATTCCCAGTGGAGTGCAGATGATCCTCCGTTTTACTGTGTGCAGTTATGAGACCTTTGACACCTCCAAGAAGGCTGGCTGCATCCCCACAGAGAAGATGAAGGTGATATCACCCCAAATACCTCTGGTAAGCTCAAAATAGACCTCTGTGTACTTCGGTCTTATTCACTTAGCTGTTTACAGTAAAGTCTCTTTTGTGCACCATACTTCTGCACTGTAGAGCCCACATCAGTATATTGTAGTGTCTGTAAGGTACCTGTCACAACCTGCATGTTTAAATCTGTATGTGGAAGTAAGTCAATCAGTTTTTGTAATGACCTACAGAGGCCTAGCAGATCCTCAAACTTGCAATCTATGTTGTGTTCAAAAACCTCCAGTTGGGATCTTAAAATTGGATGGAGTTCCTCCATGTTGATAGGAGCGGCTAAGTAAGACAGTCCTTACGAGACTGTAAGACCCCGGTTATGGTGGGGGGGTGTCAAGTTCCCTTGAGTAGAAAACTGCCCAAGGCCTCAATGATCCAGTTCAGAGCTCAGAAAACTTATGTGTCCTTAATAAAAAGAGCAGATGGCTTATCTCCTATTATTATTATATATCCTTAAGTTTGCTCCAAGATCATTGTTCAGAGACTAATGAAAAGTCAGTTTACCAGAGTTTGAGCTGAAGCTTCTAAACATGTTTTATCAATTTCAATAAAGTTTGCCTCAGACTTTGCTTGTTTCCAAGTCTTTCTGTAGTCTTGTAGTAAATTAGCATATCTTCTTAATGTGAATACTTTTAATATTTTGACACCAGATATGATGAAATTATTATTAACTGTGAAAAACTGCTAAAATTCACCAAAAAATCATAGAAAAAAAGGAAAAAGTGGTCTCCAGTTGATGCCAAAAGTCCTTTAATTCATTTACATGGGAATAAATCCAAACAACCACAACATTTTCAGGGTAACACTCCTTAATCATGTGATGCAGTGGGCATTAATTTCCATTATCTTTGTAGCAATATACCTGTGTTAATCCTTAATGGGACCAATATAACTTATTTGCACAACGCCATCTAGTGGACGAAAATTAAAAACACCAACAATTTAAAACAGCCAGAATTAAATTGTAGGGTTTAACTATACACTATTTGTTACAATGTTAATATGTTTAAGAAAAAGGCCCGTATTCTAAATAAAGTAGCAATAATCAATTGACACATAAATCAAATATTATTATGAAAATCAACAAGTAAACAGAACCATTTCATAAATAAATATTTAATAAAACATTTTTAATAAAAAAATAACCAATTGATTTCCTTATAAATACCCTTTAGTTCTAATGTATCTAGATGGAAGATCCAGTAGGTTTCACATTTTTAAGTAATAGTTCCCCACCCTGTCTAGGGGTTTTAATTTGCTCTATTATTTGATACCTTAATTGATTGATTTGATGCTTTTCCTTCAAAAAGTGGCAAGCAACTTAAATGGACACTCAAGCAAAATTAAACTTTCATTATTCAGATAGAACCTGCCATTTTAAACAACTTTCCAAATTACTTCAATTAACAAAATGTGCACATTCTTTTTATATGTAAACTTTTTGAGTCACCAGCTCCTACTGAGCATGTGCAAGAATAAGTGGGTATTCATTTGTGAAAGGCTGATGGCTGTCACATAGTACGTGTATGCATTTGTGAATGGCTGATGGCTGTCACATAGTACAGGGGGAGTGGAAAAGACATAACTTTTAAAATTGTCAGAAAAAAAATCTAATACTCATTTGTAGTTCAGACTAAGTGCTATTGCATTGTCTTGTTATCTTGCATTTGTTGATTATGCAAATCTACTGTGTTGACTGGTCCTTTAAGCAGTGACCACCTTACATCTAATATTACTTTTGTACTCACTAATGCAATCTTGGATACATCTAGTGGACTCTCCCACATAGACAAGCCCACATGGGCATTTGATCAAATAAACTACATACCGAGTATTGCAAGTAAAGTTATCACAAAATAAATATTTATGCCCAGTGTGAGGATGCAAAAAATAAGGACTTTTAATAATAGAACTACAATTGACACAGCCAAGGCATGGCAAACATCCGAATGTTTTCATTGACGTATGATTGTTCCATTAATCTACCAAAACATCCTATAAACTCTTACTGCACTTATTTGCTGGCATGGGCTACTTAGCATGTCCCAAAGTTTCTGAATAGACTTGGCTATTGTAGGGCTTTGTCTGGAAAATTCTGAAACAAAATAAATCCTCTTCTTATCCATTTTTATGTTTTTTTTAATTTTAATAACTCTTCTCTCTGAATTGACCCAACATTTCCAATAACCTTGTCTATCAATTGTCTAGGGTAGCCCCTTTCTAGGAATTTGTTGCCCATTTCCTCCATTCTAGAATGTACAGTGTGATCATCTAAGACAATTCTTTTAACTCTTAGCATCTGACTGTGTGGTAATGATTTGATCAATGCTGGCTGGTGTGCACTACTAAAATGCAATAAATTATTGCTGTCAGTATCTTTCCTAAAGATGTCAGTTTTAAAACCAAACCCATCCTTAATGACAGTGACATTCAGAAATTCCAATTTGACTTCACTGCAGAATAATTTGAACTGGATATTAGTAGTGGATGCATTCAATTCCTCAACAAATTGTTCCAGGAACCCAATGTTGCCTACCCAAATGCCAAAAATATTGTCAATATAGGGCCACCAAGTGGTACCATTTTGACTGAATAGTTTATTTTCAAAAACAATATTTTCCTCAAATACATTCATATAAATATTAGCATCAATGGGGGTGACATTGGATCCCATGGTTTTATCCTGCAATTGAAGATAAACTGAATTCTCAAAAGTTCAGCCTATTTCATTGGTTTGTGGTTTCAATTAGCAGAAACAGCTATTTCATATACAAGAAGATACCTTAAGAAACTATTTCAAATACATTATATACTCTACAGGTATAACAAATATTGAAATCATATTGGGGTAGATTACAAGCGAAGCGCAAATTAACGCTTCGGCTTGAGAGTAAATTGCACTAGAATTAATATATTGCACTCGTCATTTTGCACTTGTAAAATGTTTTTGCTCTAGCGCTAACCTGACTAGCGCAAAAATCTGAAGTTAGAAGTTATATACACACATACACACATATACATACATATACACACACGCATAAACACACACACATACACAAATATACACATGCAGAAATACATACACATACATACCTATACACATGCACATAAACACATATTCACACATACATAGATACATACATATACACACATACATAAACACACATATACATGCATACACACACACACATACACACAAACACATACAAACACACAAACACATACACACAGGGATACATAAACAAATACATACATACACATACAGACACAAACACACACATACACACATATACACATACACACATACATAGATATACACACATACCTACAAAGATGCAAACACACATACATACACATACATACATGCGCATACACATATAGAAACATACATACACACACATACATAGATACATACACACACATACATAGATACATATACACACATACAAACACACACATACACACACATACATGCATACACACATAAACATAAAGACAAACACACACATGCACATAGACAAACACACACATATACACACACATACACTCATACAAACACATACATACACACACATGCATATATACAAACAGAAACATATATACATACACACATACAGTAGAACTTTGTGAGCCAAGTTGAAAGTTCTCTCCTTTCCATTGAGGACCAACCTTTTACTCTAAAGGGTTATATGGGTGTCCTCAAACCTGCTCCACCTTCAGCAAAAACAATTTGTTTGCTAATGACAGTAACTGACATTTTTAAATGAAGGGGGTATCTTTCTAATTAAGAGGACACCAATAGCAAAAAGAAAGTGTTTCCACCATAAGACAATTCTTTATTGCATTTGACATCATCACACACAGCATGATGATGTCACACATCTTCACTTGTTATGAGGATACTGGCATTGCATAGGAACCTCCATTTTATCTTCATCCCCCTACTTTACAACAAGGATAATCTCTCTACATAGGAGAAGTTTAAGCACCACTAAATGCAGAAGAATTGCATAATCAATAAATGCATTAAATAAATAAACAAACAACACAAAATTGTTTAATTTGAATTTCAAATCAGCACAAAATTTTTTCCTGACAAATATTAGTCAATTACAATTTCTTTCCTAATGCATCACGTGACGGCCATCAGCCAATCACAAAATGCATATCTGTATAAACTGTGAATCTTGCACATACTCAGTAGGAGATAATGCCTGAAAAAAGTGTGCAAATAAAAATATTGTGCTTATGCAGATTATGGAAGTGATTTAGAAAGTTGTTTAAAATTGTATGCTCTATCTGAATCACAAACATTTAATTTTTACTTGACTGTTCCTTTAAAGGGATACTAAAGACAAAATGAAACTTTCATGATTTAGATAGAGCATGCAACTTTAAGCAACTTTTTAATTTACTCCTATTATCAATTTTTCTTCGTTCTCTTGATATCTTTATTTGAAATGTAAGCTTAAGAGCCAGCCCATTTTATTTTCAGAACCTGGGTTGCACTTGCTTATTGGTGGCTAAATGTAGTCACCAATCAGAAAGCACTAGCTAGGGTGCTAATCCAAACATGAACTGGCTCCTACATTTTCAAATAAAGATACCTAGAGAACAAAGACAATTTGATGATAGGAGTAAACTAGAGCATTGCTTAAAATTGCATGCTCTTTCTGAATCATGAAAGAAAAAATTTAGTTTATTATCCCTTTAAGTCTGTCATCTTCTACATGGCCCATTGAATACAGATTGCTACATTGTGTTGTCTACTTTAAAGTATTTATAATCTCCGCATATTAACCCTTTCACCCTTTAATCAAAATGTATTTTTTTATTTCCATTCAACATACTGTATATAAATGAATGGTTTTAGTATTTGATATTAGATGTTATAGTTTGATACATAGCGCATCATCAAAACAGGTAAAAACCAAGAGTATATATGTATATTTATTATGTTATAAAACATTTTAGTGAGAGTTTTTCAAAAACTTTTCTCATCGATTTCAAAACCTCTTTGTTTCTCAAACTATAAACTAGAGGATTCAGCAGAGGAATTACACCAGTATATAAGATAGAGAGGAATTCTTAAAATTCATGTTTACAAAGATGTCCCATGGAATAAAATAACCACAATGAGATGGGGGGAGCAACTGGAGAACGTCTTGAGTCTTCCTTCTGATGTTCAGATCTTTAGAATAGTTGATACAATGTACATATAGGAGGTCAAAATTAGTATAAAAGGAAACCAACCTAATATTACTGATATTAGATGTTACAGTTTGATACATAGCGCATCATCAAAACAGGTAAAAACCAAGAGCTAGATTTACCATGTAGCGGATGCTGCAATCTGCCCCCCAAATTTTCCGACTCACTGGAAATTTAAGTTAATATACAGTGGTCATAAGATTGCTGCTCCTTAATTCGTCCGCCTCCTCTGATTTGGCGGACTGCAATCATCCCAATCCAATATAATCGGTTTGATTGACACCCCCTGCTAGCGGCTGATTGGCCGCTAATGTGCAGGGGACGGCATTGCACAAGCATTTCACCAGAAATGCTTGTGCAATGTTAAATGCTGACAGCGTATGCTGTCGGCATTTAGCAATGTTGGGCGCACATGATTCGCTACAGCGAATCATGTCCACCAGCCATTTGATAATTCGGCCCCCAAGAGTTTAGCTGTATATTTATTATGCTATAATACATTTCTGTGAGAGTTTTTCAAAAAGTTTTTTCATCGATTTCAAAACCTCTTTGTTTCTCAAACTATAAACTAGTGGATTCAGCAGAGGAACCACACCAGTATATAAGATAGAGAGCACTTTGTCCATTTCATAGGAAGGCTTAAAATTCATGTTTACGCTTAAAGATGTCCCATAGAATAAAATAACCACAATGAGATGGGAGGAGCAGCTGGAGAACGTCTTGAGTCTTCCTTCAGATGTCCGGATCTTTAGAATAGTTGATACAATAAACATATAAGAGGTCAAAATTAGTATAAAAGGACACCAACCTAATATTACTCCAGACACAGTAACGTAAATTAGAACATTAGTTATGTCACTACAGGTGATTTTCAGCATAGTTTGTGGATTACAGAAGAAATGATTGACTTGTGTATTACAGAAGGATAAGTCATTAACCACCAAAGCGAATGCCACAGAAATTAAGGTACTGAGAAGCCAAGATATAGTGGCTAATAGAAGGCACATATGCTTGTTCATAATGATAGAATAACACAAAGGGATACAAATGGCTACATAGCGGTCATATGCCATGGAGGTCAGAAGGAAGTATTCTGTAGTTATACATAGTGCTAATAAAAATATTTGTAGTATACAGCTGGAGTAGGAGATCCTGGTGTCACCGGTAATAGTAATGGCCAACATCTTTGGCAGAATAGAAGAGACGTACACAATGTCTTGGAACGAGAGAATGGAGAGGAAGAAATACATAGGTGTGTGCAACTGGGGCATCATATATACAAGTATAACAATAATCATATTCCCAAGTACAGCCATCAGATATATCAGCAATACTCCAAAGAAAAGCACAATTTGATTGTTTGGAGAAAGTGCAAATGTCATTAAGTAAAATTCAACCAATACTGTGCTGTTTTTTAACTTTTCATCTTAAAGAAGAGAAAACATTTTTTGTTTTAATTATATTCTTTTAAATTTAATAATGTTTAGAGTTTATTATTATAAAATTATTTGCAAGGAACCTCTGGATTTGTTTTCAGGGACATTACCATATTTTTTTTGCATAAAAAAGATAAGCCATTTTTTTTATTATTATTCATATTGGAATGACCAGAAAGTGATTGTTTGTAGTATCTCATTCTTAGAGATCTATTGTTTACTGACTTTGAAGGTTACTGCTACATCTCTGATAATAATACAGTTATATACTCTAAAAGATTTTTTTTAGAATTAACAAAACATAACATTACAAAAAAATATTAACCCCTAAATCGCCATCTCCACACATCGTAAACTACCTAAATAAGCTATTAACCAATAAACCACACCCCACATTGCACAATAATAAACTAATAACTAAAACTCCCTAACCCAGAGCTTTCCAAACTTTTCATGTTGGCGACACACTTTTTAGACCTACATCATTTTGCGACACAGTAATTCAGTTGTACTAGCAAACAGGAGGTTAAACTAACTGTTTTAAGAGATACGGACACATACATAAATGATATGATAACGAAATGTATTTACAAGTAACAGTATGTATGTGCAAGAATTAAAAAAAAGTTTAATATCACCAATAGCTACTTACTATTTTAATGGATGTATGAGGTTGATGGGATGAACACAGTTTCGGAATATTTGGTGGAATATTAGATAAAGACACTCATATTTCATCATCAAGCATTTTAAGCTTCCACTTCCTATCCATATATCAAGAGCAGGAGCAGCAGTGCACTACTGGGAGCTAGCTGCAAAAAAAAAAAAAAACACTTTGACTTCTGACTTAAGCTCAGCATATAAGCTGCCGCCCTCAGAGCTCCTCGAGTCTGACTGACTACTGCCCGCGCCGTAAACGCACTGCTGTCCCACTCACTGACTACACATGCAGTCAGGAGCCAATATGCCGCCAAAGGGAATAGTTTCAGTTCCCACTGAGCAGCACCAATAGGTTAAGATGATCTGTGACCCACTAGGTATCAGTTATGTTTTAACCACGTGATATGCATAGCAGGCAGATGGAAAGTCGGAAGCCAAAAAAAAAATTAAATAAAAAACTTGTGCTGTAGCAGGGACACACCTACACACTGCTGCTGGCACAAAGTTTGTAGAACACTGCCCTAACCTAACACCCCCTAACTTAATCCCAAATAAAATACCTATTAATTAAATTAAAACGATCAAAACTAACTTAAAATAAATAAAAACTTACCTGTAAATTAAAATTTAAACCTTAGTTTACCCTAAAAATCTAACATTGCAAAAAATAAAAAGTTACCAGAAAAAAATAAAACAGTTAAAAAAATAAAAAAACCTAACTTTACAAAAAATTTAAAAAAAAACCTAACATTTATAAAAAAAAATAAAAAAATACCATTACAAAAAATTGGCATTTAGATGTTTTTTTAAGAATAGGGTTTTTTTTGTCTATGGGCAGCAAAAGAGTTGATTGCCCTTTTAAGGGCAATGCCCATCCTAATGTCCTTTTCAGGACAATGGATACTTTAGAGTTTTTTTTTTTTAGTTTGGGTTTTTTAATGTTGGGTGGTTAAGGGGGTGGGGATAATTGTACTTTTAATTAATGCAAAAGAGCTGTTATCTCTATGGCAATGCCCTACAAAGGCCATTTTAAGGGCTATTGGTAAATTATTTGTAAAATAGGGTTATTGTTTTGTTTTTTTAGCAGTTTTAGAATAGGATTAGTTTTTATTATTTTTGGTAATTTTGTTTGTTATTTTTTGGAAAGGTAGGAATTCTTATTTTTTGTGATGGTAGTTTAAAAAAAAAAAAAATTAAAGGTCATGTTTTTTTATTTTTTTATAAAGGTTAGGTATTTTTAATTTTTGAATTTTTTTTTCTGTTAATTATTTTTATTTTTACTCTATTAGTTTTTTTGTGTAAGCACTAAATTTTATTTTACAATTAAGTTTGTATTTATTTAAAGTTATTTTGGATAGTTTTAATTTAATTTATGGGTATTTTATTTGGGGTTAAGTTAGGGGGTGTTAGGTTAAGGGGTTTAGTTATTAGTTTATTACTGCACATTGTGGGGGATGATGTTTTAGGGGTTAATAGTTGATTTATGTAGTTTGCATTATGGGAATGGCTGTTAAGGAGTTAATAATTTTATTTAGCGTTTGTTATTTGTGGGGTGGTGGTTTAGGGGTTAATAATTTTATTTAGTGTTTGAGATTAAGAGGAAAGGCTGTTTAGGGGTTAATAATTTTATTTAGGGCTATCGATGTGAGGGCATGGCGGTTTAGAGGTTGATAGTGTGTTTTCTGTGTGCAAGTGTACATTTTAATGTATTTTTGTTGTGTTTTGTGATTTTTTTTAGTTTCAGAAAACACTTTACAAGAACTCTTAGATCGTGGTATGAACTATTGTGGTAGCACAACAGTGATTTCTCCCAACTTGTAATATCAGCGGAATGAAAAATTGCTTGAGTAATTGCCTTTTGCCTTAGCTCAAAGTTCATTGTGCATCACTTGCAATCTAGCCCAAAAAGGGTCTTATGCATTTTTGGCATTAATCCTACACCATGAACCTATTTATCTCTCATCTGTATTTAAAGATACATGATACAACTTGCAATTAGAACATTAACAATTATAAATGTATTGCTATATAAAATGTTAATATTAAATCCATTTATAGACATTTAAACCACACTTACATTAAATATGTATAACTATAACATTAATAAGCATTTTTTCTGAAGTCTACATAATCATTTCATGATAAGTATATTGATTTTCAAATACTAGTAAATTAAAACAGTATTATAAAGCAGAGTTTCCTTTTTTTCCCCCTGGGATCCCCTTTTTTATAATACGGTTCAAAACAAATTCCTTGTCAGACAGGTGTAACTTTTCTTTTTGTTTTAAAAATCAAAATACCACATAAGTGGTGGGATTATTAATAAATTCATCTAAAATAATAATAATAAAAAATATTAATATCAACTTAAAAAATTTTTTTGTGTGGAATTATACTTTATTAAACTATAATTTATTATGGGACAGATTACAAGTGGAGCAGTAATTAACTCTACCACTAAAGCATTACCTTAGCTAAAATTTAACATTTAGCATCTGTTCTCATTTTACAAGTTAAAAGTAAAAAGATAGCCCTCTATCAAAAGCCGATGTATGTTAAAAAATTACTTATGATATCTTGGCCGCGTTGACTTTTGAGCCCCATAGACTTCAATAGTGTGCGCTGTTCAGAAACAAAACCATACAAGTGCACTAACCCAAAGTGAGGTGTATATATATATATATATATATATATATATATATATATAAATCAGATATATACAGAAATATATCAAGAAGTATAAATATTACATTTTATTTCAATGTGAAGAGCATTGGAATATAAAGTATACAAATCATGAATAGGTTTAACCCTGTAGGTCTTACACAGTGTCAGATAAGTGCACTTGAAGAGTACATCATTTTAAGGTATGTAATGTAAATATTAAATATAAAAAGAATGTAAAAATATTAATACTAATTATTAAAAAAAATTAAAGGTTCTAAAAAATTTCAAGAAAAATATATGTATTGTAATGATTAAAAAAAATAAATTAGAACCTATCTAATAATTTTTTATTATTATTTTTTACATTATTTTTATATGTAATATTTAAATAACACACCTTAAGATGGCTATCTTCAAATGCGCTAACCCAACACCACGTTAGACCTACAGCACTAAACCTGAATCACAAAATATACTTTATGTTCTTCTGTTCTTCTTCATGACCTTTTTCTGCTGCAAAATAAGTTTATTTTTCCTTGCTTCTCAAAGCACTATCCTCATGAAAAAAATCAATAAAGATACTATTTTTATGGCAATTTAGATAATCACGCTAAGGCTTTTCAAATTATTTCTAAAGTAAATATCCACAGCTTTGGGAACCCAAACTTCAGCTTTTTATTTATAATCCTGTAAAATCTTGGTTTCAACACGCCCCTTTTGCTACAATTGACTTTTATGTGTGTATCATATTCATTATTTTGTAATCCACATTTGCCATATCGTCAGTGCAGGATAAACATAATTTAGACAGAGCACATACCTTTTGTGAGCCTCACGGCGCTGCTATTTTTATTAGCCTGTGGCTTGTACTAACATCATCACGCAGGTTTGAACGGTATTCAGTCCGCCTGCAGTTTACAGTACATTCATTAATCTTCTAGGAAAGAGGCAACATTAATCTCCTCATTTAATCCTTGTGGCTTCAAACTTCTGATTTGTTGTATATCAATTTACATTCTTTTCACAATAATATCTGATCTAGATTCCCCCTCTATTCTTCAAATGTATTTGTTCAAGACCTCTAAATCTGAGTGTCTAGCTACACTGCTGGTTTTGATACATTTATTTTTAATATCTCTTTTGTGCTCCTTAATAATTTCCCTCAATTCTCTGTAGGTTTTGCCTGTCTACTATCCCTTCTCTTCTACAGTTTATATGCCCCTTTACTCTGTGATATTTTTCCAAACGTATCAACAAAGCCCTTACCTACTATCATATTTTTGCATACAGAGCAATGTCAAAATTTAAAGTTTCCTTCTCTTCTTTGTTTTTGTTTATCCAACGAGTTATTGTTTATCCAACCAGTTACTCTCATTTGAGGCTATTAGCTGACTATGCACTAGTGTGTCTTTGAGGTTGGGGGTTCTTTTTGGAGTCAACAAGGGGGTTTCCCCAACAAACCTTGATATAGCAGGGTCTGCCAGTAATACATGCCAATGTTTCTTTAAGATGGCTCGATTGTCATGCCATCTATTATTATAGGTACTTATGAATCTTGTAAGACTATTTTCTGTTCCCATTGAATCATCTACCATCTTATACAATAATTCATCCCTATTTTTCTTTTTTGATTTATCAAAAGCTTTTTTCAAAGTTTGTTGGGAATAGCCCTTTTCTTTCAAGTGCAAGTTTAAGCTGTTAGCTTCCTTCTTGAACTGTTCATAATCAGTACAATTCCTTCTATGCTGAAGGTATTGTCCATACGGTATATTAGAAATTAGAAATTCCTTGGATGGTTACTATCAAATGATAATAAGGCATTGCTAGCCATTTCTTTCCTGTGTGTGGCTGTTTTTAGTTCATTATTTATATTCATAATTCGCAAATCTAAAGAGATCTGTGGGTATATGTGAATTTTAGGTTCCAATCATTCTTGTTTATTTCCTTAATAAACTCAATAAGATTTGATGCAGTGTCCTCGCATAAGAGGAACACGTTGTCTATAAATCTTACCCACAGTGCTATTGAGGTTTTAAATTTACAGTTTAGAATACAGCCTTTTTCCCACTTGCCTAGATACAGACAAGCATATGTAAGGGCACAGCAAGTCCCCATCACGGTACCTAGGATTTTTTCATAACACTTATTCTTAAATAAGAAATAATTATGATTAAGAATAAAGGACAAGAGGTTTGTGACAAAATTTGTATGGTTTTCATATTGTGGGCCTCTTTGGTCCAAGTAGAATTTACATGTCTTTATTCCTTTTTGATGGGGGATGCTAGAACAGAGTGATTCAACATAAATTGCCACCAGGAGTGTATTGGGAATTGTTGATATTCCGTCCAGTTTTTTAGGGACATTAATCGTGTCCTTAAGGTATGACGGTAGATTAAGCAAATTTGGACGGAGGCAGAAGTCAACATACTGCAATATTTTCTCAGTTAAGGAACCCATCCCGGAGACAATCGGCCTTCCTGGGTTCCTTAACTTGTGTAATGTGTGTGTGTGTGTATATATGAGTATTTATCTATTTATCTATCTATGTATCATCTATCTATCTATCTATCTATCCATAAATACACATGTATACACACATATATATATATATATATATATATATATATATATACAGTGGGGCAAAAAAGTATTTAGTCAGCCACCAATTGTGCAAGTTCTCCCACTTAAGAAGATGAGAGAGGCCTGTAATTTTCATCATAGGTATACCTCAACTATGAGAGACAAAATGTGGAAACAAATCCAGACAATCGCATTGTCTGAATTGGAAAGAATTTATTTGCAAATTATTGTGGAAAATAAGTATTTGGTCAATATCAAAAGTTCATCTCAATACTTTGTTATATATCCTTTGTTGGCAATGACAGAGGTCAAACATTTTCTGTAAGTCTTCACAAGGTTGTCACACATTGTTGCTGGTATGTTGGCCCATTCCTGCATGCAGATATCCTCTAGAGCAGTGATGTTTTGGGGCTGTAGCTGGGCAACACGGACTTTCAACTCCCTCCAAAGGTTTTCTATGGGGTTGAGATCTGGAGACTGGCTAGGTCACTCCAGGACCTTGAAATGCTTCTTACGAAGCCACTTCTTCGTTGCCCGGGTGGTGTGTTTGGGATCATTGTCATGCTGAAAGACCCAGCCATGTTTCATCTTCAATGCCCTTGCTGATGGAAGGAAGTTTGCACTCAAAATCTCACGATACATGGTCCAATTCATTCTTTCATGTACACGGATCAGTCATCCTGTTCCCTTTGCAGAGAAACAGCCCCAAAGCATGATGTTGCCACCCCCATGCTTCACAGTTGGTATGGTGTTCTTTGGTTGCAACTCAGCATTCTCTCTCCTCCAAACACGACGAGTTATATTTCTATCAAACAGTTCTACTTTGGTTTCATCTGACCATATGACATTCTTCCAATCCACTTCTGGATCATTCAAATGCTCTCTAGCATACTTCAGACGGGCCCGTACATGTACTGGCTTAAGCAGGGGGACGTCTGGCACTGCAGGATCTGAGTCCCTGGCGGCATAGTGTGTTACTGATGGTAGCCTTTGTTATGTTTGTCCCAGCTCTCTGCAGCTCATTCACTAGGTCCCCCCGTGTGGTTCTGGGATGTTTGCTCACGTTCTTGTGATCATTTTGACCCCATGGGGTGAGATCTTGCGTGGAGCCCCAGATCAAGGGAGATTATCAGTGGTCTTGTATGTTTTCCATTATCTAATTATTGCTCCCACCGTTGATTTCTTCACACCAAGCTGCTTGCCTATTGCTGATTCAGTCTTCGCAGCCTGGTGCAGGTCTACAATTTTGTTTCTGGTGTCCTTCAACAGCTCTTTGGTTTTCACCATAGTGGAGTTTGGAGTGTGACTGTTTGGGGTTGTGGACAGGTGTCTTTTATACTGAAAACAAGTTCAAACAGGTGCCATTAATACAGGTAATTAATGGAGGACAGAGGAGTCTCTTAAAGAAGAAGATACAGGTCTGTGAGAGCCAGACATCTTGCTTGTTTGTAGGTGACCAAATACTTACTTTCCACCATAATATGCAAATAAATTCTTTCCAAATCAATGTGATTGTCTGGATTTGTTTCCACATTTTGTCTCTCATAGTTGAGGTATACCTATGATGAAAATTACAGGCCTCTCTCATCTTCTTAAGTGGGAGAACTTGCACAATTGGTGGCTGACTAAATACTTTTTTCCCCACTATATATATATATATATATATATATATATATATATATATACCCATTTCCAGTGCAGCTTAGATTACATAAAGAACAGGTGGCAAACTGAAAAAAAATGTTAAAACAATAATTTACTACCCTTAACATTTGCTTTTTAAACCCGCAAACCCGATAAACATAAATCGTGATTGCGCTTGAGCGAACGCATTCACTTTCATATTGTAATACGAGAGCTTTTTCTGGTGTGCGTTAAAAGCAGAGAAAAGACGATTTCGCTCACATGCTACATTTAGTGCGCCACTTGTAATATAGGCCAATATAAGTAATTGTACAAAATATTTGCCTAACAAACTTAAAAACATAAAAAAACAACTAAGAAAAAACTAAAAGGTTACGATGATCAACATTTACATTTACTTTGCACACTGGTATCCAAACAGGGCGTCTTACTTTTCTATGGGTTCCTGTTACAAGCACATTGGCACATTTATAAGGAAGAAAGTATTGTTTGGGAATTACAGCAGTGTTTTGTAGTGGCCCATGAAAATCTTTAAGGGACCCCTAAATTAAGAAGCACGGTTATAAAGAATAACATTACATTCAACTCTTTCCCCCAAATGAAAATGTTTTTTTGTAACTTCATTTTCTAAGCTATATTTTTTCTATCTTTCAATACCACTATCATTTCTCTTTTTTATTTCTATCATATTTATCAGACCTTTTCTATTTATTGTTAGTTTTGTTATCATTTTAGTTCGGCTATTCCAGTTTTATTTCACTTTTTCCTGCTAGTTCAGTTTAGTGAGTGTCAGAATGTAGGGATGGTACTAAAAGATTTCTCGGGAGGGATACCAAAAATATGTATGAAAAGTGTATTTTCTCAGTCTTCACTTAAAGGGACATTGTGCAAATAGGAAGGGATTTGCTGAGTGAAATATTGCATTACAAATAAAGAATGGATTGGATGAACAATAAAAAATACATGTAATTAGATGGAGGTTTTTACTTTAGAAACTTCCTCTGTAGCGTGTTTGCGAGGCAATGCAGGGACACCCTTAGAGAAGGGCAGAGCTAATACCTAGATGAACAGGCCCCCCAGCCAATCCGGTGTGTGATATACAAAATGCTGTGTGAAGTCTCTAAATATACAGAAGGCACACGCAAAACACATTGAGACCGATTTAACAAGCAGCAGATGCTGCTGTCTCCGCCCGAAGTTCTGGCTCGTCATAAGACCGCTACTCTTAAACTTGTCCACCACCTTTTAGGTGACAGACTGCAATCATCCTGATATGATACGATCATGATGATTGACATCCCCTGCTTGCAGCCGATTGGCCACAAATGTGCAGGGGGCGGCATTGCACCAGCAATTCACAAGAAATGCTTGTGCAATGTTAAATGCCGACAGCATATGCTGTCTGCATTTAGCGATGTCATGTCTACCTGGCATATGATAAATCTACCCCATTGTATGTTTATCTTGTAATTGTGTTATTAACCATCCACCTGCCATAAAACACATGTGATTAGGGTCACACACTGAGAATATGGTGGAATAAAAGGACAGGCAGACTATGATGCAGTAGTATGAACGTATGGACCTTCTCCTGCTCTGTTTTCAAACGTTGACTTTGCGATGTAATCGTCTTGCTGTACTCTGAGATGGGACTGTCTGCTACATAAATCATTTCAGTTCAGCAGCTTCCAACTACTATTTCCAACACAAACAAAACAAGGGTCAATTAATAAGTACTGAAGCTCTCTTGAAGACAACTACGTCTGCATGGGCGAGTACGGACCTGAGTACATAGTAGGAAAGGGACGCTCTGTTTGTGCTGCAGTATTTAGCAGGATGTAACCCATTCATTGCTAGAGATGTCACTGACAGGACATTGGTATATTATGTACATATGTGGGTTAAAAGTGTTATAACCTTAACGGCAGGTAAATATGACAACCTATGGCATATTTGATATCAAACCGAGTCTCCCAATAAAACTAAAAGGTTCTAGACATGTAAATATAGAAATTTCTTACCTAGCATAAAATATACTGGATTGTATAATTTCAGGCAAGAAATTAGTCTATTGAAGGTCCTAAAGACAGGGGGGTTTCTTAGCCCATCCAGGAGGGTGTGGTTAAGCAACATGATCTCTGAAAAGTAGGTTTAAGAATCTTATTTCTCAACAATAATAGTGTCATTCTTACAAGGGGAGCTGCTGTACAGAAGTAAGGAGCCATCATTTTCATGCCAGCCCCTGGCACAGATCTTGAAGACTAGGAAAGTATTCAATTCTGTTTTTCTCCTTTTTATTTTAAAATACTGTTTGCGTGTGTAATTTTATTTGTAACAACTTTTTATTAATAATGCATTGTGCATAATATTTTTGGCATATTAAATAATTCCTTTATTAAGTTTGGCCTTTGTCTAATAATTGAACCACGTTACTGAAAGAGACTGGAATATTAGAACTGTATAATTTAGGTTATTTTCCGCTAAATTGTATTTCTAGAGTTAATGTGTAAAGTCTGGGGTTTTCCTTAAGATTTTCCCTTTAATAAATTTTAAATTGTGGCAGCATTTGAGCTATAGGATTTATAGTTTATTGTGGGTGGCATTGAAAAGGGAGTGTTGGGCATTTCTCTTACATCTAGTACAGATTAAGGGAGTGCGAATTAACTCTTGCACCCACTAAACTGAATCACAAGCTTGCCTGGTGTGGCTAGATTGTGACCTATAGGTGACAGAAAAGGGGGCTGAAAACCCTTTCTGTGCCAAATAAGTGACTGGCGCAGGGTTGGATAACCTTGGTTCGTCACAAATTGGTGGGCAGGGGTGTAGATAATTTTTTTTTATTATTAGATTTTAGTGCTTGTGGATTTGCTAGTGTGAAAATCCCGGTACTAAAAGAAATTGTTTCTTACAATTTCCAAAGGCTAAAACTCAGTGCATTATATAGTCACACATTGCAAACAGTCCCCTTCCCTATTCTCTGTTTTTCTTTTTTATTTTATTTTTGCTATGGAGGCATACGAGCAGCGATCTAGAGAGGCACTTATACTCCTATGCCAGGAGCGGGATATTCCAATACGTTCAAAGAACAAAGATTTACTAATACAAGCTCTTGTTGAATATGATAACAGCCATATCATACCAGTTGAAGTCTCAGGAGAGATGTCTGCAGCTGTGGGCGGTGATTCGTCAGGATCTGGGGATCCATTGGACTGTTATTTGCAAACTGTTTTTAAACATATGGGCTCAGTGGATGCAAGTTTGCGCATGGAACTGATTACAAAGTTTTATGAAAGACAGGCTGCTGTGGCTGAGAGACAGGCGTCTCTGGCAGCTGAGAGAGAGGCTCTGGCAGCTGAAAGACAGGCTGCTGAACGACAGGCGGAGAGAGAGTATCAACTACAGCTTGCACGGTTGGAGAGAGGGATGGTCTCACCTGTTGTTAGTGAACCTAGAGACCCCCCTGCTCCCAGAATGCGTGCAGAGAATTTTCCCACCCTGGAGAAAGATGGAGATGTGGATGTATTCCTGCGTAGCTTTGAGAAAGTTTGCAGACAGTTCCAGTTGCCAAGGGAGCAGTGGGCCAAGTACCTTACCCCTGGCCTGAAAGGTCCTGCACTGGAGGCGTTTGCTGAACTACCCCCAGAGTTTGATCAGGACTATGATTCCATTAAAGCTGCGCTGCAAAGGAGATACAATCTCACTCCTGAGGTGTACCGAAAGAAATTCCGTTCTCTGCAGAAAGGTTTGTCAGAGAGCTATATTACAGCTGTTGGGAACTTGAGGACAGCCTTTAAACAGTAGGTCAGAGGATTAAAAGTTGCCACTATGGAGGAGCTGGAAGATTTGATTGTGAAGGAGCAATTTATGCAGCTGTGCCCAGCCGGAGTTCAAGAATGGGTTTTAGATCGGAAGCCCATAACAGCATTGGAAGCTGGCGAGCTGGATGATTTTTACACAGCTAACAGGTCTCCAGAGAATGGGAGGAAATCCTTTTCTAAGGGGGGATCCACCTGTAAAGGAGCTGCTGCATGACCCCCCCTTCACAAAGCCTGCTGTGCCTTTATCCAGTGTGTCTGCTCCCTCTGGGAAAGGAGGGGCGAGTGCTGCATCTGGGCAGGGGGATACCCGCAGATGTTTTGTTTGCAACAAAGTGGGCCACATCAGCTCCACTTGCCCAGAGAGGATTAACTTGGGGCAATCAGCTGGAGGGAGTAATCACTCAGAAGTACCAGCATCTGTTTTGTTTGTTACCTGTCCAGAGGAAAACAACCATGAGAACTTGCAACCTGTGACTGTTGGAGATAAGGTAACCCTAGGGCTAAGGGACACAGGTGCAGAAGTGACTATGGTGCATCCAAAGCTAGTGAACTCTGAGAACATTATCCCTGGAAAGACTCTAGCAGTTAAAGGGATTGGGGGAATGAAACTTGCAGTGCCTATGGCACTTGTATATCTTGATTGGGGAGTGGGGAGAGGTTTAAGAAATGTGGGGGTATCTGAAAATATTCCTAATGATGTTTTACTGGGTACTGATTTGGGTAGATTGTTATCTCTTTATGTGCCTGACAATGCTACATGTGACCTAGTGAAATTAGTTGCAGACCCTTATGTGGAAAGGGCTGTGTGTAAAAATGCTCAGAGACATTATGACCAGGAGGGAGGACAGAGTGCATGTATGCGCAGGGCTGTGCCTGAACTGGGGGTGTCTGTGCTGAGAGGTGAAGCTGTACAAGGAGATACTGACTGGGGAGAACAACAGACAGACGGTGTGTGTCTTCCTGTACTTAAACCAGCAGTATCGGCAGAATTACCATTAGCTGTACAGGGTGAGACTGATGGGGGAGAAAGGCAGATAGACTGTGTGGGTCTGTCTGTGCCTGAACTGAGTTTACCTGTACAGGGAGAAGCTGTTTGTGAGAGAAGGCAGATGAGGGGTGCGTGTCTGCCTGTGATTGAATCAGTGGATTCTATAGAAGGAGGTGAGATTGACGGGGGAGAGAATGACTGGGTGACTGGGCCGCTGGATGATGTGTGCCAGTCTCTGCCAGGGACAATTCCGTACCCTGTGAAAAGACACAATAGTTGGGATAAATGGCAGAAGGAAGATGTGTGCTTGTCTGCACCAGTGTCAAAAGGGTCTCAGATTCTGTGTGATTATGCAAAGTGGCAGACTGACTGTGAGTGAGAGCAGGGGGGCAAACTAGCCCACTCTATGACAGAAGCAGCAAAGCCACAGATTTCAGAGTGTGTGGGGGAGGAGGGTACAGGATACTCTTTGAGGGACCCCCAGAGTGAGTGTGAAAGATTGTGGGTGACAGAGACCCCAGTAACCTCAGCTGTGACCTATAAACAGACTGCACAGGCTAGGGGACAGAGACTGACACAGACTGCAGGCACAGGGGGGAGGAGTACAGAGAAGTGTATTTACACAGCCCCACAGTGCCATTCAGCAAATACACTGATAGATGTGCAGCATCAGTGTCCCCAGCAGTTAGAACCCACAGTCAGGAGGAAGGGGGCAGTTAGTCAACCCCCTACCAACCATAACAGAGTGCAGGAGTACAGGAATTCTACTCCAGTGGGAGGGCAAGAGCCTATGGTAGTTAAGCAGCAACTGACAGCACACAATATGTTTAGAGAGCACACCATAGGTAGCAAGACACTAGGTTTCACAGGCACCTCTGTAACAGGGGATGATGTGTTATTCCTGGATAAGATGCAAACCTTATTGGGGGAGGTACCTGCAAAACCCGGAGATGCCATATTCGCACAAAAACAGTTGCAGGAGTTTACTGCCAGAGAGGGAGTGTGTGAGATGGTCCATAATGTTCTTGTACTCACGCCCATGAGACAGAACAAACTAGAGGCTGCATGGGAGGGGCCCTGCAATATATTCAATCAGTTGGGTAGAGCAACTAGTGTGTTACTTTTAAAAGGAGGGCATCCTGCTGCCAAAACTGCTAGGTGCAATCTGTCTGGCAATGGTGTTCTCACCGCAAGGGGAAGCTCCTTTTGATACGCATCGGGAGTGGCTCGTAGCCAACCCCTTTTGCGTCTCTTATTGGGGGAGGTGTCACAAATATCTCAGGATTCAGCTGCTAAGGAGTTAACTTTGTGTAGCTTGCACTCAAAACAGTGATGCGCCAGAGGTTTAGGGGTTAATAGCTTTATTTAGGTGTTAGCGATGCGGGGCGGCGGTTTAGGGGTTAATCACTTTATTTAGTCTTGGCAATGTCGGGGGGCGATGGATTAGGGGTATTTAGACTAGGGGTTTATGTTAGTTTTTTTTTACATAACCTTCGATTCCCCATAGACATCAACAGGGATTGCGTTATAGCGATCGCCATTCCGTGATCGCAGATGTTAGTTTTTTTTTCTAACACTTTTTCTCCATTAATGTCTATGGGGCAATACGTGCACGAGCACATCAAGTCAGGCCTTGACTTTTATGCGGTATGGAGCTTAACGCACCATACCGCACAACAAAAGAAAGTTTTTGTGTAACTTGTAATGGCAGCGCTATGGAGAGTGCGATACTGCTAAATTTTTAGCGTTATTTACGCACCGGGTTTAGCGCAAAACTTGTAATCTTGGTGTTTGTGAGTAACATTTTGTAGCTTGAAAAGGGTATTTTTTTTTTTTTTTTACTAAAAATCCCAATCATGTCCAATAGTGAAAACAAAAATGTCTCACATAACACATTAGTACAGTTTCCTAGCATTAAGCCTTAAAACAACACTAAAAACATTAAAGTAAATAAACACAGAAGTATGTGGTGCGTATTATTCAGCACAATCACAGTTGTACATTTTATACGTTTATTTTAATAATAGTTTAATATTTTTGTGCACCGTCTATCCATCTCTATCTATCTATCTATCTATCTATCTATCTGTCTGTCTATCTCTCTCAATCTATCTATCTATCTATCTATCTATATATATATATATCATTCTATCTATCTATCTATCTATCTATCTATCTATCTATCTATCATCTATCTATCTATCTATCTATCTATCTATCATTCTATCTATCTATCTATCATCTATCAATGTATCCTATCTATCTATCTATCTATCTATCTATCTATTTATCTATCATCTATCTGTCTGTCTATCTCTGTCAATCTATCTATCTATCTATCTATCTATCTATCTATCTATCTATCTATATATATATATATATATATATATATATATATATATATATATATATATATATCATTCTATCTATCTATCAATCTATCTATCTATCATCTATCAATCTATCTATCAATCTATCTATCTATCTATCATCTATCAATGTATCCTATCTATCTATCTATCTATCCATCTACCTATCTATCTATCTATCTATCATCTATCAATTAATCAATCTATCTATCTATCTATCTATCTATCTATCTATCTATCATCTATCTATCTATCTATCTATCTATCAATGTATCCTATCTATCTATATTGAGCCGGTATTATGAGTTGAAAGTAAATATTATCTCTCTTGCGCTAACCCGACGAGTGCAATCAGCTTACTTCTAACGCAATCATACTGTCGCAATCAATAACCTATTTCCCCATAGAAGTCAATGAAGAAAAAAAAGTGGAAAAAAACCCTAGCACCCAAATCGCATACAAACACAATCGCATACTCTAATAATGTGCAAGCCCGATCACATATTATAATATCTACAAACCCGACATGAAAATATGAATATTGAATAAACATGCTTTTACATGTTTTCATCTGCAAAGGTATCCAATATATATATATATATATATATATATATATATATATATATATATATATATATATATATATATACATATACGTATTTATGTTTTATATATGCATATGTGTCTGTAAATACATATATACACATATTAAATACATATGTATATATATATATATATATATATATATATATAGTATATATATATACACACACACACGTTGAAAAATGCAAATTTTGTGAAAAAAAGTATTGTTTTGCAGACCCAGGTCAAACCACTTAATAAATGCTTATTGACTGCTATTTATCTTATTTACTTTACATGGACAATCAGGTATAGATATAAATGACCTCACATATACAAACCAATCACTATGTAGCATGTAAGACTGTCAGGGTTCTGTATTCCAGCGAATAAACTCTAGCTTTTCTGGGGTGTGTGGAAACTACAATTTTCAGAGTTAAATAATAGGAATTTTTTTATACAAAAATGCATAATTTAACATTTTATTTGAAACACACATTTAAGTGTAATGTTCCTTTAAGTACTGTGAAAGTTTGTTATGTAAAATGTGTGATTGAAGCTTTTTTTTTTTTTACATTTTTCTAAAACCAGGAAACTTTTTTTAACACGTGAACTAGACTCATACTAAGATTACAAGTGGAGCGCTATTTAAAACCCCGCTAGAGCGTTAAAGGGACACTGAACTCAAATTTTTTCTTTCGTGATTCAGATAGAGCAGCAATTTTAAGCAACTTTCTAATTTACTCCTATTATCAAATTGTCTTCATTCTCTTGGTATCTTTATTTGAAAAGCAAGAATGTACTTTTAGATGCCGGACCATTTTTTGTGAACAACCTGGGTTGTCCTTGCTGATTGGACAGCACCAATAAATAAGTGCTGTCCAGGGTCCTTAATAAAAAATTGGCTGGCTCCTTACCTTAGATGCCTTAATTTTCAAATAAAGATAGCAAGAGAACGAAGAAAAATTTATAATAGGAGAAAATTAGAAAGTTGTTTAAAATGACATGCTCTATCTGAATCACGAAATAAAAAATTTGGGTTCAGTGTCCCTTTAACTGTGCTAGAAGTACTTTTTTTTGCGAGCATTAGGTTGCGCTTTTTTATGAGTTGCAAATAACCCAACGCACGTAAAAAGAAAAACTTATGATATTGCATGCGCAATAACATTTTCCCCCATAGAAATGAATGGAAACAAAGTTGAAAAAAAAACCTGACAACCTAGGCACGTGCAAACCTGATCGCATATTCTCAAGTGCGCTAACCTGACAGGAAAATATGAATATTCCACATTCCAATGATCTTTACATAGCAGAACACATTCTATCTATTCATATATACATAGTTCTACATATATCTGATGGTATTTTGGTGCAATATATATCTATACCTATATTTATATTTATATATATATATATATATATATATATATATATATATATATATAAATAAATATATACACATGATTATATATAGGTATAGATATATACATATATATATATATATATATATATATATATATATATATATATACACATGATTATATATAGGTATAGATATATATATATATATATATATATATATATATATATATATATATATATATATATATACATGATTATATATAGGTATAGATATATACAGATATATATATATATATATATATATATATATATATATATATATATATACACATGATTATATATAGGTATAGATATATACAGATATATATATATATATATATATATATATATATACACACATGATTATATATAGGTATATATATATATATATATATATACATATATATATTTATATGTATATATACACATATATATATATATATATATATATATATATATATATATATATATATATACATATATATATATTAATATATATATATATAGGAATATCTATTTAAAAATACACTGAACATATTCTGCAGAATGTTGCAATGTGAAATATTTACAGTAAATGCACAGTATAATACTTTATTAAATATGAATATTGCATAAATATGGTTTTACTTGATTTCATCTACATTACTGCAAAGGGATCCAATGCACTTTTATATGTCTATATGTAAGTACATATGTATTTATGTGTTTATATGTGTATATGTAAGTACATATGTATTTATGTGTTTATATGTCTATATGTAAGTACATATGTATTTATGTGTTTATATGTCTATATGTAAGTACATATGTATTTATGTGTTTATATGTCTATATGTAAGTACATATGTATTTATGTGTTTATATGTCTATATGTAAGTACATATGTATTTAAGTGTTTATATGTCTATATGTAAGTACATATGTATTTATGTGTTTATATGTGTATATGTAAGTACATATGTATTTATGTGTTTATATGTCTATATGTAAGTACATATGTATTTAAGTGTTTATATGTCTATATGTAAGTACATATGTATTTATGTGTTTATATGTGTATATGTAAGTACATATGTATTTATGTGTTTATATGTCTATATGTAAGTACATATGTATTTAAGTGTTTATATGTCTATATGTAAGTACATATGTATTTATGTGTTTATATGTGTATATGTAAGTACATATGTATTTATGTGTTTATATGTCTATATGTAAGTACATATGTATTTAAGTGTTTATATGTCTATATGTAAGTACATATGTATTTATGTGTTTATATGTGTATATGTAAGTACATATGTATTATATGTGTATATATGTCTGTAAATCGATATAAATACATAAATACAACTGTACGCACATATAGACATATATATATATCCATCTTTAGACATGTATGTATCTCTATGTTTAAACCTTTTGCCTGCTTTTTGTTTCTACCTGAGACCTCATATCTTTGAGCCCTTTTAACACTTTTGTGGAATTTTTTTTTTTTGTAATGTATTTTTGATGTGTTTTATGACACTTTTTTTGCGAAACAGTTAACCAGAGCTATGAGGATGCGGTAATCAATTTAGCGTAAATTGCGATTTCACTCAAGCGATTGCGCTTACTTTCAACTTGTAATATGAGTGGAAACCCTGATGCATGCAACACCCACAATAAACCCCTTTATATGTCTCCCTGCTGTACATTCATATACAGTACATAAATGTTTGCAATGTAAGGTTTTGACTTTATTACTAAATGTGTTTAGTAATTAAATTAAATTAAAGGATTGTGCTGTACCTGTTAATCTGGTCCTTGCCATGGTGAGATGAGTTTCTGTTAATTAGAAAGAACTAGGACATTTATAAAGATTTGTGCTTAGATGTTTAGGGAGTTTATCCCCAGTGGGTACCACAGAACACAGTGATGTGATGCTTTTTGTAATTTAAAGAGTTTATGTTGATGGTAAATAACTTTTCTAAAACTAGAATTGACTTTTCAGTAAAAGGGGCATAAAACATCGTAATTATAAAAGTCTTGTAGTAAAATAGCATATCAGCTTAGTGAGAATATGTTTTCAATACATTGACACCAAATTAGCTGCAATTATTTTTTCAATAGCCAAACTTCCCTCATCAATTATCTTATTTTGGTCTATATTATGAGTGGCATGCAATTTAGCACATACGCTCGAGCGTTAACTTCGCTAGGTGAAGGCTTTTTACACGCACCGGGTTGTACATGTATTACAAGAAAAAACAGACGCACGCAAAAAGCCGAACTTAGAATTGTTAATGTATTTCCCCTATAGACTTCAATGGGGCGCGAAAAGTTGAAAAAAACCTCCCAAATTCATGCGGAAACCCGGTCGAGTTAAACCAAATACGCTGACCCGACATGAAATATTAATATTGCACATTCCAATGTTCTTTAAATAGCAAAATATGTTAAATTTATATATGTTTGCTGTTGAACGATGCACAGTGACACCATCTGCAGCAAGATGATGTTGTCGGTCTTTGGAGGTGGTCTGTGGGGTGTTTTTGACCGTTATCACCATCCTTTGCCTTTTACTGGCCTTAACAAGAACTGTGCGTGTGGTCTTCCATTTCCTCGCTATGTTCCTCACAGTGGACACTGACAGCTTAAATTTCTGCAATAGCTTTTTGTAGCCTTCCCATAAACCATATTATTGAACAATCTTTGTTTTCTTGTCATTTGAGAGTTGTTTTGAGGACCCCATGTTGCCACTCTTCAGATGAGAGTCAAAGAGAACAACAACTTGCAATTGGCCAATTTAAATACCTTTTCTCATGATTGGATGCACCTGTCTATAAAGTTCAAAGCTTAATGGGAACACCAAACCGATTGTGTGTCCAATTAATCAGCGCTAGGTTGTTACAGGTATTCAAATCAACAAAATGACAAGGGTGCCCAAATTTATGCACCTGTCTAATTTTGTTTTGATGCATATTACACATTTTCTGTTAATCTAATAAACCTCATTTCACTATTGAAATATTATTGTGTCCTTCAGTTATTTTATAGATCAAAATGAAATTGCTGATCCAAACACCCAATTATTTATAAACGAAAATCATGGAAAAGCCTTCCAGGGACAGATTTTATTCTTTCAAGGGTGCCAAGGAACACGGGAAAATCTCAGGCTTTTCTTCAATATCATTTAGAATTTATAGAGGTTATAGTCCCAGTTCCTCCTTTAGAGTAGGGGAAGGGGTTTTACTCAGTTCACTTGATAGTTCTCATTAAAGAGGGACTTTTTCAGCCTGTTCTAGATTTAAAGATTGTGAACAGATTTGTCAGGATTCAACTTTCAGCTTTGAAACCATCAGGACTTTTCTTCCATTTGTTTGTCAAGGTCACTATATGTTGGCCATATAGTTAAAGGATGCCTATCTTCATGATCCTATTCTTTGGATCATTTCTGGTTTCTGAGGTTTACCTTTCTGGTAAAATGTTATCAGTGTGTGTGGGTTTTCCATTTGGTCTTACCACTGCACCAAGAATCTTTACAAAAGTTCTTGGTTCTTTGGGAAATGACAAAGATATTTCTCAGTATTTCTCCAGGTTCAGATATCCAAGGGCTATAGAGACAGATGCTCTGAGGACTTGGTAATTTCAGCTGACATATGTGTTTCCGCCTCCGGTATTGTTACCCAGGGTAATAATTAAGTCTAGGCTAGAGAATGCATCTGCATTTCTCATAACTTCTAAATGGCTTCAAAGAGTTTGGAATTCTTGAGTTTCTTCAGGATGGTTTGCAGGAAGGTCTTTCTGTCAGTTATTTGAAAGGCCAGATTTCAGCCCTCTCTGTTCTTTCCCATAAGAAAATTGCTTATCTTCCAGATGTGTATAGTTTTGTTCAGGCATTATATTACATAGAGTCTGTGATTTAACTGTTTTTTTCTCATCTTTTGAATTTTATTTTGGTTCCAGAGTTTTTTTTTACAATCACTTCCTTTTGAACATTTGAATAAGGTGGGTATTAAGCTTTGTTCCTTTTGGCTTTTTCCTCTGTTAGAAGAGAATCTGAACTGTCTGCTCTTTTTTGTGATCCTCCCTATCTATTTTTTCATAAGGATTAAGCTGTCTTGTGGACTTCTTCTGGTTGTTTCTTCTGTTAAAATTAGTAGGGAAATTGTGTTTCCTTCTCTTTGTCCTGATCCAAGAATTCTTCAGAGAAACGTATTCATAATTGGGATTATGTCAGGGCTATGAAATATTATTTTTAAATATTATTTTGAGGTTAATAAGATTTCATACAAACGCCTGATTTGTTTGTTCATTTTCAGGTAAGTGCAAGGGGCAGTAGGCATCTTCTGTTGCTCTGACTTCTTGGATTAAGCAAATTAATCAGTATGTCTTATGTTGAAGCAGTATCAGCGTATCATGGCTCATTCTACTCGCTCTATAGTCACTTCCTGGGCATTCTAGAATTAGGCTTCTGTGGAATAAATTTGCAAGGCAACTATATGGTCATTGTAGCAAATGTTAAGCTTGTTAGGCTTATAGATAAAGAGGGGGCGCCAGAGGCCAAAAGTATCAAACACCAAATTATATCAACAAACAAATATTTATTAAAACAAATGATTAGGCAACTTAAAAGGGACGTCTCCCTATTACATATTAAAATAGTTAAAATGCCTAAAAGGTACAATGTCTAAAAGGCTAATCAATAAAAAACTAATCGATAATATATAAAATGCAATAATAAAAGTGGCTGATTGCACAATCGTTAAGTAAGGTATTATGCAGTATATACCCAAAAATGGTGTACACAGTATAAAATGACAATGTCCGTATATAGAAAGCTTAGATCAAAGGATACCAAGAGATATGCATAGGTATCAATTTGTGAGTGACATCTCCAAGTTTAAATGTCAGAATGAGAACTGCGCAAGATATTCCAACTTGTGAATCTTATAAGTAATACTTTGATGTTTTTTTATATGAAATATATGAACGATCCATCTGAGTGAGTATTACTTCTGGTATATATAAGGTAACTGTACTTTACCACACTTCTGGTGTGCAAAATTCTTCGGTCAAAGCGTGGACCATTGGAGAAACTGCAAGCGCTCTCCTGAGCTGCAGACACAACCACACACACGTGTTTTGGACGGCGTCTGATGTCGCATCTCGTCCGTTGATCTTCAGTGAAGACAAATGACAGCGCTCTGGAAACAGCTGTTTGGGAATTCAAAACTGTGGCAAATGTTATTATTCAGGCCCTGTGTTGTACACTTAAGGCTAGAGCTATAGTGGGGTAATAAAATTCTTCCACACTATCGCCTAGATTTAGAGTTTTGCGGCCAAAGGGGTGCGTTAGCTACGCGTGTTTTTTTCTGGCCGCACCTTTTAAATACCGCTGGTATTTAGAGTTCACAGAATGGCTGCGTTAGGCTCCAAAAAAGGAGCGTAGAGCATATTTACCGCAACTTCAACTCTCGATACCAGCGGTGCTTACGGACGCGGCCAGCTTCAAAAACGTGCTCGTGCACGATTCCCCCATAGAAAACAATGGGGCTGTTTTTAGCTGAAAAAAAAAACTAACACCTGCAAAAAAGCCGCGTTCAGCTCCTAACGCAGCCCCATTGTTTTCTATGGGGAAACACTTCCTACGTCTGCACCTAACACTCTAACATGTACCCCGAGTCTAAACACCCCTAACCTTACACTTATTAACCCCTAATCTGCCGCCCCCGCTATCGCTGACCCCTGCATATTATTTTTAACCCCTAATCGGCCGCTCCGTACACCCCCGCCACCTACATTATCCCTATGTACCCCTAATCTGCTGCCCTAACATCGCCGACCCCTATATTATATTTATTAACCCCTAATCTGCTGCCCCCAACGTCGCCTCCACCTAACTACACTTATTAACCCCATATCTGCCGACCGGACCTGAGCGCTACTATAATAAATGTATTAACCCCTAATCCGCCTCACTCCCGCCTCAATAACCCTATAATAAATAGTATTAACCCCTAATCTGCCCTCCCTAACATTGCCGACACCTAACTTCAAGTATTAACCCCTAATCTGCCGACAGGAGCTCACCGCTACTCTAATAAATGTATTAACCCCTAAAGCTAAGTCTAACTTTAACCCTAACACCCCCCTAAATTAAATATAATTTAAATCTAACGAAATAAATTAACTCTTATTAAATAAATTATTCCTATTTAAAGCTAAATACTTACCTGTAAAATAAACCCTAATATAGCTACAATATAAATTATAATTATATTGTAGCTATTTTAGGATTAATATTTATTTTACAGGCAACTTCGTAATTATTTTAACCAGGTACAATAGCTATTAAATAGTTAAGAACTATTTAATAGTTACCTAGTTAAAATAATTACAAAATTACCTGTAAAATAAATCCTAACCTAAGTTACAATTAAACCTAACACTACACTATCAATAAATGAATTAAATAAACTACCTACAATTATCTACAATTAAACCTAACACTACACTATCAATAAATAAATTAAATACAATTCCTACAAATAAATACAATTAAATAAACTAACTAAGTTACTAAAAATAAAAAAATATTTACAAACATTAGAAAACAATTACAACAATTTTAAACTAATTACACCTACTCTAAGCCCCCTAATAAAATAACAAAGACCCCCAAAATAAAAAAATGCCCTACCCTATTCTAAATTACAAAAGTTCAAAGCTCTTTTACCTTACCAGCCCTTAAAAGGACCTTTTGTGGGGCATGCCCCAAAGAATTCAGCTCTTTTGCCTGTAAAAAAAACATACAATACCCCCCCCAACATTACAACCCACCACCCACATACCCCTAATCTAACCCAAACCCCCCTTAAATAAACCTAACACTAAGCCCCTGAAGATCTTCCTACCTTGTCTTCACCATGCCAGGTATCACCGATCGTTCCAGGCTCCGAAATCTTCATCCAAGCCCAAGCGGGGGCTAGACATCCATCATCCGGCGGCTGAAGAGGTCCAGAAGAAGCTCCAAAGTCTTCATCCTATCCGGGAAGAAGAGGCGATCCGGACCGGCAACCATCTTGATCCAAGCGGCATCTTCTATCTTCATCCGATGACGACCGGCTCCATCTTGAAGACCTTCACCGCGGACCCATCTTCTTCTTCCGACGACTTCCCGACGAATGACGGTTCCTTTAAGGGACGTCATCCAAGATGGCGTCCCTCGAATTCCGATTGGCTGATAGGATTCTATCAGCCAATCGGAATTAAGGTAGGAAAATTCTGATTGGCTGATGGAATCAGCCAATCAGAATAAAGTTCAATCCGATTGGCTGATTCAATCAGCCAATCAGATTGAGCTCGCATTCTATTGGCTGTTCCGATCAGATTCTTTCATTATTCAGTAAATATAAAAATGTCTTGATCCAGTGGCGGCTGGTGAAATTAAAAGTTGGTGGGGCGCTTGACCCCACCCCTTTAAATAAAGCCACACCATCAGATGGCACTACCAATTCATTAATTAAATAAATAAAAGGTAGACAGAAACACAGAAAAGCACTCGGGGGGGAAAGGGAGAGAGAGACGGGGGGAGAGAGACACAGAGGGTTAGAGAGAAAGAGAGAGAGAGACACAATCACACACAGAGGGTTAGAGAGAGAGACACACAATCACACACAGAGGGTTAGAGATAGAGAGACACAATCACACACAGAGGGTTAGAGAGAGAGATAAAGAGAGACACAATCACACACAAAGTGTTAGAGAGAGAGAAAGAGAGAGAGACACAATCACACACAGAGGGTTAGAGAGAGAGAATTAAAGAGAGAGTGAGAGACACAATCACACACAGAGGGTTAGAGAAAGAGAGACACAATCACACACAGAGGGTTAGAGAGAGAGAAAGAGAGACACAATCACATACAGAGGGTTAGAGAGAGAGAGAAATAGAGAGAGACACAATCATACACAGAGGGTTAGAGAGAGAGAAAGAGAGACACAATCTCACACAGAGGGTTAGAGAGAAAGAGAGAGAGAGACAATCATACACAGAGGGTTAGAGAGAGAGAGACACAATCACACACAGAGGGTTAGAGAGAGAGAGAGAGAGCGAGAGAGAGAGAGAGAGAGAGAGAAACACAATCACAGAGGATTAGAGAGAGAGAGAGAAAGAGAGAGACACAATCACACACAGAGGGTTAGAGAGAAAGAGAGACACACAATCACACACAGAGGGTTAGAGAGAGAGAGAGAAAGAGAGAGAGACACAATCACACACAGAGGGTGAGAGAGAAAGAGAGAGACACAATCACACACAGAGGGTTAGAGAGAGAAAGAGAGAGAGACACAATCATACACAGAAGGTTAGAGAGAGAGAGACACAATCACACACAGAGGGTTAGAGAGAGAGAGAGAGACACAATCACACACAGAGGGTTAGAGAGACACATAAGGGATGAGAGTCAGAGGGGGAGGAAGAGAGACAGAGAGAGAAAGAGACCATGGTGGAGAACAACACATAAGGAGAGAGATGGATAGATATATAGAGAGAGAGACACACACACACACACGGGGGGGGAGAGGGACCACTGCATTTTAAAGTAATACAACAGCAGAGCTACAGAGAGTTCAGAAAATGAGTCTATAATTTAGTGTGAAGTACAGAGGCAAGCTGCTAAGTTAAGTGGGTGTAAAGTTTGAGTAAACAAAATACAAAAACGACCCTGCTGTAAAAGAGTAAAAAAACACTAAACCACATTCATTAAATTATCATTTTCACTAACAGAATCCCTTTCAGTAAAATCTTACTTTAATAAGATGTGGCTGAAACACTGCTCTCTCTGCCTCTCTTCCTGCTCTGTAAGGATTCAGGAAGTGACAGTGGCACATTCCACTGCACTTAGAGGGGAAGAACATAACTCTCTTTTTCACTTTAGCAAAGCTAGCAGGTTCACAGGACAGCAACAAAATATATGAAAGTTGTTTTTTTCTGTTTTTGTTTTGTTTTATATGATTTAACATCCAGCCCCAACCCTATGTTCCACTTACTAATGCCTCTCGCTGGATTGGTTCAGCCCAAATAGGACTGCCTCAAATAAGCAGTTAATGGGCCATGCAATGATCTTAACCACTTGCATCCAGTAGGTGGCGCAGCATGTTGTGTAATGGTGGGCAGACCTGCTTGTGCCTCTCCATTGCACAACATATAGCTGTGAGAGAAAAAAATGCTGGGGGGAAAAAAATTACAATTTTTTTTTTTTTTTTAAAGCCAATAAAAAAAAATATATTTTTGCCCATATGAGAGGTGAAGCACTGCCTCACCTGCCTCTAGTGACTGCACATCACTGAATAAAACGACTTTACATTAAGTCAAAGAGTAACTGTATCACAGCCAGCGGAACCGCTAATAGAAAATATCACACATCCTGATATGTGCTGTTAGCGGTTCTGCTGGTTCTGATATAGTTACTCTTTGACTTAATGTAAAGTTGTTTTATTGTATACCAATAAAAGCTATTTTTTACTTTCAACATTCGGACCATTGGTGGTGGATTTGTTCACTTTGATAATTTTGTCTCTTGCTATTTACTTAATCAGCGGTTTGTCTAGGGCTACAACTGAACCCAGCTGATCTGAATGCTCCCTGCAAACATTTGCTGCACACTTAATGGAGGAGAAAAAGGCCTCCTATGCACCCACAACCAGGCACCTGGCCTATAACATAAAGAAGCCATCCCTGACGATAGACACAGGGTGAGGTAATGCCTGCTTAAGAAGGAGGAGTGAGCGTTTTTTATTTATACATGCATCTTGCTATCACTACTTGTTATAACGTTTTGTCACAGATTAAAGACATACTACTACGATAGTGACACAACTAAAAGACTATCTCAATATACATAGCGACAGAGAAGTATTTAGATACACGTATCCTACACAAATTACTATTTACCCAAGTACCTGTCAGCTAACTCTAAGTGAGATTCTGTCTACCACAAAGCAATTAGATGCATAAAGTGTAACCCCTTGGCTTTCCACTCAAACGGATTTCAAGACTATTTTGGGTTAACACATCAGACATTTATTTTTATAAATATATTTTATTATATGGTTACCAAATATCAAGGTAAGAAAACCTTTTTTTCTATTTATATAGTATACATAAACTGGTTGGCATGGCTAATTAAACCTGATGAATTGGAACGCCATAGAAAATTAAACCAACACATTGCAAATGTAATTGGATTTTAATAGGGGTACAAAGAATGTTCACACATACAGTTGCTCAAGTAGTTACAGGAATACCCTGCTTACAGCGATTCCCTAATACAACGTTTATACGGAGATCAAGTCCCCCCAACCTCCAAGGATTTTGAAACACTCATTGTAAGATTGTGAGAAAGGCAACTGGCACCATTTTGATATGCACAGTTTGGTTTGTTTAAAGCATTCCAGTGCACTCCGTGGCCCCTAGTTATCAAGCCGTCAACCTCAAATACGCTGGAATTCTGCAGCGTATTTGTGGCGAGGCTGATTCACCTTAGTTATCAAGCCCTACACACCAGCAAAAGTAGAATTTTGTGACGTAAGCTTCGATCCGCCAGACTCAGTCCGACACAGATCGATTCTTACGTCACTCCAGATGTTCCGCACACAAGTTCGGCACAATCTGACTACTTTTGCTAGTTATCAAAAAACTAGCAGGTACGCTCTGCACTTTTCCAGCCCAGCGTACCTGGTTTTCAATCCGCCGCCCTGGAGGCGGCGGATCCCATAGGAATCAATGGGAGTCTGACCATAGCGAAAGTTCATGTTCGCTGCTGCCCAACATCCCATTGATTTCTATGGGAGATGCCTGCACCTAACACCCTAACATGTACCCCAAGTCTAAACACCCCTAATCTGTCCCCCCCTACACCGCCACAACAAAATAAATGTATTACCCCCTAAACCGCCGCTCCCGGAGCCCGCCGCAACTATACTATATATGTTAACCCCTAAACCACCACTCCCGGACCCCGCCGCCACTATAATAAATATGTTAAACCCTAAACCGCCGCTCCCGGACCCCGCCGCCACCTATATAATACCTATTAGCCCCTGTCCTGCCCCCCTACACCGCCACCACTATAATAAATTTATTAACCCCTATCCTGCCCCCCCTACACCGCCGCAACTATAATAAAATTATTAACCCCTAAACCTAAGTCTAACCCTAACACCCCCCTAACTTAAATATTAATTAAATACATCTAAATATTATAACTCTTATTAACTAAATTAATCCTATTTAAAAATAAATACTTACCTTTAAAATAAACCCTAATATAGCTACAATATAAATAATTATTATATTGTAGCTATCTTAGGATTTATTTTTATTTTACAGGCAAATTTCAATTTATTTTAACTAGGTACAATAGCTATTAAATAGTTATTAACTATTTAATAGCTACCTAGTTAAAATAAAGAGAAATTTACCTGTAAAATAAATCCTAACCTTACAATTACACCTAACACTACACTATCATTAAATAAATTATTCCTATTTAAAACTAAATACTTACCTGTAAAATAAACCCTAAGATAGCTACAATGTAATTAATAATTACATTGTAGCTATTTTAGGATTTATATTTATTTTACAGGTAACTTTGTATTTATTTTAGCTAGTTAGAATAGTTATTAAATAGTTATTAACTATTTAATAACTACCTAGCTAAAAGAAATACAAAATTACCTGTAAAATAAATCCTAACCTAAGTTACAATTAAACCTAACACTACACTATCATTAATTTAATTAAATAAATTACCTACAAATAACTACAATTAAATACAATTAAATAAACTAACTAAAGTACAAAAAATAAAAAAATTAAGTTACAAACATTTAAAAAATATTACAATTTTAAGCTACATACACCTAATCTAAGCCCCCTAATAAAATAACAAAGCCCCCCAAAATAAAAAAATGCCCTAGCCTATTCTACATTAAAAAGTTAACAGCTCTATTACCTTACCAGCCCTTAAAAGGGCCTTTTGCAGGGCATGCCCCAAAGAATTCAGCTCTTTTGCCTGTAAAAAAAAATAATACCCCCCCCAACATTAAAACCCAGCACCCACATACCCCTAATCTAACTCAAACCCCCCTTAAATAAACCTAACACTACCCCCCTGAAGATCATCCTACCTTTAGCCGTCTTCAGCCAGCCGACCACCGATGGAACAGAAAAAGACATCCGGAGCGGCAGAAGTCATCATCCAAGGGGCGCTGAAGAAGTCTTCCATCCGATTGAAGTCAACATCCAGGCGGCGTCTTCAATCTTCATCCATCCGGAGCGGAGCGGAGCCATCTTCAGACGAGCCGACGCAGAGCCATCTTCTTCCACCGACAACTGAACGACGAATGACGGTTCCTTTAAGTGACATCATCCAAGATGGCGTCCCTCGAAATCCAATTGGCTGATAGGATTCTATCAGCCAATCGGAATTAAGGTAGTAAAAATCTGATTGGCTGATTAAATTAGCCAATCAGATTGAAGTTCAATCGGATTGGCTGATCTAATCAGCCAATCAGATTGAGCTCGCATTCTATTGGCTGTTCCGATCAGCCAATAGAATGCGAGCTCAATCTGATTGGCTGATTGGATCAGCCAATCCGATTGAACTTCAATCAGCCAATCAGATTGAGCTTGCATTCTATTGGCTGTTCCGATCAGCCAATAGAATGCGAGCTCAATCTGATTGGCTGATTGCATCAGCCAATCCAATTGAACTTCAATCTGATTGGCTAATTTAATCAGCCAATCAGATTTTTACTACCTTAATTCCGATTGGCTGATAGAATCCTATCAGCCAATTGGATTTCGAGGGACGCCATCTTGGATGACGTCACTTAAAGGAACCGTCATTCGTCGTTCAGTTGTCGGTGGAAGAAGATGGCTCTGCGTCGGCTCGTCTGAAGATGGCTCCGCTCCGCTCCGGATGGATGAAGATTGAAGACGCCGCCTGGATGTTGACTTCAATCGGATGGAAGACTTCTTCAGCGCCCCTTGGATGATGACTTCTGCCGCTCCGGATGTCTTCTTCTGTTCCATCGTTGGTCGGCTGGCTGAAGACGGCTAAAGGTAGGATGATCTTCAGGGGGGTAGTGTTAGGTTTATTTAAGGGTTGTTTGGGTTAGATTAGGGGTATGTTAGGGGGGTGTTAGGGTTAGGGTTAGACTTAGGTTTAGGGGTTAATAATTTTATTATAGTTGCGGTGGTATAGGGGGGCAGGATAGGGGTTAATAAATTTATTATAGGTGGCGACGGTGTAGGGGGGGGGCAGATTAGGGGTTAATAAGTTTAATATAGGTGGCGGTGGGCTCCGGGAGCGGCAGTTTAGGGGTTAATACATTTATAAGAGTTGCGGCGGGGTCTAGGAGCGGCGTTTTAAGGGTTAATAACTTTATTTAGTTGCGGGGGGCTCCGGGGGCGCCGGTATAGGGGGTAGAACAGTATAGTTAGTGTGGGTGCTTAGTGACAGCTTGTCAATAAAGCTGTAAAAAAGCCGAAGAGCAGCGAGATCGGATGAGGGATAACTATCACAGTCCGCTGCTCATTGCCCCGTACTTGGTGCGCAGCTTTTTGACAGATTTATTGATAACTTTGGCGAGATTTTTCAGGTCCGCGGCGGCGATGGTAGGCGAGCTTAGGCGGGTGTATTGGGGCCGGCGATGGCAGGTAAGTAGACACGTTGATAACTAGATGCCCGTGTTTCAGTTCCATAGTCTGGAAAATGTTACTACAGTAATTGTCACTGTTTTACAAGTACTGTACATATATTGAATAATAATTGAATACTGTACTATATTGTAATACAGGGAGTGCAGAATTATTAGGCAAGTTGTATTTTTGAGGATTAATTTTATTATTGAACAACAACCATGTTCTCAATGAACCCAAAAAACTCATTAATATCAAAGCTGAATATTTTTGGAAGTAGTTTTTAGTTTGTTTTTAGTTTTAGCTATTTTAGGGGGATATCTGTGTGTGCAGGTGACTATTACTGTGCATAATTATTAGGCAACTTAACAAAAAACAAATATATACCCATTTCAATTATTTATTTTTACCAGTGAAACCAATATAACATCTCAACATTCACAAATATACATTTCTGACATTCAAAAACAAAACAAAAACAAATCAGTGACCAATATAGCCACCTTTCTTTGCAAGGACACTCAAAAGCCTGCCATCCATGGATTCTGTCAGTGTTTTGATCTGTTCACCATCAACATTGCGTGCAGCAGCAACCACAGCCTCCCAGACACTGTTCAGAGAGGTGTACTGTTTTCCCTCCTTGTAAATCTCACATTTGATGATGGACCACAGGTTCTCAATGGGGTTCAGATCAGGTGAACAAGGAGGCCATGTCATTAGATTTTCTTCTTTTATACCCTTTCTTGCCAGCCACGCTGTGGAGTACTTGGACGCGTGTGATGGAGCATTGTCCTGCATGAAAATCATGTTTTTCTTGAAGGATGCAGACTTCTTCCTGTACCACTGCTTGAAGAAGGTGTCTTCCAGAAACTGGCAGTAGGACTGGGAGTTGAGCTTGACTCCATCCTCAACCCGAAAAGGCCCCACAAGCTCATCTTTGATGATACCAGCCCAAACCAGTACGCCACCTCCACCTTGCTGGCGTCTGAGTCGGACTGGAGCTCTCTGCCCTTTACCAATCCAGCCACGGGCCCATCCATCTGGCCCATCAAGACTCACTCTCATTTCATCAGTCCATAAAACCTTAGAAAAATCAGTCTTGAGATATTTCTTGGCCCAGTCTTGACGTTTCAGCTTGTGTGTCTTGTTCAGTGGTGGTCGTCTTTCAGCCTTTCTTACCTTGGCCATGTCTCTGAGTATTGCACACCTTGTGCTTTTGGGCACTCCAGTGATGTTGCAGCTCTGAAATATGGCCAAACTGGTGGCAAGTGGCATCTTGGCAGCTGCACGCTTGACTTTTCTCAGTTCATGGGCAGTTATTTTGCGCCTTGGTTTTTCCACACGCTTCTTGCGACCCTGTTGACTATTTTGAATGAAACGCTTGATTGTTCGATGATCACGCTTCAGAAGCTTTGCAATTTTAAGAGTGCTGCATCCCTTTGCAAGATATCTCACTATTTTTGACTTTTCTGAGCCTGTCAAGTCCTTCTTTTGACCCATTTTGCCAAAGGAAAGGAAGTTGCCTAATAATTATGCACACCTGATATAGGGTGTTGATGTCATTAGACCACACCCCTTCTCATTACAGAGATGCACATCACCTAATATGCTTAATTGGTAGTAGGCTTTCGAGCCTATACAGCTTGGAGTAAGACAACATGCATAAAGAGAATGATGTGGTCAAAATACTCATTTGCCTAATAATTCTGCACTCCCTGTAGTGTTAAACTAAACTTAGGGCTATCAAACATGTTTTCAAGTCTTTAAACACTTTGGTAAGTGAAAAGAAAGTGAAAACTGCATTGTTCTGCTTTAAGGCATTTCTTTACTTTACAGTGGAACTCCGGTCCCTAACCTGCTGTATTAGCGAGGTATTCTTGTACTTCTTTCCTACTTTGAATAATTTATCACACATACTTATGGTGAAATGAACGTGTTTAAAATACTACATTTAACAGAATGAAATGTTCTATTTAAAACCTTTAAATAAAAATTTGATTTGAGATAAAACAAAGTAATTAAATGTAAAAAAAAGTTGGGAACACATTTGAATTAGCAACAATATAGGGCTAGATTAGAAGTGGCACGCTATATCGAGACCGTGTTAACTTGCGCTCATATTTCAAGTTGAAAGTAAACGCATTCCGCCGAGGGAATTCTAAATTTGTGATTGTCGGCTTAGCGCTAATGAAGACCTCACATAAAGGGTAAGGGTTTAAAAAAACATGTACACTACAAAATAACATTAAAATAAACTGTTCCACTCATTTATACCCTATCTGATAGATATTATTCATATAAATATTATAAAAGAAAAGTTATAAGGGTTCAAACGTTTTGATTGTTGAATATTCATAGCTCTTAAAAAAAGACGTTCTGATGTTTAAACACGTTGAGCTAATTCAAGTTTGTTGAAACTTTTTAACCTGGCTGAGGCAATGTGCACTTTTTTTTCACCTATAATAAACATTTTGGAATTTTGGAAATCAAATACCTGTGAGTATAATTTTCTAATGGAGAAAGGGAGGACGAGAATTGCACTACTCAATGGTGATCATATAAGAAGAATAAAATTCTATAGTTTTATAACATAAGGGTAGGGTGCTGTACACAAGGAAAATATGCAAATAAAAAAAAAGGCATTTAGCCAACTAAAACAGTATGTACATAATAACACTCCTCATTAGGAGCCCAACCCCACATGCCCGATGTCTTGGGGTCACACTTGACTCAGATCTTTCTTTCACTCCTCACATACAGACCTTGGCTAAAGCCTATCGCTTCCACCTTAAAAACATTGCTAAAATTAGATATTTCCTTACACAAGACACAACTAAGAATTGAATCCACTCTCTCATCCTTTCCCCGCCTAGACTACTTCAACTCCATCCTCTCTGGTCTCCCTAGCTGCTGCCTAGCTCCTTTACAATCCATAATAAATGCCTCTGCCAGGCTTCCTTGCACGTCGCTCTTCATCTGCTGCACCTCTCTGCCAATCCCTTCACTGCCTTTCTCTTGCCTCCAAAATTAAACACAATTCTCACTCTAACACACAAAGCCCTCAACTGCACTGCTCCCCCCTACATCTCAGACTTTGTCTCCAGATACTCTCCCTCCCATCCCCTTCACTCTGCTAATAATCTCCTACTCTCCTCCTCTCTTGTTACCTCTTCACATTCCCGTTTACAAAATTTCTCCACACTGTTTCCCATCTTATGGAACTCTCTTCCTCGCTCCACAAGACTCTCCATTAGTTAAAGTAAAAGCTTCCAGTGCTCCCTGAAGATTCTATTATTCCGGGATGCTTATAACCTACACTAACCTTCCTATCTCCACTGCTATCCCCTTAAACCCCATAGCATGTGAGCCTATGAGCCCAGCTGTTTGTAGTTTACCTTCATAAGAGCCGACTACAACAGTGCAACTCTCGGCAGGACCCTCTACCCATTTGATCCCTGTAATTGTTTTTTATATACCACCTATGTTCATAGCGCTGCAGAACCTGTAATAATTAGCCACTACACAACTGAATCTGATTGTTTCTGGTTCAGAAACAGAAACTATTACATATGTGACAAAATGCAGTCCCTTATAGATGGGAACGCTTTAAGTTAAAAACCAAATCTTTATTAGTTATATTTAAAAATTTGGAAAGAACAAGAAACAAAATATCTGTGAATATTTGGTCTTTAATAGACTCACTTATAAAAAAAAAACGGTAGCAGACAAACAGTATTTTATAAATTCAATTAGCCGTTTGTTATTCTAGTACTCGGTAGTGTTTAATATATGCGGCTGAATTGTAAAGCCGAATTACTTCTAAACACTCTGGTAGCACAATTAGGTTTGTGTTATTGTATCTGAAAAACGGACCAGCTGTCCACTAAATTAATACCATACACATGGTCCCCAACAGAGTATGTTATAAACAATATCTAAATTATTTCCACATATTAAATGATGATGATCCCAAGCTCCTCTGGCTAGCTCCCTGACATGTTTTGCAACTTAATGCTTTTTCCAAGACCAAATATTCATAGATACTCCTCTGGGACTAATAGCAGCTCAAAAGTATTTATTAAACTGCAAGAGCATCAGAGTTATTTAAATTATAACCTACTCATTTTCTAACACTTACACATAGTCGCTGAACTTTCAAATATAAACTAGTTCATACCATTATATCACCGATTTGTTTAATATTGACTAGATACTTAATTGACCAAGCTATTTAATGTATCAGAGTAATAGTAGCAACTATTACTTAGCTACTTTGATGTAAGAAACTGGTGCTCATATATGAAGCTATTAAACAACAACTACTCTTATGTAAGAACCATGTGCTCATTTAAGAAGCTATTTAATTAACCACTCAGTGACAGGTTATATATGAAGGGCATTGGAGTTGTTAAAATTTTAATCTCCTCCCTATTCTATTTTTGATACTCACACCCCAGTCACTGAATCTACAAAAATATACCCGAGCTCAAATTACATCAGTGATTCCTTTAATAGCAACTAGATACTTATTTGACTAAGTTATTTACATGTGTTGATCTAATAGTAGCCATCATTACATAGCAATCTTGATGAAAGAATTGTGTGCATGAATTTGAAGTTAATCAACAAAAACTCTGTAGCTGGTTATATGTGAAGGTGTATATTGTAAAATGTAAGATCCATAATTGGGGAATTTATAAACACTTTTTGCTCCCCAAACACACATTGAGTTACTCTACACTTTGAGGGGGGTTGCTACCCATAAGATATCTCTGCAGTTTAAAATCTGAAAGTAAATCCACTTTTATCTTCACTTTTGGGTCACATCCTCTTGCATAACACCAATAACATAGTGATTACGCATTATATCCTTAGGGGTGTTACCCATATTGTGCCCTCAACATTATTATACAGTACAGTACCTAATAATTTGGTGCTAAATATTTTGTTTCTCACACTGGTTTTATTTCTTGTTCTTTCCCAATTTTTAAATATAACTAATAAACGGCCAGATTACGAGTTTAGCATTATGAGCGACTAAGTAATAACTTGCAAGTTATTTCCACCGCTCACCTTTAATAGCGCTGCTATTACAGGTTTGCAAAAACCGACGTTAGCCGGCAATATGGCAGCGTTGAGCTCCATACCACACACAAATACCAGTGCTGCTTTGAGCTGGTTTTATGTGCTCGTGCAAGATTTCCCCATAGACATCAATGGGGAGAGCCAGCTAAAAAAAAGCCTAACACCTGCAATAAAGGAGCGTAAAGCTCTGTAACGCAGCCCCATTGATTCCTATGGGGAAAGAAAATGTATGTTTACACCTAACACCCTAACATAAACCAAGAGTCTAAACTCCCCTAATCTGCTGCCCCCAACATTGCCGACACCTACATTACACTTATTAACCCCTAATCTGCCACCCGACATCGCCGCCACCTACCTACACTTATTAACCCCTAATCTGCCGCCCCCAATGTCGCCGGCACCTACATAAATTGATTAACCCCTAATCTGCTGCCTCCAACGTCCCTGCTGCCACTAAAGTTATTAACCCCTAAACCTCTGGCCTCCCACATCACTAACACTAAATAAATATATTAACCCCTAAACCTAAGTCTAACCCTAACCCTAACACTCCTAACTTTAATATAATTAAAATAAATCTAAATAAAAATTACTATCATTAACTAAATAATTCATATTTAAAACTAAATACTTACCTGTAAAATAAACCCTAAGCTAGCTACAATATAACTAATAGTTACATTGTAGCTATCTTAGGTTTTATTTTTATTTTACAGCTAAGTTTGTATTTATTTTAACTAGGTAGACTAGTAAGTAAATAGTTTTTAACTATTTACTAGCTACCTAGTTAAAATAAATACAAAGTTACCTGTAAAATAAAACCTAACCTGTCTTACACTAACACCTAACATTATACTAAAATTAAATAAATTACATTAATTAAATACAATTAACTAAATTACAAAAAAAATATACACAATTACACAAAATAAAAAAGAAATGATCAAATATTTAAACTAATTACACCTAATCTAATAGCCCTATCAAAATAAAAAGCCCCCCAAAAATATAAAAAAAACCTAGCCTAAACTAAACTGCCAATAGCCCTTAAAAGGGTCTTTTGCGGGGCATTGCCATAAAGAAATCAGCTCTTTTACCTGTAAAAAAAATACAAACTACCCCCAACAGTAAAACCCACCACCCACACAACCAAACCTCCCAAATAAAATCCTATCTAAAAAACCTAAGCTCCCAATTGCCCTGAAAAGGGCATTTGGAAAGACATTGCCCTTAAAAGGGCATTTAGCTCTTTTTCGTTGCCCAAACCCCTAATCTAAAAATAAAACCCACCCAATAAACCCTTAATAAAGCCTAACACTAACCCATGAAGATCCACTTAGTTTTTGAAGACAGGACATCCATCTTCATCAAGCCGAGAGAAGTCTTCATCCAAGCGGGCAGAAGTCCTCAACGAAGCCGAGAGAAGTCTTCATCCAAGCGGGCAGAAGTCCTCAACAAAGCTGGGAGAAGTCTTCATCCAAGCAGCAAGAAGTCGTCCTCCAGGCGGGCAGAAGTCTTCATCCAGACGGCATCTTCTATCTTCAGTCTTCCAACGTGGAGCGGCTCCATCTTCAAGACATCTGGCGCAGAGCATCCTCTTCTTTTGAATCCTCTTGAAGAATGAATGTTCCTTTAAATGACATCATTCAAGATGGCATCCCTTGAATTACGATTGGCTGATAGAATTCTGTCAGCCAATCGGAATTAAAGGGTAAAAAATCCTATTGGCTGATCCAATCAGTCAATAGGATTGAGCTTGCATTCTATTGGCTGATTGGAACAGAAAATAAAATGCGAGCTTAATACTATTGGCTGATCCTATTGGCTGATTGGATCAGCCAATAGGATTGAAGCTCAATCCTATTGGCTGATTGCATTAGCCAATAGGATTTTGTACCCTTTAATTCCGATTGACTGATAGAATTCTATCAGCCAATCAGAATTCAATGGATGCTATCTTGGATGACGTCATTTAAAGGAACCTTCATTCTTCAAGAGGATTCGAAAAAAAGAGGATGCTCCACGCCGGATGTCTTGAAGATGGAGCCGCTCAGCATCAGAAGGATGAAGATAGGAGATGCCGTCTGGATGAAGAATTCTGCCCGCCTGGAGGGCGACTTCTTGCTGTTTGGATGAAGACTTCTCCCGGCTTCGTTGAGGACTTCTGCCCGCTTGGATGAAGACTTCTCCCAGCTTGATGAGGATGGATGTCCGGTCTTCAAAAACTGTAAGTGGATCTTCGGGGGTTAGTGTTAGGTTTTTCAGGGCAATGGGGAGCTTAGGTTTTTTAGATAGGATTTTATTGGGGGGGGGTTTGGTTGCGTGGGTGGTAGGTTTTACTGTTGGGGGGTTGTTTGTATTTTTTTTTACAGGTAAAAGAGCTGATTTCTTTAGGGCAATGCCCCGCTAAAGGCCTTTTTAAGGGCTATTGGCAGTTTAGTTTAGGCTAGGGTTTTTTTTTATTTTGGGGGGGCTTTTTATTTTGATAGGGCTATTATATTAGGTGTAATTAGTTTAAATATTTGATCATTTTTTGTAGTTTAGTTAATTGTATTTAATTAATGCAATTTATTTAATTTTAGTGTAATGTTAGTTGTTAGTGTAAGACAGGTTAGGTTTTATTTTACAGGTAACTTTGTATTTATTTTAACTAGGTAGCTAGTAAATAGTTAATAAGTATTTACTAACTAGTCTACCTAGTTAAAATAAATACAAACTTAGCAGTGAAATAAAAATAAAACCTAAGATAGCTACAATATAACTATTAGTTATATTGTAGCTAGCTTAGGGTATATTTTACAGGTAAGTATTTAGTCTTAAATAGGTATTATTTAGGTAATAATAGTAGGTTTTATTTAGATTTATTTTAATTATATTAAAGTTAGGAGTGTTAGGGTTAGGGTTAGACTTAGGGTTAGGGGTTAATATATTTATTAAGTGTTAGTGATGTGGGAGGCCAGAGGTTTAGGGGTTAATAACTTTAGTATAGTGGTGGGAACATTGGGGGCAGCAGATTAGGGGTTAATAATATTTAACTAGTGTTTATGATGGGGGAGTGCGGCGGTTTAGGGGTTAATATGTGTATTATAGTGGCAGCGATGTCCAGAGCAGCAGATTAGGGGTTAATAATTTAATTATAGTATTTGCAATGCGGGAGGGCCTCGGTTTAGGGGTTAATAGGTAGTTTATGGGTGTTAGTGTACTTTGTAACACTTTAGTTATGAGTTTTATGGTACAGCTTTGTAGCGTAAAACCCATAACTACTGACTTTCAGTTTACCGTACGGATCTTGTAGTTATGGGCTGTAGCGCTAACTTTTTGACCGGACAGGCAAACTCGTAATACCGGCGCTGTGGAAGTCCCATTGAAAAAGGACTTTTTAAAAAGTGCGGTTGTTACGTTGCGTGACGGCCAAAAAAGTGTGTGGTATAGTTGTACCTACAAGTCTTGTAATACCAGCGGTAGTGAAAAAAGACCCATAATGCTGCTTTTTCACTCATAACGCAAAACTCGTAATCTAGCCGAACGTTTTTGTTTTTAACTTAAAGTGTTCCCATCTATAAGGGACTGCATTTTGTTGCATATGTAATAGATTCTCGTTCTGAACCAGAAACAATCAGGTTTAGTTGTGTAGTGGCTAATAATGGCAAGGAGTTGTATTATGTACATACTGTTTTAGTTGGCTAAATGGCACTATTTTTTGCATCTTTCATTTTCTGTCCAACTGTGCTATACATTGTTGCATTATTGTGGGCACTTATTTTTAGTACTCTTGACCTGATATTGTCCTTGAAAAGAACTCTCAACCTATGTGTGAACCTCTGGAACCAGTGCTAACAATGTTTTAAACATATATATGTACATAAGTATATTCATACACATATATACACTTGTATACACATATATAAATATATACAGTATACTGTATATATATATATATATATATATTCAAACACATGAAAACATTAAAAAGCATTTTTAATCATTTTTAATATTGAAAAATATTTTTACTGTAAGTATTTTACACTACAATGTTCTTCAAATAGAACATCTTTGTATTTTTAAATATATATTACTATGTATATCTTTATATATCTATACCTGTGTATATTCAAATAGATATATAGATATATATATATATATATATATATATATATATATATATTTTACAAAAAATATTAACATACATCTATAAATTCCTTTAAACATAATGCTGGTAGTGAGGCTTTTAGTTTCCAAGGTATAGAACAGGTACATATAGGGCTTAGAGGTGGTGATAGGTTTCAAGCACTCTGCAAAAGAGAGGTGTTTTGGATCTACACATTAAAAACTGGATCCCCTAAGGGCATCAATAAAATTAGCAATGTCAAATTGTTTATAGACAATTCCTAGTCTCTAATGTGTCATTGTTTCCCATTCCATTTGATTCGCTGATGTTCTGTAAATTTTGCTCATACTTACTGTTAGTGTAAGTAATCGCATAGTCTTTGTTATTATGTATAGGGTTACACTTTGTATATAGTGATGTCGCGAACCTAAAATTTGGCATTCGCGAACGGCGAACGCGAACTTTGTCAAATGTCCGCGAATCGGCGAACCGCCATTGACTTCAATGGGCAGGCGAATTTTAAAACCCACAGGGACTCTTTCTGGCCACAATAGTGATGGAAAACTTGTTTCAAGGGTACTAACACCTGGACTGTGGCATGCCGGAGGGGGATCCATGGCAAAACTCCCACGTAAAATTACATAGTTGATGCAGAGTCTGGATTTAATCCATAAAGGGCATAAATTACCTAAGATTCCTAAATTGTTTGGAATAACGTGCTTTAAAACATCAGGTATGATGTTGTATCGATCAGGTAGTGTAAGGGTTACGCCCGCTTCACAGTGACAGACCAAACTCCCCGTTTAAAGGGACAGTCTACAACAGAATTTTTATTGTTTTAAAAGATAGATAATCCCTTTATTACCCATTTCCCAGTTTTGCATAACTAACATATTTATAATAACATACTTTTAACCTCTGTGATTATCTTGTATCTAAGCCTCGGCAAACTGCCCCTTTTTTTTTAGTTCTTTTGACAGACTTGCAGTCTAGCCAATCAGTGCCTGCTCCCAGATAACTTCTCGTGCACGAGCACAGTGTTATCTATATGAAATACGTGAACTAACACCCTCTGATGTTTCACAGTCAAAAAAGTTTTTTAAAAAAAAATTTACACTACTGTTACAACAGATATGAGTTGTGGCAGATATGAGTGGGCCTGGCACAAACGCTGGCAGGCAGGCAGGCAACTGCAATTAGATTACACTAGCTGACTGATATTTCACAGTCAAATTTTTAAAAAAAATATTTACAATACTGTTATAACAAATATGATTGGTGGCACTAGTTGGCAAGTGGGCCCGGCACACACGCTGGCAGGCAGGCAACTGCAATTCAATTGCACTAGCAGACTGATGTTTCACAGTCAAAAAAGTTTTTATTTTAAATATTTAAAGTACTGTTACAACAAATATGAGTGGTGCCACTAACTTGGCAAGTGGGCCTGGCACACACGCTGGCAGGCAGGCAACTGCAATTAGATTAAACTAGCTGACTGATGTTTCACAGTCCAAAAAGTTTTTCTAAATTTTTTTTACACTACTGTTATAACAAATATGAGTGGTGGCACTTGTTGGCAAGTGGGCCTGGCAAACACGCTGGCAGGCAGGCAACTGCAATTAGATTGCAATAGCTGACTGATGTTTCACAGTCAAAAAAGTTTTTTTTGCAAATATTTACACTACTGTTACAACAAATATGAGTGGTGCCAGTAACTTGGCAAGTGGGCCTGGCACACACACTGACAGTGGCAGGCAGGCAACTTCAATTAGATTACAATAGCAGACTGATGTTTCACAGTCCAAAAAGTTTTTTTATTAAATATTTACACTACTGTTATAACAAATATGAGTGGTGGCACTAGTTGGCAAGTGGGCCTGGCACACTTGCTGGCAGGCAGGCAACTGTAATTCAATTGCACTAGCAGACTGATGTTTCACAGTCAAAAAAGTTTTTATTTTAAATATTTAAAGTACTGTTACAACAAATATGAGTGGTGCCACTAACTTGGGAAGTGGGCCTGGCACACACGCTGGCAGGCAGGCAACTACAATTAGATTACACTAAAATACTGATGTTTTACAGTCAAAAAAGTTTTTATTTAAAATATTTACACTACTGTTATAACAAATATGATTGGTGGCACTAGTTGGAAAGTGGGCCTGGCACACACGCTGGCAGGCAGGCAACTGCGACTAAATAACACTAGCAGACTGATGTAAAAGTTTTTTTAAAATTTTTTTAAACTAATGTTACACCAGATAGGAGTGGTGGCACTCAGGATGGAAGTAGGCACAGTATATGCTGGGAGCCTGACACACAGGCTGGCACTAGTGGCACGCTGGCCTGGCAACTAAAATTAAATAACAATAGCAGACTGATGTAAAAGTTTTTTTTTAAAAAAATTTACACTGATGTTACACCAGATATAAGTGGTGGAAAACAGAGCTATTAATCACAGTATATGCTGTGGGCCTGACACACAGGCCTGATGGAAAATTAAATTAGATTACACTAGCAAAATGATGTAAAAGTTTTTTTTTTTTTTTTAATTTACACTAATGTTACACCAGATATAAGTGGTTGAAAACAGAGCAATTAGGCACAATATATGCTGTGTACCTGACACACAGGCCTGATGGAAAATGAAATTAGATTACACTAGCAAATTGAGGTAAAAGTTTTTTTTTTTTTAAATTTACACTAATATTAAGCAGATATAAGTGGTGGCACAGAAGAATTAATCACAATATATGCTGTGAGCCACAGGCTGACAGGCAGGCAAATGCAAATAAAATTACCAAAAAAACAAACAAAAAAAAAACGACTGAAGTTATAGCCCTAAAAAGGGCTTTTTGGGCTGAAGTTCTAGCCCTAAAAAGGGCTTTTTGGGGTGCTGTCCTTACAGCAGAGACTAGATGAGTCCTTCAGGACTGTAGTGGACACTAAATACACTAGCCTAGCTATCTATTTCCCTATAATATCAACAGCAGCAGCACTAAACCTCCTCTCACTAAGACAGCAGGATCGTTATGACTCTAAAATGGCTGCTGCCCAGTAGCTGGGAGGGTCTGGGAGGAAGTGTCAGCTGCTGATTGGCTGAAATGTGTCATCAGACTGTGAGACACAGGGTCAAAGTTTCATCAATGATGACTAATAGGGGGCGGATCGAACATCGCATATGTTCGCCCACCGCGGCGAACGCGAACAAGCTAAGATCGCCGGGAACTGTTCTCCGGCAAACAGTTCGCGACATCACTATTTGTATATTTATAGTATTTGCCTTTGATAATAATGTGTATTTGAATCTCTGTCATGGTACATTGACAATTGCGACTACTTTCCTAAATTGTTTTTGGTTATATTAGACTTGTGCTTTTCACTCATGTTCAGATAATAGTCTTTTAAGCCTGAGTCAACAACATATTTTCCAATATATATGTAGTTATATTGAAAAGATATGTATGATAAATTGCCATCTTATTTGAGATAGAGGTTTGCCTATCAATTTTTCACTCACTGTTTTAATATGTATGTATGTTCTTCTGTGGGAATTTAGGAGGTTAATAAGTAAGTTTAATATAACATGTTTCTGATTGGTTTACCTATACACCTCCTTAGGCAATTAAAACTGTGAGTAACACCTGTGCTGTAGCTCAGATGAAGTGTCGTTAAGGCAGGAAACGCGTAAGCTGTTCAGGTCTGTTCTGCTGTGCTCTTGGTGCTTTTAACTATTGTAGAAATAAATGGACTTTAAAGCGTTCTACCTTTCCTTGCCTTATATATTTGTCTTCTGAGTTTGCTGTTCTACTGATTTGCTTATTGATTTTCAAGTTAAGGGTGCTTTGGAGAAACCCTTTTTTATTGTCTTCCATTTACATAGAGGCAGTGTGGATTCTTCTTTCCAGACGTGTGAGTATTCCACTACCTTGTGGGGATCTATGTTTGTGCTCACACAGTTAACAGTGATATAAGGGGATCACTGTGTTGCTACTTACCTGATCCTGGTGGGGAGCCTACTTCGAACTAGCGTTTGACATGATAAGAGCTTGAACACTGCCTTTACACAGAAAGTTGGGATATACAGTTTTACACCTATATTACGATATGTACAGAGTCTAACATGGTGGTCATAAGACTGCTGACTTGATTGAAGGTGTTTATGCTACTATATAAATGGTCAATTTCGGAGCATTTTTCTTCATTGAGTGTGTGTCTTAAGTACATCTATATATATATGGGGTTGCTGTGTTCCTTGCTCAGAGAGAAATTGCCTATTATTTCGGTGCAGGACTGACCGTAATAGGTGGGATCAGACTGATATACTACAGGAAAGTTCTTCTCTGTGAAAAGCATTACTGGGCTAAAAGAAGCTGCACCCAGGTGGTAAATCGCCATAGAATAGGCTAACAATAGTATTGAGCCAGTTGTTCGTTCCTGTGAGTGTGCTTCTCTCTGTGTGTATTTAGTCTCCCTATGGGAAAAAGGGGAACCAGACGTGGACTCCTTGCTCAGTTTGCTTAGAGGAATATGGCTACACATCACTGACGAGGCCCAATGAAGGCTGAAACGATCGTCTGGGGTTGCTGTGTTCCAGAGAGGAATTGCCTGGTATTTCGGCGCTGGACTGACTGTAATAGGCGGGATCAGACTGATATACTACAGGAAAGTTCTTATCTGTGAAAAGCATTACTGGGCTAAAAGAAGCTGCGCCCAGGTGGTAAATCGCCATAGAACATGCTAACAATAGTATTGAGCCAGTTGTTTGTTCCTGTGAGTGTGCTTCTCTCTGTGAGTGTGCTTCTCTCTCTCGAGTCAGGAAGGCACTCTCCATTTTAAAGCTGTCACTTTAATAAAGTGGTAAATGTTTTCGGGGTCTCCTCCATCCTCAGACAATACAGAATAATAAAAGAACTCACCCATATATACCAAACAACCTCCATCGTGAACATCATACAGCTGGGCTCCTACACGTCTGTAAAGCACAGCTGCACATGCGCCAAGGCCAATAAGGAGCTCCAGTAGGTACAAAAGACTAAAAGCAAAGCAGAAAGACAATTGTGAAAAATAGGTTACACGTAACCAAAATACATAGCAACAGGGGTTATACATAGGAGTGCCCGTTACTCATTCCTATTAACAAGTAAAACCATGAGTAATTTAATCATAATACAAGAGTTAAAGTGTCATCCTGACTAATAATAAAACGTGATTTAACTAATCTTATTAGAGACATAACACAGCTTCCTATACTTGCTGTGATGGCTACGATGAACCAGCTAACATAATTGACCAGGATGGCCAGACCCTATAACAGAATATATCACCATACCTCTAGCTACACTACATAACTAATTAGTATATTCACTAAACTATACTGTCTGGTATGCTAATATACAGCCTGACACTGATCATATTTCAATAACGCTAAATCCTAAATTGTTACACGTACAATCAGTCACTTTACTGATAAGAGGCTGTACAAATATGCAGTATGCTGGTTAGTGATCATCTAAGCTGGTACAATATTTACAAATTGAAAACACAATCAGGAATAAAAATCCCTACCAACCGGTCACTTACAGAAAGCACTGATAATCAAGAGACACGTTTAGCCCCTTTGGGTGCATAGTATCCAAATTATATATCCACTGGGACTCTTTTTGTAATAAACATTTGGCTCTATCGCCTCCCCTTTGTGGGACGGGCATGTGGTCTATTATGATATACCTCAAATCAGATACACAATGTCCATTCTCCAGAAAGTGCCAAGTCACCGGCTGGTCAGATTCTCTATTTTTGATAGCACTGCGAATGGTTGGCCATTCTAGTTCTGAGATCATCTTGGGTCTTACCCACATAAAATCTGCCACACGGACAGTGTAGCCGATATACAACAAACATGGTTGTGCAGGTCACCCTATGTCTCATCTAAAACTTTTTGTTCGTCCACGGGTGTATAAAGAAGCTACTTTGGGTTAGACCCCCACAAGTAGTACATCCACTACACTGAAAACAACCTTTCTTGGGGGCACTTAACCATGTACTGCTGGTGTAACTCTCTCTATGGTCAGGGCGTAACAAAAATTCCTTCAAGGAGCGCCCATGCTTGAATCCAATGATGGGGGTGTCCATCTGCTCAAATGGTAGAGATTTATCCGTTGCAAGAATATCCCAGTGTTCCTTCAACGCTTTGGGAAAATTTACTCTTTCTGGGTTGCAGGTTTTTGTAAAAATCATCCTGCTCTTATTGTCTTCTTTCTTCACCTTAGACAATGCCTGGTATTGTGTCATTTTTAAGGTGTCACTTAAGGCCTGATGAATTTATGTAGCGCACATGGTGAGCGAACATGGTGAAATGTGGTCAGGTTGGTGCATGGTCAGCGCACATGGTGAAAGGCGGTCAGGTTGGTACATGGTCAGGTTGGCGCATGAGTAATAGTTTTTTCCAGTTGCAACTCTATTAAAGTCTATGGGGATAAAACGATAACACAGTCACAGCATCTGATTTCCAGCTGTTAGCTCTCATTGGGTTTCTCGCACATGAAAACAATGTACTTTTAATGTAATACGCGCACTATTACACCCAAGTTAAAAGTTTACTTTCAGCGATGTTTATGCTAATTACTGCTCCACCTGTAATGTAATAAAGGACGACTTGGAGGTAGTGTATGTGCATGTCCAAGATGCTCTGCTGCATAAACATGTTGGCATTCGGAAATTTGTGCAGCGATAGGCAGCATATACATATATATTTACAGGAAACACGCCAACTGTATCCCTTTATAACTGCTTTGGGCAGTTACTTTGTTAATAAATAAAAAATTCTACCCTGAAATTAACTGACTTGTAATGGTTGGTTATTTATCACAAACCCATAAATGGGCGAATTTGCCCGTTTAGGGGCGTGTGATAAATTAGCGCTCCACTTGTAATCTAGCCCTATATTATTTACTATAAAGATGTATTGGCACATTATTTGAGACACATTTATAGATTCAGAAAAAATAAAAAGCCACTTTAAAAAGGCTTATTTTTTTTTTTTGGGGGGGGGTCACTAAAAACAATTGTATATGTATCTATGTTTAAGGTGATTACATTTGAGCATTTCAGAAGTACTTCCTAAAAACAATAGAATTTGGGTAACGGTCATTGCATTATTATCATTCCATTTTATCCTCATCGATGTAATAATTAGTCAATAGCACATCAGGGAGTTGTATTAACAGTGGAGTACCATTTAGCAATCTGCCCTGGGATCAACTCCCAGCTGTCTCAGAGAAGTCTTTTTATATCTGTTTGTTCTCTCATGGACAGGGATTCTGTCAGCTATGGCAACAAATGGATTGTCAGGTAATGTGTACACATAGGAAATTAGAAATGATTGCAGACAAATAGCATTTACTGTTCAAGGATACATAAAAAATGTACTTGATAGAAAGATAGATAGATAGATAGATGATAGATGTATAGATTGTATAGATCGTATAGATGATAGATAGATGATTGATAGATAGATGGGATGATTGATAGATGATAGATGGCTAGATAGATGATAGGTAGACAACTGTTAAACAAATAACACATAATAAAGGTAGATATATTAGGCTAGATTACAAGTGGTGAGCTAACAGTAGCACAAGTCTCAATATCAATATTATGGCTGAGCTAAGTTTAGTGCAGTATTACAAACTAATTTTGTAAAAGTCAAATTAGCTGAAGACCTTGCATAAAGGCTAAGGTGTCAAAAAATGTGCACCAAACATTTAAAAATACAGTTAAACTCATATAAACACTATCTGATAAAAATGAGTCATAACATTTTTTAATAAATAATAGTATTCTATTCTAGTATTCTTAAATAGTATTATAAGAGTGAATAAATTATATGAAGATTATAGTTTCCATATTTACTTGTTGTATTTTACAAAAGATGTATTCATTTTTTAGAATATGCTTAGAGGTGATGGATTAACCCCTTAAAGACAGTAACATACCCTGTATATCACCTGTCACAAGGGGTTCTCAAGGCTGTAACAGCATAGGTCTAGCTAGGAGCGGCAAGACCATGCTATTTCTGCATATACATAGACATATATATATAAATATAAGTGCATTGGAGTAAAGTGGCTGAAAACATGTATAATACTATTTATGCAATATTCATATTTTATAAAGTGTTATACTGTGTTTTTAGTGTAAATATTTCACATTCCAATGTTCTTCACATAGGGGAATATGTTTTAAGTATTTTAAATAGATATTCCTATAAATATCTGATTATTTCTATACCTATATATAATTATATTATATATATTATTATTATTATTATTATTATATATTACACCAGAGCGGATATACTTCATATGTTCTGGTCATGCCCCAAAGTTAAACAACTATGGCTGAAAATTATTTACTGGTTCAATAAATCATATAAAGTTACAATTGCCCTTTCCGCCGAGGATATTATTTTCTTATTTCAGCTAAAAGATGTTTTTAATAGTAATACTGTAAATGGCCTTAATACAATTATTCTGGCAGTAAGAGTCTGTATACTTAAAAACTGGAAAGCCAGGCATGCACCCGGACTTTCTATGATTTTTAAAACTCTTCAAAATCAAATTCTCTTTGAGTCACACTACCTGTGTGATGTATCTGAGAATAGAATTAAGAAGTTTCTATGGAAATGGTCTCCTGTTATTTTGTCTTTCCCAGCTGCACTCCAGAGAGTGATCCTCTCCCCATTCTTAGCTTCAGTGAGCTTCGCGGAACTGACGCTATTAAATGTCTTTCCACATACCTGGATTGAGCGGCCTTGAGAGGAGTGTGGGGTAGAGGCGGAGGGGAGGGGGGGTAGGACCAAAGTATGTTTTTTTTTTGGTTTGTTTGTTTGTTCGTATGTTTGCGCGACTTTCAAGTTTTGAAGATTATCTTGTATCATGATGATTAAGTTTGTTCTTTGAAAAAATAAGGGAAGAAAGGGGAAAAAGTATGTAAAGAGCAGATAAGGAAGAGAGAGGACCCAACAGGTATATATTTGATTTTAGATGTTTTACATTGATATACCTTAATTTGTGGATTTACAGATAAAATCCTTACAGTGTTGTTTTTTTTCTTGCTTTTGTTTCTTTGTACCACACAGTATGCTGGGCCCTGCGTGGCGCAAGATTTGTAATTTGATTCTCATGTATCTACTGTTCTTTACATATAAATAAAGAGAAAAAAAAAATAAAAAAAAAATAATTATGTATATATGTATATAGGTATAAATATATATTTGTGTAAAAATCCATCAGATATATATTTAAATATCTCATTAAGAATAAATAGAACACATTCTGTTATATGCCGAACATTAGATCCTCTTATTTTGCACTTTTAAATAACCGCAATCGTGTTTGTGCGACTTGTGGTGTTTTTTCAGCTTTTTCAGCTCCATTCAAGTCTGTGGGGGAATGCAATTTTGCATTTGCAACTTCTCAAAATCTATTTGTTACTGCAACTTTTTACTTTTAACTCATAATACGAGCGTGAATCTCAGAGCACAAAAAAATGACTTGTAGAGGTTTTAATGCTTGAACATGAGCGCAAGCTATCGCTTCACTCATAATCTAGTCCTTCATTGGTTGCACACTTTAGTGACCCATTTATATCTGTTCTTAATTGACTTTAGAAGAGAAAGAAGCTTAAGTTACCCATTGCTTTATAAACACAAACTTTCCACTTATTCTTTTAACATTAAAACAATGAATTTAGTGCTAGATCACAATTAGTTCGAAAATGATTTATTTCTAAAAAAAATCCTATTAGACTTTAATGGTGAATTTCATTTATAAAATCATTAGATATGAGAACTGAGCATGGCCAGAAATGTTTAACATTGAAACACAGAATAAAATAGTTTGATCAAAAAAAGTCAAAATTTGTTTTCAAGTTGTCAATCCTAAAAATTCTGATGGAAATTTTTATTCTAATGGATTGGAATTCAGTTTTCAAATTACCCTTATGCAAAGAAATATTGTAAGGTAATGAATGATATATAACGCTTGTGGTAAATGGATTTTTTTTTTAGTAAGGAATGGCTTCAAATTTAGTACCAAGATATTTTAATTAAGAATTTAGCTTTTTTTCTATGGGTGGCACTGATATTTTAGGAATTATTTAAAGGGACAGTCTACCATAGAATTGTTATTGTTTTAAAAGATAGATAATCCCTTTATTACTCATTCCCCAGTTTTGCATAACCAACACAGTTATATTAAAGGGACCTTAAACATTTGTCATTAGGGTTTTGTGTTTTTTTATTCATAATGTTTTTTTCAGTTTTGAAAATGCAAATCCCTTTTTTTTTATTATAGGTGTTCTATTTTTTATTTTATTCTTTACATTAACATGACTTTCTGACCGCTCCGTGCAGACATGGGTGAAAGTGATATTGACAAAACCGGAAGTCTACTTATTGCTGTGAGCGTGCACACATATAGGAGATTACCTTGATGCCGCCTGGATAATAATGCATGTCACAATGTTATTATTGTTATTATTATTGACAATAGTGGAAATAGACATCTTTTATTCTATTTGTGAATATATATATATATATGTGTATTTGCATTAACCCATTGGCTGCCAAAGAGGACTGCAAAGCATCTCCCAGGCTGCCAATGGGTTAACTACTTTAATGCCAGACACGCTGCCCTACAAACACCACATTCTTTGTAAACACTGGTTGAGTCTCACTGATCTAAACACCCGTCTAAAGGTGTTGTTGAAGCTTTCTCTCCGCTGCACTTTTCGTCCTGATAGGTGCGCGCCACCTCTGAAGCTTGGTAGGAGAATCCAAGGCACGCGCATCGCGCGCACTCAGTCACAGCCCCCTCACCTCCCGCACTGCCAGTAGAGTCCAGCGCGCGCTTGATTGACAAGCAAGATGTTGGTGCTGAGAGAGGCAGGAGGGGATGCAGCAAAAGCATCAGCAGCAGCAGTCACCAGTCACCGTTTACTGCACGCTCCTGCAACAACCACCGGCAGCTACAAACACAGCACTCTGAGGGACAACACATGTCCACAACCCCAGTCATAGCATTGAATAATATAGGCATCTGGCAGCTCCAATATAATAAAAGCAAGCACCTTCTGAAATGCAATCTCCCTACACCGAGAGGCCGCGCAGGTGTTGTAAACGGCTGCAATTGAAATAAATAAATCTATGAAGCTTGTTCACAAAGTTAATGAGAACGAGCTTCATAGAAGGGGCAAAGACTTTACTTTGTATGCGCATGCGCGGAAGTGAAGAAGGGAGTGCGCATTGAGTCCATATGTTATCGCATAGAACGTGCGTTACAACATGTCGGCCAGCACCGCATTCAGTAGGCGGTGGTTTAGGGGTAATATTGAAAATAAAAAATAATTGTGCAGATGCTAGATAAAGACATAAAGAAAGAAATAATGTATAAAACAAAACAAAATAGATTAAAAAAAATTATAATTACATTAAAACAGATGGTGTTTAGGGTCCCTTTAATATACTTTTTACCTTTGTGATTACCTTGTAACTAGGAACCTTCTTCCAGCCCCCTGATCACATGACTGTGACTGTTTATTATCTATTGTCTTAAATTTAGCATTGTATTGTGCTAGATCTTAAATAACTTTCTGTGTCTGAACACAGTGTTATCTATATAGCCCATGTGTACTTTCTGTCTCTTTGTGTTGAAAAGAGATTTAAAAAGCATGTGATAAGAGGCAGCCCTCAAAGGCTTAGAAATTAGTATATGAGCCTACCTATGTTTAGTTTAAACTAAGAATACCAAGAGAAAAAAGCAATTTTGATGATAAAAGTTAATTGGAAAGTCGATTACAATTAAAAGTCCTATCTGAATAATGAAAGTTTAATTTATACTTGACTGTCCCTTTAATTATCTAATTATTGTTTGAGTCATTGTTATGCAGGATTAGTTAAGAAGTCAGATTGAAGGAGGCGCTGATCCAGAGGGATCTTTTTGATAGTGAAGATACTTTGTCTTGTAGCAAAGATATAATGATAGAAAATCGGTTGTTTATTAAAATCCACAATAAGAGCTTCTTTCAGAAAAATACAGGATACTTTATTGGCTCAACACTTTTCAACGGTTGAAACGCGTTGAGCCAATAAAGTATCCTGTACTTTTCTGAAATGGTGTAGCAGGTTAAGAAGCAGCAATTTGATTATCACTGCTTCTTAGATTGCAGTTACAGGCTTCATTATGTTTTTGTATTTGATGATTAAAGATCACTTTCCAAAATGTGGAGCATATCCTATGAAAAGGTATAAATCATTGGTTGGTCACATTTGTTATTATTTCAAAGGGTTTTTGTGATTTGTGGAGCATATCCTATGAAAAGTTATATAGCATTGGTTGGTAACATTTGTTTTTGCGATTTTAATTGAGAATTTTTTGTACAGCTTGAAGAATATTTTTGAAATGCTTTGCATTTTTTCTTTCCTTCCAGATTTGAAGACAATGGCTTCAACATTTAGGTGATGAATATTAAGCTTTGAGAGAGAATTAAAGAAAATATATCAAAATGGAATGTGAGTACATATTACAAATATGCCTTGTAGGTAATGAAAAAGAAAACAATGTTGTCAGAATTTTTTAAAAATCTAATTTAAAGTCCACTGTATTCTGATTACTTTATAACATTTTGGATAATCTCATGTAGTAAATTAACTTGGTAACTTTTTGATACCTAGGTTAACATTTCAATAAAAAGTGCTGATATTAATTTATTACCTCAATATAATTCTGATTTGCTCACTTATTTAATCTCCATAAGAGGGGAAGAAACATTTATTTATGAAATCAAATAAAACATTTTGGTTTTAGTTGACAATCTTCATGATATCAGCTCCTTATCAAGGTTTCGGTTTTGGATGGATCCTTGGATCCTGCAACATGAAGTTTTGATTGATCACATTCCAAAGTTTATTTAGCTGAAACAATACTGTGACCATGAATGGATTTTCATTTCAACCTCACAAAAAACATGTTTTCAGTTAAAGGGACGTAATACTCACTTGAAAGTGATGCAACATAACTGTAAAAAGCTGACATGACAATGTTTATAGTAATGTTGTGGGAAATGGAATCTCAATACCTAAGACAGGTATAGAGACAATGCACTTGCACTACTGAAAGCTGAATGTATGTGTAGCAACTGGCTTAAATGAGAATACCTTATATAGGCAGAAAAAATATATAAAATACCCTATATAGGAATTATCTATGAAAGTTGGTATGAATTTTTAATAAGGATATATTCCTTAATAATTAAAAATTACAAAAGTGTCACAATAAAATTACAAATGGTACCAATGGTCAATATACAACAAAACACACAAAAGAATATAAAACATAAAATTTGCAAATCAAAGATCAAAAATCAAAACATATAAGTATAAAACAGATAAATACAGGAATACAAGTCTATAGGCAGTCCGTTAGTGGAGATGCAATAAGCAAGAAAAAGTTTTTGCAGAAGTTTACTGTTGTTAGAGTGCTGCAGACAGAAAAACAACAGAAGAGACATCCTTTTAGGCAAATACAATGTGTTCATAAACAAAGGTGAGCTTTCTTACTTACATCGGCTGCTTTACTTTTCGTCACAATGATCCTGAGACCTCCAAAAGTAGACTGTGACTATATGGCTGCTTTGTTTTTGAAGATAACAGCCACTTTTTTATGTTCCTTTGAGCCCCAAAGGTGCAATATAGCTATGTTCTTATTTGGCTGCCTTAATAGACTTACAGTTGTCCGGGGACCTCCAAAGATTTACCTGCAACTCTGTTGCTATTTCCGGGCAGCCAACTCTTAGCGTGTAGCTCGTATTGCAGGTAACTTCTGTATAGCTACGGTTGCCGTGAAGGGACAAAAACAGATGAATATTAGAGCAACGCATTTCGGCTTTATACTTATGTGTTTTATACTTATATGTTTTGATTTTTGAATTTTGATCTTTGATTTGCGATTTTTATGTTTAATATTTTTTGGTGTGTTGTATATTGACCATTGGTACCATTTATGATTTTTTATTTTTTAAATTATTAAGAAATATATCTTATATAGGGTATTTTATATATTTTTTCTGCCTATATAGGGTGTTCTCATTTAAACCAGTTGCTACACATACATTCAGCTTTCAGTAGCACATTGTCTCTATACCTGCCTTAGGTATTGAGATTCCATTTCCCCTACATAGTAGTTCTAATTAAGGAGAGAGGGTTTCCTTAATTCTATATGCACTTGTGTTGTATGTAAATTTGTTTTCAGCGCTGTGCCATTTTTTCTGTTATAGTAATGTTATACATAGTTGCAAACACAGCTGTCACATAATGCTACAGACACTCTACAACAGCAGAGTTTGCAGCTAGGTATAACATTGTTTTAAGCATTTTTGCAAACACTTGCCTGATTGTTAAGGACATATGCAAACTCCTGAGTTCACCTAGGATTAATATTTAACAAAGGATACCAGGAGAACTAAGCACATTTAATTATAGAAGCTAATTAAAAAGTTGTTTAAAATTCCATGCTCTATCTCAATCAATAAAAGTTTAATTTTGACTCGTCTGTCCCTTTAAACAGCAGCATTATTGAGTATAAAGCTGGCTAGTTTGTAATGATAATACTGTAAAAGTGTTGGTTTTACATTTGTTTACAATCACTGAGTTGTTTCAAGTGTATTTTTTTCATTTTTAATGAGATTTTGGTCTGCAATCAAGAATAACAGTGTAGGGATGTAATATATTGTAGACAATAGAGGCCACGCCTACAGTTTCCTGTAACAGGAGTATAATCATTCACACAATGAAAATCATGAAAATAAGATTTTGAGTTTGGATCCATTGAGAATATGTAATCAAAACTTATAGAACAGGGGATACCTTTGTTGAATATTTATAATATTTGGAAGAATATTTTTTTAAAACACTTAAAAAATTCTCTTCACAAAAAAATCTACTGTAAGGTGTAAAATAAAATAAAAAGGGGTTAAGCAGAAATGCTCAATTTCATGGCTTCACAATATTTCTATTACTGTTAACACATTGTAACATGAGATTTTATATTATAGGGAAATGTAAATACCCCTGAACTACATATAGTCTTATCTTGTTTGGGCCAATGTGATAACTGACACAAATCACAGTTTAAAAAATGAAAATACTGTAACTTAACATTAAAGAAATACATTAGCTCAATTGAAATAGTTTAAGTCTATGGGGTCGATTTATGAAAGTGCGAGCAGACATGATACGATGTAGCTTATCATGTCCGCCGCACATCGATAAATGCCAACAGCATACGCTGTCGGCATTTATCATTGCACAAGCAGTTTTTGTGAACTGCTTGTGCAATGCCGCCCCCTGCAGATTCGTGGCCAATCGGCCGCTAGCAGGGGGTGTAAATCAGCCCGATCATATAGGATTGGGCGGATTGATGTCCGCAGTCTCAGAGCAGGAGGACCAGTTATGGAGCAGCGGTCTTTAGACCGCTGTTTAATAACTGCTGTTTCCGGCGAGCCTGAAGTCTTGCGCAGAAACAGGGGCATTAAGCTCCATTCGGAGTTTGATAATTCAGCCCCTATGATTGCTAAATGTCATTTCTATATGTTGGAGTTGAGATTTTAGGGTACTGTCAATGTGTTCTGCCCCTGAGCATCATAACCTCCTCATTCTAAAAAGTCTTTGAATATCACAAATAAGTAGAAAAAGCAGCTTAGGAATTTGATCAAGTGCCTTTAAATATCAAATTTGAAAAGTAAAAAATAATCCTAAAAACCTATTAAAAAGTTTGAACAGGACTGTCCCACGTTGTGTATGCTGCCTTTTTATTTGCTAGTAGATCCTTTTTGGGTCTTAAATTTAAAAGAAAGTCAAACTCAAAAAGGTGCATATCCCACAGATTGTTAACTATATAATAACTGGGACATTTTTTAATGAAATTAATCAGAGCAGAACATACAAATAGAAAAAGTTGTTTTTGTTGTTGTTGTTGTTTTTTTTTTTTTTAATGAGGGGTTACTTTTCAGGGCAATATTTGAAACATGTGAAATAATGTATTTTTATTAACCATTTCCCAGCCAGGGTAAATATAGAACTAAACAGAATGGCCTGGAACTACCACTCCCCAATTACCAGATCTACAAAATTCACCCTTTTCACAATAGAGGTAGATAATAAACTATAAACCTAACAAAAAACAAGAAAGCAAAGGACCAGAACATTCTCTTGCCAAATAGCTACAACAAGCAGATAACTCAGTACCAGAGGGCTAGGAAGGGGAGAGGCAATAAACAGCAGCAATGCCATAGAGTTCACATGTTACTGCCTGTTCCAAGCCAAAAAAAAATTTGCACAAAAAAGGCCTGGAACTTCTACTTTCCTTGTAGCCACACAATCAATGTTTCCCATTCCACAAGGCTGAGAGAGAGATAATGATATAAAGGTCAGGAATGCCCCTTCTCAAATGGCCACACCAAACATTTTCACCAGTTTCACAAGGCTAGGAGGGAAAGAGACAATGAGATAAATACCTACTAAATAATTCACAGTTAAAGGTTTATTCCAGACATTCATTTGTTTTCAAAAATATCCCTGAAATGCACACTTTTTAAGGCCACAACTACAAAATCCCCTTGTTCATTTAGCCTATGAGGCAGTCTGACAATTAGCCAGAGACCTACAAAGTTATCCATGTCCAAGTGTCTTTTCCAGGTTATGAAGGGTTGGCACAAAAAGTCCACAGACCGGCCTTCAAATCCACATCTAAATGTTCTATTCAAAATATCTTTTCCTGTAACAGACACTTGGGCATAGGTTTAATGCTGTGTTTCTGGGTCACTGGGTATGTGGTACTCATTCTATCTTTTCTTCATAGAGTATATAGGCTGTTATACCTTTCTATTCTGGTTGTCATTTAACTGATTTAAATAAATAAATTACAACATGCAGATAAAAATCAGTTCCATAAGCTTTTTCTGCAGTGAATATGTCTCATTTACAAGGGCCCTATTTTAGAGACAGACAATAAAAGTAACCTATTTGTTTGGTTTGTTTTGCCTTGGATCTTGGGATCTTACTCCAAACAGATAAGCTTAAAATAAAATTCTTCATGGAGTTTTTACTACACTTCAGCTTTATTTCTCTAACATAAATAAAATGTAGAGGCTTAATTTACCTAAATTATTTAACACAAGCCACCATGGCTCTCATGGATAATAAATATATATATATATATATATATATATATATATATATATATATATATATATATATATATATATATTTATATATATATACCACCATTGGAATTTTTAACCTAACAGAAGAGAATTATCAAAAAACTAAAATTATTTAAAAGTTTACTTGGAGTATAGTATATGTAGGTGTTGAAAAGGGAGGAAGATTGTCACATGACTTATCCGCCTTATATGTTATTCTATTTAATACATCAATGTACTATTCTCTCAAATTCTCACAATTCTATCCAAAACGTCTTATTTCTCTCTATTCAACTTCTATAGCAGTTTCTTCTTAATTATTATATCTGTCATTACTTTCCTTCCTCCCTGTTCTTTTTTCTATTTTTTCTCTTTATGTTCCTTGTGTTTTTCTATAGATTTACATTACTTTCCTTTTCATTTTGTCCCAGAAAATATATATTTTTTTCATTTATAATAGATCATATCAAGCTATTTATATTTTCCATATTCCCCTATATTCTCAAGTTTTCTTATATTTTTTTCGTGTCACTACATTCTATTTTTGTTTCTACTTCTCTTAGAGGATGTAAACATCATGTATTAGGCTCCTCTAACTTCTCAAAGTAGCTACACTAACTTATATATCTTAAAATACAAATTTACATATCTGAGATAGAGAACATTTCATTAACGAATCCTATCTCTTCCTGACAGCTAACCATACTTCCATCTCTCAAGGAAAAAACGCTTGTGCAAACAACACATCAATAACTGTATTTATTCTATCACCATTTTTTGTTTCTGCAAAAAAACAGCTTATGATTTTTATTGGTGTTTTACTCTTGTATCTTCTGGCTGTGTTTGGTAACATGATTATAACCATCCTTGTATGTGCGGTGTCCCGACTGCACACACCAATGTATTTCTTCCTGTGTAATTTATCAGTTCAGGATATTATTTATGTATCTACCATTTTACCAAAGCTATTGGCCATCACAATCACACCTGACAGGAGCATTTTTTTCTCAAGCTGCATTACACAGTTTTTTCTGTTTGCCTTGTGTATTGGTACAGAATTTTTCCTGCTGACTTCCATGGCATATGACCGCTATGTGGCCATTTGTAATGCTCTACGCTATTCTCTCATCATGAACAGGATGGTGTGCATCCTTCTCGCCACCACTTGCTGGATTGTTGGTGCTTTAAATTCATTGGTAATCAATCTAATGATGTCTAAATTATCATTTTCTAAAGAACAGGAAGTCAGTCATTTCTTTTGTGACCTTCAAACAGTGCTAAAGAACTCCTGTAGTGATACCACAATCATAAAGGCATTAGTAGCCATGCAGGGTTTATTCTTAGGTTGTTGTCCATTTATACTAATTTTGACTTCATATATGTTCATCATGCTTACCATCCTGAAGATTCAAACCTCAGTTGGAAGACTCAAGGCCTTCTCAAGCTGTTCCTCACATCTTATGGTGGTCTTTCTATTCTATGGGACCACTTTGGGATTGAACATGAAACCAAAGTCTGAGGATCAACAGGAAATAGAAAAAGTTCTCTCTATGTTGTATATTGCTGTGGTTCCAGTGTTAAACCCACTAGTTTATAGCTTGAGAAACAGAGAGGTTTTCAGAGCTATGAAAACTTGTTTTAAACACGTGCTTCCATTTTAGATTCAATTTACCTTATAGGGACATATTCTAGATTGTTTGAAGAGTTATGCTAGCTATATGGATTGTTGCTGGGTTCTCAAATTTATGTCCATTCCAATCTAGTATAAAACCATTAAAAACCTGGTTGTTATTATTAGAGATGTATATTTGAGCTTCAGACAAATGCAAATCTGTCAGCATTTTGCTAATTTGTCTTGTTGTCCGATACATGAACAGTCGAATACTATACTGGACAAAAAAAAATGTATTGCATGACCAAATCAATACATTCATTTGTCGTAACATTTGGCACCAAAGAAGGTGCAGGAAGGGGAGAAGAAAGTAGATTGTTTGACTAATCAGCTTCTTTGTTTGTGATGATGTACAGGTGTTCTGACTATTAATGTGTCTATTTTCCCCTGTCCAATCCAACAATCATATTATTAATGCTTGATGTTAGGAACAGCCTGTCAGACACTTAATGTTAATTCTTGCCATACAGGCATGTGCAATAAAGCCTTAACCTGGCATAGGGAGGTGGGAGACAAGGGTAAGCTCAGACATTTCCAATCACTTTGACTAGAACTATTGAAATGTACAGTTCTGTGACTTCTTGGCCTCTGTAAGATAATTATTGACTTAAATTAAGTTAGCAAGTTGTATGTTTTTTAAACATTGAAAGGTAGGTTCTTTTAATTGTTCAAATTCTATTTTTTTTTTGTTAAAATAAGTTATCTTTATTAACTTACATTGCACTTTGTATTTTCTCTATTGTAAAATAAAACACATCTTCACAAAAATGGAGGGACAGACTAAACGTGTGAATCTCCAGGCTATGTCTAAAACTTGCTCACAAGTCTTGTGAAATGATCTAATCATTTTAAACAAGCTGGTCTCACTGATTTTTCCTCAAAATTCAAATATGCTTATTTGATTAAGAGAAAAGTAATATATACTGAATTATAGGCAAAAGCAAGATAAATTGTAGTGAAAACATTTCAGTTTAATTTGTAATTGATGCAAACTGGGCCTTTATATAAGCTCCAGGGGCTGCATGTACTAACCGGTGGACGGACAGCTTCTCAACTTGCAAATCTGTCCGCCCATCTTCGCTACACACAGGCAGTGGATCTGTTGATCCACTGGCCCGTATGTATCATTACACACTCGTCGAAGTGTGTAATGTCCGCCCCTTCATTCACATGACCAATCGCGTGACTGAAGGGGCTGTCAATCACCGAGAGTGAGCAAGCTCTCTGTGATTTTCCCTCGCCACCTCACAGGTGGCATAGGGTATAAGAAGAAGCGGTCTAATGACCGCAGCTTCTTACATTGCGGGAAGCAGGCTTGCATATGAGAACCTGCCCCACAAGGACTCCAGAGCAGCTTTCGCTTGTTATGAATATTATCCTTATTATTATTATTATTATTATTATTATTATTTCAGTAGTGTACCTGCAAAGGGTATTATGTGTTTAGACACAATAAATATTATGGGACCTCTATATCATTTTGATAATGTAACTCAATATATATATAATAGCGGTTACCAACTTTGCAGGGGCAATGTGTGCAATTTAATAACACTCTGAACTATATAATTTGCAGAGGATAATATATATAAAACCTGAATCCTTTTAGTTCTGATTTGTCTATTAATTAAACTGAGGCCAGATCAATAAGCAAACTTAGTTTATTAAAAGAATTATTAGAAATAATAAGCAATATTTCAATAAAGCAAATCAATAAGCATACATCATTACAATGATTTAATGATTATCAGGTTACAACTAATGAAAACAATCAGTAAATGATTTTATTTGCAGTAGCTTGCATGTATAATAGAGAAATAGAAACTTTTCTTATTTAAATTCTCAGCATAGCTGGCAAGAATCAGGTAAACTAATAATCCTGGAAGACCATAAGAAAATGATATTATTATCAGATTCCTGATTGACCCAGTGTTATTGTTGACAGATAAGACCAGGTTAACAGGAATTACCAAACAAAATATTTGTGACTATAAAGGGCAAGCCAGAATTGATTAACTCACCTGATTCAATAATACAATTTTCAATATAAATGTAAAGAGCATAAATCATATTAACAAAACGGTTTCATATAGGTTTGTTTCATACTTATCAACATTGTGGGATCCTTCACTGGGGTTCAGTGTAAAAAGACCCTCTTAGGTGACCCCTGGACCCTCTCTTGCCATTATCCTGACTTGTCTATCTGGTCAGCTTAGCCTCCCATCTCCACTGGATAGGGTGTGGTCATCATGCATGCTCAGTGTGGCCCCTTGTGCCGTCTGCTTGTGTCCCCCTCTCCCTTTTGTGGATGAGTGTGTATTTTATGGAAAGTGCTTAACTCCACCCCAACTGATAAGGTTAGGTTCACATAAATGATTGGCTAACACTAATTACAGATTAATTAACATTTTTGTTAATAAGATAAGATTTAGAAGTTAGAATATTTTTCCCTCGGAAGATGGCACTCGTCACTAAGCTATAAAAGACAAATATGTATTTTGTAAATATATTCTGAAAAACAAGTCAGTATCTCTATTTGACCATTAACCAAGGTTGAACCCCACTAACGTTTATAGAAAAAGAGACTTACTGGAACCATGTATAACAAACATGGGGATATTTGTGGATATTTATACCAATAATATGATGATAGGAATCATGCAGCTATGTTGGGGACCTTGAATATCATAGTAACTAAACATGGATTATTTTGATAAAGTACAAAAACTTCACAATAAGCAATTATATACTGACAAACAGCACTAACTAATAGCTACATATTAATACTGAAAAATAATATATATGTGTATGTGTACCTGAATATATAAGTAATTATATACTGACAAGCAGCACTAGCTAATAGCTACATATTAATACTGAAAAATAATATATATGTGTATGTGTACCTGAATATATAAGTAAATACACATGAGATCAATTGTACCCCTATATTATATAGCACATACATATGTGATTAATATGCAATATCAAAATGGTGAATTATACTGGACAATTGTCCTGACACGCTACTTCATTTACCAGTTACCTTCTACTCCCCTCTGAAATTATGTATCCCAGAGAGCTTCAATGCTTTGTAAGGAAGGCATCACTCATTTCTCTGGGACTACTAGGTTCTGCTCTTTTTCTTATAGAATTCAGTGGGTTCAGCTACTGTGAAGTCTGCTCTATAAGTTCTCTACAAACTATAAAATCTTTTCTTATCAGGCCCATAGAAAGTAATGAAGCTCTCTGAAAAACTGGAGCTGTCATTTTTTTCAGTTATATTTTAAAAGACGAAATACAAAGGGCAATCCAATTTGTAAAAGATGCACATAAGTATGCACATAAGTATACAAAGTTTGATCCTAATTTGTTAAAGTAATACAGAACATTGGGAAAGCATAATCATAATTTGTAAATCCTAAATACACTGCTGTATATAAAATAAAATTCAAAAAATAAATTGCAAAGTAACATAAAATACAAAGCACAAAGTGTAAATGCAGCAGAACTGTAATTTTATGCATTACTATAATGCACTGGGATTTTCTCTCCTTCACACACATACATAGAAGAAATGCCCCTTGAAGAAGTAAAGCAAAATCATTTTTTTAAGAATTTCACTAGGGATCTCGCAGTGCTGGAAGATTTTTTTTTATATCATCTCACCTGAGCAGAGAACTTTAGATAATCAGATCCTTTTCATTTAGAAAAATGTATCAAATGATTTTTCTACAAAAAACCCGACATTAATGGTTGTTTCTAATTGTGGGGAAAAAAATTATATGAATTTGAATTTTAGTAAAGTCTTTTTTCAATGGGACTTCCATAGCGCCGATATTACAAGCTTTTTTTTGGAGGCCAAAAAGTAAGCGGTACAGCCTATCCCGCAAGATTCGTAATGCATTCTAAAGTCAGTAGTTATGAGTTTTACACTACAAATCTGTAGCATAAAATTCATAACTAAAGTGTTGAAAAGTACACAAACACCCATAAACTACTTATTAACCTCTAAACCGAGGCAGTCCCGCATCGCAAACACTAAAATAAAATTATTCCCTAACATGCCACTCTGGACATCACCACCACAAACATATTAACCTCTAAACAACCGCACTCCCGCATCGCAAACACTAGTTAAATATTAACTGAAAAGACATAACTCACTGGTATGTGAGTATGTCAGAAAAGTATGCTTCTTTGCACTGTTATTTTATTAAAGCTGATTATTTTAGTAAGAATACTGAAGAGCAATAAAAAATAACTTTTATTTAAGTTCTTCTAAAAAGACAGCAAATATTAATGTACTTCTGCTGCCCACGTTAAATATTAAAACCACTTCTCCTTATGCTGTTATATGTAAGTATATATATTTGAACTGGTATTTAGGGTTCTGTATTTTTCCAATACCAATGCCCCACAGTATATTGAGTACGCTTACTAAGAAGTAGCCTTATTGTTAGGCTTGTTTGTAGAGTACTAATATTGTGGGTTATATATAGTGATGTCCCGAACTGTTCGCCCGCGAACGGTTCACAGCGAACATAGAATGTTCGCGTTCGCGTTTGTGGGCGAACACATGGCGATGTTCGATCCGCCCCTATGTGTCATCATTGTGGAAACTTTGACCCTTTATGTCACAGCCGCCTGACACATTAGAGCCAATCAACATCAGACACTCCCTCACAGACACTCCTAGCTACTCGGAATCCGCCATTTTAGACTCATAACGACCTTGCTTTTTTAATGAGAGGACGTGTTGTGTTTTTGCTCCTGACATTAATAGGAAAAACATAGCTAGGCTAGTGTATTTACAGTCCAGAAGGACTCCACTCATCTCTGCTGCAAGCACAGCACCCCAAAAAGCCCTTTTTAGGGCTATATTTCGTGCCGTTTTTTTTTTTTTTTTCTTTTTTTTTTTTCTTAGCATTTGCCTGGCTTTCAGCTGTGTGTTTAAGGCTCACAGCATATGCTGTGACTACTGCCACCACTGATATCTCCCTAACAACATTAGTTTAAATTTAACTAACCCAAAAATATAATTATTTTTCTAGTGTAATTTTTTTTCATTTTCTATCAGGCCAGTGTCACACAGCATATACTCTGGTTCATTGCTCTGTGCCAGCCAGCAGCCAGCAGTGTTAATATCCGTTTATAACATTATTTTTAATTTAAAAAAAAAACACAAAAAAATATTTTTCTAGTGTAATCTAATTACATTTACTATCATGCCTGTGTCTGTCAGGCTCACTCAGCATTAATATACCTCTTTTTTTTTTCAGTCTTTTGGTTAATTGGTCTGTGCTAGGCAGCCACCCAGCACTCATATCTATTTTTCTTTCACCTTAATTTTAATATAAAAAAAAAAAAAAAGTTTAAATTTGTTTGCTAGTGTAATCTAATATAATTTTCTATCCGGCCTGTGTGTTTTGCTGACATAGAGAGCCTACTGTGTTTACTTGCAGCCCTCCCTAGTCTATGAGCCACGACTCATATGTGTTTAACCTTTTTTTAATTTCCCCCCCCAAAAAATAATTTAAATCATTTTTCTAGTGTAATCTAATAGTATTTTCTATCAGGCGTGTGTGTATCCGACATACAGAGCCTACTGTTTTTAATAGCTGCCCTTCCAAGGCTATCAGCCACGACTCATATGTATGTGCTTAACCTTTTTCTTAAAATTTCCAAAAAAAAGTCTTTAAATCATTATGCTAGTGTAATCTAATTGTATTTTCTATCAGGCCTGTGTCTAACTGTCTATCTGACTTACACAGCATACTGTTGTTATAATTGCTGCCCTACGTAGCAGCCAGCCAGTGCGACCACTCATAGAGTCATATGTGCATTGCACTTCTTAACATAATTTTAATATTAAAATCTAAAATTTTAAAATATTTTGCTAGTGTAATGTAACTTAATTTTCTATCAGTCCTGTGTTTTTGTCACTTACACAGCATACTGTGTTAAATTGCTGCCCTACCTACCATCCACGACTCATATCTGCCAGCCTGTCTGCCAGGCCCAAGTAGCCAATTAGTGGCACCAATCACAATTCTTGTAACAGTAATAAAAAAAAAAAAAAACATAATTTTTTGGACTGCAAATATTCAGTCTCCTAGGGCCATTGAATTTCATTTACCTCCTGCCTGCCACTGCCAGCCTTTTGTGCCAGGCCGTCTAGCCAACTATTTACACCAATCATAATTGTTGTCACAGTCAGACAGTATAGTTATTAATTTAAATAAAAAAAATTTTTAGTGTTGATCTTAACCCTCAGTTTGCTCTACAGCCTTCCAAGCCTGTGTGCCAGGCCTACTTAAAAAATATTTACACCAATCATATTTGTTGTGACAGTATTCTAATAATTAAAAATTAAAATTTTTGGTAATAGTTGCTGTGATTTGAATCCTCAGTTTGCTGGTGCCATTGAATAGCACTTTCCTCCTGCCTTGCAGCCTGCTGTGAGCCAGGCCCACCTAGCCAATTGTTGTCAGCAATCATATTTCTGTGAACAGTATTGCAAAAATTGTCAATCATCACTGTTTAGACTGTCAGTAATCAGTCTCCTAGTGTCCTTGAATTGCATCTCCCTCCTGCCTGCCATCATTTTGTGCCAGGCCGTCTTGCCAACTATTTACACCAATCCTAATTTTTTGTCACAGTATAGTTACTAATTAAAATTAAAAAAATCTTTATTGTTGATGATCTTAACCCATGTAGACCACCATGTAGTAATAAGAACAGTACTACCAAAATACAGCCAATGAAGGGCCTTAGGAAGACTGAGCCAAGGTTGGATTGTAGTATTTGGTTAGGCTAATCATGATGGCCATGTAGACCACCACCACCGAGAGTCCTGGAAGTAACAGGGATGATGAGATGAAAGTGCTAAGAATAGTACTACTTGAAACAACAGAGTTAGCCATGGGTGTTAATCCAAGACCGCTTGGATTTATTTTTGTATTGGGTGCAGCTAATCATGCAGGCCATATAGAGCTGACAACATTCGGTGTTGTATCAGCTATAAAAATAATAAGAACTGTACTATCAAAATACAGACAATGAAGGGCCTATGAAGACTGAGCAAAGGTTGGATTGTAGTATTTTGTTCGGCTAATCATGATGGCCATGTAGACCGCCCGTAACAGGGATGAAAGTGCTAAGAATAGTACTAATTGAAACAACAGAGTTAGCCATGGGTGTTAGTCTAAGACCACTCGGCTTTTTTTGGGGTTTGGGTGCAGCTAATCATGAAGGCCAGATAGACCTGCCACCATTTGGTGTTGTAACAGGTATGAAAATGCAAAGAACAGTACTACTTAACACAACCTACTTACCATGGGTCCCAGAGCATATGTTTGGTTGTTATATTTTGTAAGGGTAATCATGCAGGCCATATAGACCTCCACCGATAGGGTGAGTATGAGTAACAGCTATTAAAATGCGAAGGACATTACTAATTAACACAACATAGTTACCATGGGTCGCAGACCAAGAGCAGATGTCTTATTATTATATTTTGTATGGGTAATCATCCAGGCCGTATAGACCTCACCAAATAGGGGGAGTTACAGAGATTAAAGTGCTAAGAATGGTAGTACTTAAAACACAACCTCGTTAAAATAGGTAGCAGACCACATGTCTTATTATTATAATTTTTCAGGGTAATCTGGCAGGCCATATAGAACTCCCCCGATAGGGGGGACGGGACAGGGATTAAAGTGCTAAGAAAAGTACTAATTGACACAAGCTAGTTGGGTCCAAGAACGCATGTTTGATTATTAGAATTTATCAGGGTAATTATATATCTAACAAATCTATCTATTTCTCTTCTATCGATTCTATCTAACTATCAATCTATGTATATCTATCTATCCTATCTATCACTATCAATCTATCTTCTGTCCGGGATGTTTTGAGACAGCCACTTTGGGAATGTTAGTTGATTTAGACCCATTATGGCTTAAAAGCAGACTCTGCATCAACTATGTAATTTTCCATGGGAGTTTTGCCAGGGATCCCCCTCCAGCATGCAACAGTCCAGGTGTTAGTACCCTTGAAACAACTTTTCCATCACTATTGTGGCCAGAAAGAGTCCTTGTAGGTTTTAAAGTTCGCCTGCCTATTGAATTCAATGGCGGTTCGCGCGGTTCGCGCGTTCGCGAACAATACCAGAAGTTCGAGTCCGCGGTTCGCAAACCGAAAATTTTAGGTTCGCGACATCACTAGTTATATATTAATATTGGCAAAAAGAATTAACTTCTTGTATCAGTATTATATTGACAGGAATTGGATTAATGCAGCCTATAAAGTCCTTTTATAGTGTTGGTATAGTAGATTGTTCATATGTTATTTAAGCTGTATCATTCTTACTCATGCTGGAAAAATATTGTCTTGCTGTTGTCTTAACATTGTATATTAGTGTGCCCAATATACCACTCGATTTTGATATGTCACAGTAAAAAAGCAACTTAAATATTATTAAAAAAAGCAACTTAAATATTATTAACCCCTAATCTGCTCTCCCTAACATCGCCGCCACCTACCTACATTTATTAACCTCTAATCTGCCGGCCCCAACGTCACCTCCACTATACCAAAATTATTAACCCCTAAACCGCCTCGCAAACACTAGTTAAATATTATTAACCCCCTAATATGCTGCCCCTAACATCGCCGCAACCTACATTACAGTTATTAACCCCTAATCTGCTGCCCCCAAGGTCGCCGCCACTATACTAAAGTTATTAACCCCTAAACCTAAGTCTAACCCTAACCCTAACACCACTAACTTAGATATAATTAAAATACATCTAAATAAAACCTACTATTTTTTTTGTAAATATTTTTATTGAGATTCTTTGCGGAACAAACAACAGGTAAATGTCAATACAAATTACAAGGTAAAATAAATTGTCAGAGAGTATGTTCCCAAGCTCAACAAATAAGAACATAATATAGATACATGACAAGTTAAATTCACCAGATAAATAATAAATGTTGCTCAATATATCCACATTATAATTGGAACGGCCACTCATGGACCATACAGTTGCAGTAGGCAAGGTACACAGTAGGTAGACAGTGATGTGGAGGGGCCACTCGTAGGCCCTAAATGAAGAACCTCTTTAACCATTTAATGCAATATTTGGGGTAAGATATGTAAAACCCTGAACAAAAGATTAACAATATAGAATGTTGTATTAACTAGAAGGATTTAACATAAGTGGTATTTTATTACAATTTCCCTTAAAGTTACAAAGGTGAAGGGAGGGGTGTTGGTAGACAATATTATGAAATCTGTGCCAGTCACTAGCATTAAGGGGAAGGTAGGGAAGAGGAGAGAGGAGAAAAAAAAAAGGGGGGGGGGGAAGAAAAAAAAGAAACAAATAGAAGAAGAGGAAAGAACTTGCAGGTATATGTGAGGGAGAAGCACAGCAGTCCTCCATTCTAATTCCTACTAATTTTTGCCCATCCCTCCCAGGCCAAGCAGTGAAGCTGAACTTTATTATTAGGGTTAAAAATAGGACACTCCATGGCCTCTAGGTAGGACATAATTTTAGAAATATCATTCCAGGTGGGGGTCGCAGTTTGTTTCCATCTTCGAGCTATAGAGAGCTTGACAGCCATCATTAGGTATATACTAATCAAACTGTTGGGAGTAATAGGAGACCCAAGGGACAGGTGGAACAAAACCTTTTGCGGACTGGTCCATAAAGTAGGATCAAGGTCAAAACATCTTTTAGAAAGCATCTCCCACATAGGAAGTAGTAATGGACATTCCCACCATATATGAGCCGGTGAGCCAACATGCCCACAACCTCTCCAGCAGAGAAGGGAGTTTACAGGAGAAATTTTGAAGAGTCTCAGCGGCGTAAGATGCCATTGGGTGCAGATTTTAAGATACAGTTCCAGCAAAGTAACACAATGTAGGGCTTTTTTGGTGAGCGAGATAGCCAGCAACCAGTCTTCCTGAGAGGCATGAAACCTAAGGGATCTCTCCCATGAAATAATATAAGCCGATTTGTAATAAACATTCGGGTTAAGCAGGTCCTGATAAGAGAGATTGACAGTGCTCTAGGAATCCTTTTAGCCGTATCCCATCGCTTTTCCCAATTGGTTTGCGCTCGCATTGGGAGCTCAGTAAACCCCCAAGATCTAAGGAGACTTCTAAGCCTCCAAAATTCAAATTGCAGTATCTGAGATGGGTTGTAAGTTACTCGAAATGCTGCCAATGTTATAAGCTGGCCATTCGGGAACAGATCTCCCATGGTAACAATGACGTGGGATTGCCATAATTGTGGGTGTGGATCACGTAACGCTTTAAGAATACCCAAAAGGGTCTGGCTAGGGGAGGGGTGAGGAGCTATTTGGGGGAGGGATCGGATTCTATCCCAAAAGCGCAAAGCAGAGACAACAATGTAATTTTCAATATTAAGAGATACTCTGATATGTTTAGGGATCCAGATGAGATCCGAGAGGGAAAGTAAGTCCGGCAGAGAAGCCTGCTCAATCTTCCACCATTTGCAGTCCGAAGAGGTAGAGTTCCAGGGGAGGATATGAGCTAGCCTAGATGCTTCATGATACAAGGCTAAGTTGGGGGCGCCTGCGCCTCCATTGTTTAGCGGTTGTTGCATAATACGAGTGGACACTCAAGGGTGTCCCTTCTTCCAAATAAACTTATTACAAAGCATCTGGAATTTTCCAATAAGAGATTTGGGAATTGGTATTGGAAGGGTCCTAAACAAATAAGTTAACTTGGGTAGCAAAGTCATCTTAAAAGCTGCCACCCTGCCCAACCAGGAAATGCAGGGAACATTCCATCTATCTACACATCTCTGGAAAGAGCTTAGCAGTGGGTAGAAATTAGCCTCAACTATAGTGGATACACTCCAAGACAGAAAGACCCCCAGATGTTTTAACCTATGTCGTGACCAATTAAATGCATACCTCTTCGAGAGGCTATTGAAGTCTTTTTCTGATACGTTGATAGTGAAAGCATCAGTTTTACTTACATTTAGCTTGTAGTAGCTAATCTCCTTAAAGGTGTGGAGGAGTTTAAAAAGAGCCGGAAGAGATGGGGTATGACATCCCAGTAAGACTGTGAGGTCGTCCGCAAATAGGGCAATTTTCTGAGGTATGCCAGCTATGTCCACACCCACGATATCTTCAGCAGAACGGATTGCCTCAGATAGTGGCTCCATCACCAGTGCGAATATCAGGGGAGATAGGGGACACCCCTGACGCATTCCGTTAGTAATTGGAAAGGAAGGCGAGAAAAATCCCAACCCCCTAACTCTTGCCGAAGGAGAAGAGTATAACGCCCCTATACAGGACAGAAAATAGGGTGGAAAACCAAAAACTTGTAAGACTTCAAATAAGTAGAGCCAATTTACCCAGTCAAACGCCTTTTCGGCATCTAAGGCTAAAGTTGTACACGGGATATTTGCTCGCCTGGCTTAAAAAAAAATATTTAAAAGGCATCTGGTATTGTCCGGCCCTTCCCGTCCAGGAGTAAATCCCACTTGGTCCCAGCCTATAAGCGAGGGAAGAACATGATTAAGTCTAGCTGCTAAAATTTTGGCCAAGAGTTTTATATCAACATTGATTAGCGATATAGGTCTGAAGTTCTCACAGATATTAGGATCTTTACCTGGTTTTGGTATGGCTACTATGGTAGCCTCCAAGAACTCAGAGGGAAGAGAACCCGATTGTCTAGCCAGTGTGAAAACTCTAGTGAGTAGAGACAAAAGGGAGGGGCCAAATTTTTTATAAAAAAGGGCTGTATATCCATCTGGCCCTGGAGCCTTATGGGATTTCAAGGACTTTATGGCACCGGCCACCTCCTGCGAACTAATAGGGGCATCTAGAAGATCTCTTTGTTCATTCGTTAGTGCCGGAAGAGACAAAGTGTCTAAGAAACCCTGTATTTCTGCAATTGTAGGTATAGGGGCATCTGGAGAATGCTTTAAGTTGTATAGCCCTGAATAATAGCTGGCAAATGCCTTACCAATATCAGAAGGGAGACAGACTATGCCATCTGGTGATTTGATGTATGGAATGCGGGCATCTGCAGTTCGCTGCCTCAGTTTGTTAGCTAAAATGTGATCTGCTTTATTACCCTTGGCAAAATAAAGTTGCTTTAACTTTTGCATTTGCCATTGGATCCTAGAAGTCTCTAAGCTAGTGATTCGCAGCTTAACAGCGTTAATGTTAGCAAGAACCTCAGGGTCCAGCGTAAGCTTGTGTTGTGATATGAGGCTACAGAGCTCTACTTGCAATTGCACCAGGGAACCTCCTTGTGTTTTATTATATTTGGACTTTAGTTTCATCAAAAGGCCTCTCACAAACGCCTTGAGAGCACCCCATAGGGAATAGTCCCCCACTGAGCCATTGTCATTGATAATTAAAAATTGTGCAATTTCCTCTTGGAGGTAGGCAACATTACCCAAGTCACTCAGAAGAAATTCCGGGAGTCGCCACGGAGGCCTGGCAGACAATGCAGTAGGAGAGCTCATGGTCATTTGGACGGGCGAATGGTCCGACCAAGTGCAATCAGGCATGCTTGCGCTTTGGATACCATCCAAAAGACAGGGTTCACAGAAGATAAAATCAATGCGGGAGTAGGAAAGATGAACATTAGAATAGTACGAGTAATCACGAGATGTAGGGTGCATACAGCGCCAGACATCATAAAGATTATACTGCGCAATAAGTGTTGAAAATTGTTTAGAGATTTGGATTAGCACTGGATCATATGCTCTTTGTTTAGGGGACCGCCTGTCCATCATGGTGTCTAGAAGCATATTAAAATCCCCCGCAAGTAGTAGGGTTCCCAATCTGTGAGTGGTTAAGAGTCGTAAAAACTTTCTAAGATGTTTTACCTGACCTGTGTTAGGACCATAATAAGATGCAAGAGTATAGAGGACTCCTTCCAATTTACAATTCAATATCAAATAGCGGCCCTGAGGGTCTGTACGAGTGTTTATTTTTTCAAATAAAAATTGTTTGTGGATTAGAATTGCCACTCTTCTAGATTTAGTCGTAAAGGATGCTGCTATTCAGACCGTGTCTAAATGTAGAGATGGAATGCCTTCATTATAGTCTCTAAACCTATCTAGATGGCGAATAAGGCTTCTAAAGTAGGCCTTATCTATACTCAACATAGCATAGGGAACATTCATCTGGACTCTATCAGCACAGAATTTAAAGGAAAATGCAGTAACGCACTCAGGACTGCAACACAAATTTACATCTTGTGCTATACTATTAACTGGAGATTTAACACTATATTTCTAAAGGCACATCACTCCTATCAAGAAAGCCATTGAGTTAACGTGGCCTTATGTCTACTCTAAGGGTATTAGGGGGTGTACTGCTATTTAGACCGTATCTAGATGTAAAAATGAAAATGAAAATGCCTTCATAACATTTCTCTAAACCTATCCAGGTGGTAAATAAAAGCTTCTGAAGTTGGCAGATGCCTTTTCTACAGTCTATACCCATATAACGGCATTAACAAAACCTAACTAGCTAAAAGGGGAAAAAACAACAGTTAGTACATAGTAATACAGAATATTTAACATATAATAAAGTATATGTATCTGGACTCTGTCGGAGTTCCTGCAGGTACAAACATTGACCGGTGTAACAGGGCCTACAATATATTTAAACCGCATATACGGCAAGATAGGAACCCTGAGTGCGATGACAAGTGTCTCAATTTATAAATCATTTGCTAGGGAGAGAGAGGCATGGAAGCGGTCCCAGATCCACTATATGGATAGTAGACTGCAAGTCGTCATACTATGTGAGACAATTGTCCCAACAGCTGAGGTCTCCCCAGACATCGTCTAAGTGAGGAGAGAAGGGGCCATTCCACACCTCCCATCCCCAGTGAAGTGGAAATTGCGAAGATTCTGAGGTTAGAACAGACATCTCCCAATGACCGATATCCAATCTGCTATATAGTAATTTTAATATTCAACTAGAGGTAATAAAGAAAAACAGCAGTGAGTATATAGAAAAACAAACAGTTAATGAAACACCAAATATACTTATCAGAGTCTCGACATAGTTCCTGTGGTCGAAGTCAATGTCCAGGTAGGTCTCTCCCACCTGAAGGCTTCTTACAACAAAGGAGAAGAAAAAAAAATATGAGATAATGGAAAAACCAGGTGAATGCCTCCAGAAGATCCCAGTTAGAGATTGTATATAGAAAGAAACAACCATATATAATTAGCTCAAGTTGGTGGGGAGAATGATCTTCTCTGGGAAGGGACAGTAGTTGATGAGCCAGAGTCCCTCTGGGATGGTGTTGAACTGTGGGAGGCAGAGTTCCTTGGCGGAAGTGCAGTCCATTCAGGCATTGTGGCATCCAGCTGACGAGACTTCTTAGGAGGGCCCTGGAGGGCAGCTGTACGTGAGATCTCCATGTTCCAGTTTTTAAGGAGAGCAAGGCCTTGTGTAACATTGTGCACTGTGAAGGTTTGATTGTCCTTCAATATTAGGAGTTTGATAGGGTAACCCCAGCGGTATCTAACATTTTTCTTCCGTAAGGTGGAGGTTACATCCGTGAATGATTTCCTCTGTTGTAGTGTTCTTGTAGAGAGGTCTGGAAAGATCTGTAAGTTTTGAAATTTTTCAGGCAGTTGAGGTTTCTGGAAATGCGCCCTTTGTAATCTCTCTTTGTATGTGAAATAGTGGAGTCTTACAAGCACATCCCTGGGTTGTCCTTCGGGGAGCCCTCTCGGTCTGAGAGTACGGTGAGCACGGTCTAGCAGATCCTCTGAATCTGAGGTTTTTGGGGCTAGGTTATAGAAAAGTTCTTTGAGATAGGGTTGGAGATCAGCTGGAGAAACAGTCTAAGGAATCCCTCTTATTCGTAGGTTATTTCTCCGAGACCTATCTTCGATGTCAGCTATTTTATCTTCGACAGAGTCCAGATACTCAGATTCTGAGAAAAGGCTAGCCCATTAGCTTGCTCTGTAGCTTAATCTTCATATTTTCTTTCAAGCATGTCAATGTGCTCGTTAGTCGAGGAAATTTATTTTTTTAGTTCGGCTGTTGAAGCAGATAATTTAGCAGAAAAAGAGTTATGATGATCATCTAGCATAGTCTTGAGAGAGTCCAGGATAAATGTAGGAGTAACCATCTCCTGAGTGCCATGCTGTATCTCCTTCAAGGCTGCTACAGTGAATCCAGATGAGTCTGACGTTGGAGAGTCAGGTGGGTCATCTGGGGGATGTCTGTCTGAACTGAGCTGGCCAAAGTGATCCATAACTGTTTTCTTGAACGGCAGTTGTGGCCTGTTTTTTTTTCTCTGGGAGTGTGACATATTTTTCTCCAGGCGTTGCTCTCACCTCAGTGATATGCTAGATATGGGTATGATTCAACCCTCTAGCTTAATATAGGAAGACGTGCCTCTCGCGGAGCAGTTGGTTTGTACCTGCTTCTCCTTATGATGTGATAGATTATCCTTTAAAGGAAGGCACTGACTGTAAGGCGGGCGTTTATGGCCAACAATTATTTGCTTATTCCATGATCTCTGTGGATTATATCAGTGGAGACAGGGGTATCTTTATCTTTAAAATGCCACAGTAGGTAATCTGCTACACAATTCAAGTAGCAATTTCTGCTGTAGCTTGTTAGATGCTTTTCAGATTGACCAATTTATAGAGACCTCACATCCTCTGCAATTTTTAGTGCTAGATGCATATGACGAATATAGGCTATTCAGGCTAAAGAACAATTGCCTCCATGAGAAGAGCAAGGGCAATATCAAGCACTCTCCCCATGGAGTTTGCACCCACTGGGCCAAGCCGGGAAAAGGTTATTGGGATATGACCTGCTGCAACAAAGTACAGCAGGAAATGGGGGGGGAGAGTGCCTTACAGCCTATGGGTTTTGAACTTCTCTTTCAAGTTGTACTTAAGATCTGTTACAGTACAAGTGAGAGCCTGCAACACACAAAATCAACAGCGTTCTCTGGTAATGAGCAGGATAATCAGGAAAAGATATTGGCGTATTATTCTGTAAACTGCGTCAGCAACCTAAGCAGCTATACATTTGCTTATTCCTGTCCACTTTGTCCCATGCTCACCCACTCTTATTTTGCAGGATATGAGAAAAATAAATGCACCTACACTTCCTCCTATGTTAGTGTTTTACAAGATTGTAGGGAGGGTGCTTTATCTAAGGATTTCAGGAGCCTTGCAGTCCAGGATAGCCCACTAATGTGTACTATTTATTTCCCAGCAATTACCAAAGTCAGTGAGGAAAGTGTCTTTATCTGAGATTGTGTCCACATGGCTAGCTGGCTTGCAATGCCTTACACTCCCCAATGTTAAAGACATGCAGATTGATGGGTAAATAACTTGCAAAATCTCTAGTTCTAGGCAATAGGGACAAATACATTTTTTCTTTTTTCTTTTTTTTTTTTTTTTTTTTTCACCAAGCCTTTCAGGGGTCAGGACAGAGGATCTGTTATTCTTTATGTTGGTAATGTGAGATACGCTATACAGCGCTGTATAGTAGGAGGCTTAAAATTGCAAATTTCACGCCACAACTCAGGAGACAACCGATCTGACCCCAAACAGTTAATCCCAGCTGTAAGTTATAGTCTTTATTGTAAAGCAGGGAAGCCGCTATTAGTAATTAAAAGGGGCCTCGGCCACCTCTATAAAGGGTTACTCACAAGCCGATGGTCTGATTCAGGAAGGGGCGCCTTTGATGCAACTGCAGAGCTGGGTCTGAACTGCTGGTGTTGATGCAGCTAGGCTCCGGAGCGGATCCCCGACCCTCCAGAGCTAGATCAGATGTTAGGTTTAGCAGCCGGCGTAACTTTTGGGCTCAGCTTGCTCGACTGGAGATATTCTATAAGGCGTTTAGGCAGCTATGGAAGTTAGAGATTGAGCTTGCATTCTATTGGCTGATCTATTGAGCCAATAGAATGCAAGCTCAATCCGATTGGCTGATTGGATCAGCCAATCGGATTGAACTTCAATTTGATTGGCTGATTGAATCAGCCAATCAGATTTTTCCTACCTTAATTCCGATTGGCTGATAGCATCCTATCAGCCAATCGGAATTCAAGGGACGCCATATTGGATGACTTCCCTTAAAGGAACCGTCATTCGTCGTGAGTCCGTCGGGGAAGGTGGATGTTCCGCGTCGGTGGTCTGAAGATGGAGCCGGAAGAAAGAAGATAGAAGATGCCGCTTGGAGGAAGACATCGCCCGGATGGAGGACCTCTTATTTGCCGCTTGGATGAAGACTTCTACCGGATGGAGGACCACATCGCCCAGATTGGATGAAGAATTCGGCTCGGCTGGGTGAAGACGTCTCAAGGTAGGGAGATCTTCAGGGGGTTAGTGTTAGGTTTTTTTAAGGGGGGATTGGGTGGGTTAGAGTAGGGGTATGTGGGTGGTGGGTTTTAATGTTGGGGGAGAGGTTGTATTTTATTTTTCAGGTAAAAGAGCTGATTACTTTGGGGCAATGCCCCGCAAAAAGCCCTTTTAAGGGCTGGTAAAAGAGCTGGATACTTGGTAATTTAGAATAGGGTAGGGCATTTTTTTATTTTGGGGGGATTTATTATTTTATTAGGGGGCTTAGATTAGGTGTAATTAGTTTAAACTTCTTGTAATTCTTTTTTATTTTCTGTAATTTACAGTTTGTTTTTTTGTACTATAGTTTATTTTAGTTTATTTTATTTAATTTTAGGTAATTGAAGGTAATTTATTTAATTTATTTAATGATAGTGTAGTGTTAGGTTTAATTGTAACTTAGGTTAGGATTTATTTTACAGGTAATTTTGTAATTATTTTAGCTAGTTAGCTATTAAATAGTAATTTACTATTTAATAGCTATTGTACCTAGTTAAAATAAATACAAAGTTACCTGTAAAATAAATATAAACCCTAAAATAGCTACAATGTAATTATTAATTATATTGTAGCTATCTTACGCCTAGATTTAGAGTTTTGTCGGTAAAGACCCGGGTAGCTAACGCTGCTTTTTTTCCCAACGCACCCTTAAGACAACGCTGGTATTTAGAGTTGTCTGAGGGGCTGCGTTAGGCTCAAAAAAAGGGTGCGTTGAGCCTAATGTCCCGCCACTTCAACCCTCAATACCAGCGTTGCTTATGGTAGCGGTAAGCAGCTAAAATGTGCTCATGCACGATTCTGCTAAAACGTGCTCGTGCACGATTCCCCCATAGGAAACAATGGGGCAGTTTGGGATGAAAAAAAACTAACACCTGCAAAAAAGCAGCGTTCAGCTCCCAACGCAGCCCCATTGTTTCCTATGGGGAAACACTCTCTAAGTTTGCACCTAACACCCTAACATGAACCCCGAGTCTAAACACCTCTAACCTTACACTTATTAACCCCTAATATGCCACCCCCGCTATCGCTGACACCTGCATTATATTATTAACCCCTAATCTGCCGCTCCGGACACCGCCGCAACCTACATTATCCCTATGTACCCCTAATCTGCTGCCCCTAACATCGCCGACCCCCATATTATATTTATTAACCCCTAATCTGCCCCCCCAACGTCGCCGCTACCTTACCTACACTTATTAACCCCAAATCTGCCGACCGGACCTCGCCGCCACTCTAATAAAGTTATTAACCCCTAAACCGCTGCACTCCCGCCTCGCAAACCCTATAATAAATAGTATTAACCCCTAATCTGCGCTCCCTAACATCGCCACCACCTAACTTAAAGTATTAACCCCTAATCTGCCGACCGGACCTCGCTGCTACTATAATAAATGTATTAACCCCTAAAGCTAAGTCTAACCCTAACCCTAACACCCCCTAAGTTAAATATAATTTTATTGTAACAAAATAAATTAACTCTTATTAAATAAAGTATTCCTATTTAAATCTAAATACTTACCTGTAAAATAAACCCTTATATAGCTACAATATAACGAATAATTATATTGTAGCTATTTTAGGATTTATATTTATTTTACAGGCAACTTTGTATTTATTTTAACTAGGTACAATAGCTATTAAATAGTTAATAACTATTTAATAGCTACCTAGTTAAAATAATTACAAAATTACCTGTAAAATAAATCCTAACCTAAGTTACAATTAAACCTAACACTACACTATCAATAAATAAATTAAATCAATTAACTACAAGTACCTACAATTACCTACAATTAAATAAACTAAACTAAATTACAAAAAAAACAAACAATAAATTACAAAAAATAAAAAAAAGATTACAAGAATTTTAAGCTAATTACACCTACTCTAAGCCCCCTAATAAAATAACAAAGCCCCCCAAAATAATAAAGGTCCCTACCCTATTCTAAATTAAAAAGTAATCAGCTCTTTTACCAGCCCTTAAAAGGGCTTTTTTCCGGGGCATGCCCCAAAGTAAACAGCTCTTTTGCCTGTAAAAAAAACACACAATACCACCCCCCAACATTACAACCCACCACCCACATACCCCTACTCTAACCCAAACCCCCCTTAAATAAACCTAACACTACCCCCCTGAAGTTCTCCCTACCTTGAGTCATCTTCACCCAGCCGGGCACCGATGGACCAAAAGAATACATCCGGACCGGCAGACATCTTCATCCAAGCGGCATTTTCTATCTTCATCCATCCGACGAGAAGCGGCTCCATCTTCAAGACCTCCGGCGCGGAACATCCTTCTTCAACGACGACTACCTGATGAATGAAAGTTCCTTTAAGGGATGTCATCCAAGATGGCGTCCCTCGAATTGCGATTGGCTGATAGGATTCTATTAGCCAATCGGAATTAAGGTAGGAAAAATCTGATTGGCTGATTGAATCAGCCAATCAGATTCAAGTTCAATCAGATTCAAGTAGTCGTTGTTGAGGAAGGATGTTCCGCGCCGGAGGTCTTGAAGATGGAGCCGCTCCTCGTCGGATGGATGAAGATAGAAGATGCCGCTTGGATGAAGATGTCTGCCGGTCCGGATGTCCTCTTCTGCCCAGATAGGATGAAGACTTCTGCCGCTCCGGATGTCTTCTTTTGATCCATCGGTGCCAGGCTGGGTGAAGACGACTCAAGGTAGAGAGATCTTCAGGGGGGTAGTGTTAGGTTTATTTAAGGGGGGTTTGGGTTAGAGAAGGGGTATGTGGGTGGTGGGTTGTAATGTTGGGGGGTGGTATTGTGTGTTTTTTTACAGGCAAAAGAGCTGTTTACTTTGGGGCATGCCCCGCAAAAAGCCCTTTCAAGGGCTGGTAAAAGAGCTGTTTACTTTTTTAATTTAGAATAGGGTAGGGACCTTTATTATTTTGGGGGGATTTGTTATTTTATTAGGGGGCTTAGAGTAGGTGTAATTAGCTTAAAATTCTTGTAATCTTTTTTTATTTTTTGTAATTTAGTGTTTGGTTTTTTTGTAATTTAGTTTAGTTTATTTAATTGTAGGTAATTGTAGGTACTTGTAGTTAATTGATTTAATTTATTTATTGATAGTGTAGTGTTAGGTTTAATTGTAAATTAGGTTAGGATTTATTTTACAGGTAATTTTGTAATTATTTTAACTAGGTAGCTATTAAATAGTTATTAACTATTTAATAGCTATTGTACCTAGTTAAAATAAATACAAAGTTGCCTGTAAAATAAATATAAATCCTAAAATAGCTACAATATAATTATTCGTTATATTGTAGCTATATTAGGGTTTATTTTACAAGTAAGTATTTAGATTTAAATAGGAATACTTTATTTAATAAGAGTTAATTTATTTTGTTAGAATAAAATTATATTTAACTTAGGGGGGTGTTAGGGTTAGACTTAGCTTTAGGGGTTAATACATTTATTATAGTAGCGGCGAGGTCTGGTCAGCAGATTAGGGGTTAATACTTGAAGATAGGTGGCGGTGATGTTAGGGAGGGCAGATTAGGGGTTAATACTATTTATTATAGGGTTTGGGGGTTAATAACTTTATTAGAGTAGCGGTGAGGTCTGGTCGGCAGATTTGGGGTTAATAAGTGTAGGTAAGGTAGCGGCGACGTTGGGGGGGCAGATTAGGGGTTAATAAATATAATATAGGGGTCGGCTATGTTAGGGGCTGCAGATTAGGGGTTCATAGGGATAATGTAGGTGGCGGCGGTGTGCGGTCGGCAGATTAGGGGTTAAAAATATTTACTATAGTGGCGGCGATGTGGGGGGACCTCGGTTTAGGGGTACATAGGTAGTTTATGGGTGTTAGTGTATTTAGAGCACAGTAGTTAAGAGCTTTATAAACCGGCGTTAGCCCAGAAAGCTCTTAACGACTTTTTTCTGCAGCTGGAGTCTTGTCGGTAGAGGGTCTACCGCTCACTTCAGCCAAGACTCTAAATACCAGCGTTAGGAAGATCCCATTGAAAAGATAGGATACGCAATTGACGTAAGAGGATCTGCAGTATGGAAAAGTCGCGGCTGGAAAGTGAGCGTTAGACCCTTACCTACAAGACTCTAAATACCAGCGGCCGGCCAAAAGCAGCGTTAGGACCCCTTAACGCTGCTTTTGACGGCTACCGCAGAACTCTAAATCTAGGCCATTGTGTTTATTTTACAGGTAAGTATTTAGTTTTAAATAGGAATGATATAGTTAATACGAGTAAGTTTGATTTAGATTTATTAAAATAATATTAAAGTTAGGGGGGTGTTAGTGTTAGACTTAGGTTTAGGGGTTAATAAGTTTAATATAGGTGGCGGCGGGGTCCGGGAGCGGAGGTTTAGGGGTTAAACATTTAATTTAGTTGCGGCGGGGTCCAGGAGCGGCGGTTTAGGGGTTTATGAGTTTAATGTAGGTTGCGGCGGTGTAGTGGGGGGCAGGATAGGGGTTAATAAGTTTAATATAGGTGGCGGTGGGCTCCGGGTGCGGCGGTTTAGGGGTTAAAAAATGTATTTAGTTGCGGCGGGGTCCGGGATCCGCAGGATAGGGGTTAATAAGTTTATGTAGGTGGCGGCAGTATAGGGGGCGGCAGATTAGGGGTTAATATGTATAATGTAGGTGGCGGCGAGGTCAGGGAGCGGCGGTTTAGGGGGTAATATATTTATTTAGTTGCGGCGGTGTAGGGGGGGACAGATTAGGGGTGTTTAGACTCGGGGTACATGTTACGGTGTTAGGTGCAGACGTTTCCCATAGGAATCAATGGGATATCGGGCAGCAGCGAACATGAACTTTCGCTTTGGTCAGACTCCCATTGATTCCTATGGGATCCGCCACCTATAGGGCGGCGGATTGAAAACCAGGTACGCTGGCCCGGAATAGTGGCGAGCGTACCTGGTAGTAGTTTGATAACTACCAAAAGTAGTCAGATTGTGCCGAACTTGCGTTCGGAACATCTGTAGTGACGTAAGAATCGATCTTTGTCGGACTGAGTCCGGCGGATCGAAGCTTACGTCACTATATTCTATTTTTGCCGGGCAGTAGGGGTTGATAACTATGGCGAATCAGCCTCGCCACAAATACACTGCGGAATTCAAGCATATTTGCGGTTGACGGCTTGATAACTAGAGGACATAGCATGTAATCCCAAATACATGAGGTAGATATACATTATGTAATCCCAAATACAGGAGGTAGTTATATAGCATGTAATCCCAAATACAGGAGGTAGATATAAATTTTATGTAATCCCAAATACAGATGGTAGTTATATATAATGTAATCAAAATAATACAGGAGGTAGTTATATATCATGTAATCCCAAATACATGAGGTAGTTATATATCATGTAATCCCAAAAACAGGAGGTAGTTATATATAATGTAATCCAAAATACAGGTGGTAGTTATATATAATGTAATCCAAAATACAGGTGGTAGTTATATATTATGTAATCCCAAACACAGTTGTCAGTGATATAGCATGTAATCCCAAACACAGGTGGTAGTTATATACAATGTAATCCAAAATACAGGTGGTAGTTATATATCATGTAATCCCAAATACAGGAGGTAGTTATATATAATGTAATCCAAAATAGAGGTGGTAGTTATATATAATGTAATCCAAAATACAGGAGGTAGTTATATATTATGTAATCCCAAATACAGGTGGTAGTTATATATAATGTAATCCAAAATACAGGTGGTAGTTATATATTATGTAATCCCAAATACAGGAGGTAGTTATATATAACATAATCCAAAATACAGGAGATAGTTATATATAATGTAATCCAAAATACAGGAGGTAGTTATATATTATGTAATCCCAAATACACGTGGTAGTTATATATAATGTAATCCAAAATACAGGTGGTAGTTATATATCATGTAATCCAAAATACAGGAGGTAGTTATATATAATGTAATCCAAAATAGAGGTGGTAGTTATATATAATGTAATCCAAAATACAGGAGGAAGTTATATATTATGTAATCCCAAATACAGGTGGTAGTTATATATAATGTAATCCAAAATACAGGTTGTAGTTATATATTATGTAATCCCAAATACAGGAGGTAGTTATATATAATTTAATCCAAAATACAGGAGATAGTTATATATAATGTAATCCAAAATACAGGAGGTAGTTATATATTATGTAATCCCAAATACAGGTGGTAGTTATATATAATGTAATCCAAAATACAGGTTGTAGTTATATATTATGTAATCCAAAATACAGGAGGTAGTTATATATAATGTAATCCAAAATAGAGGTGGTAGTTATATATAATGTAATCCAAAATACAGGAGGAAGTTATATATTATGTAATCCCAAATACAGGTGGTAGTTATATATAATGTAATCCAAAATACAGGTTGTAGTTATATATTATGTAATCCCAAATACAGGAGGTAGTTATATATAATGTAATCCAAAATACAGGAGATAGTTATATATAATGTAATCCAAAATACAGGAGGTAGTTATATATTATGTAATCCCAAATACAGGAGGTAGTTATATATGATGTAATCCCAAATACAGGTGGTAGTTATATATAATATAATCCAAAATACAGGTTGTAGTTATATATTATGTAATCCCAAATACAGGAGGTAGTTATATATTATGTAATCCCAAATACAGGAGGAAATTATATCTAATGTAATCCCAAATACAGGGGATAATTATATATCATGTAATCCCAAATACAGGAGGTAGTTATATATTATGTAATCCCAAATACAGGTGGTAGTTTTATATTATGTAACCCTGAATACATGTGGAAGTTATATATTATGTAATCCCAAATACAGATGGTAGTTATATATAATGTAATCCAAAATACAGGTGGTAGTTATATATTATGTAATCCGAAATACAGGAGATAGTTATATATTATGTAATCCCAAATACAGATGGTAGTTATATATAATGTAATCCCAAATACAGGAGGTAGTTATATATTATGTAATAAAAAATACAGGAGGTAGTTATATATTATGTAATCCCAAATACACGTGGTAGTTATATATTATGTAATCCCAAATACAGGTGGTAGTTATATATTATGTAATCCGAAATACAGATGGTAGTTATATATAATGTAATCCCAAATTCAGATGGTAGTTATATATAATGTAATCCAAAATATAGGTGGTAGTTATATATTATGTAATCCGAAATACAGGAGATAGTTATAAATTATGTAATCCCAAATACAGGTGGTAGTTATATATTATGTAATCCCAAATACAGGTGGTAGTTATATATTATGTAATAAAAAAATACAGGAGGTACTTATATATTATGTAATTAAAAAATACAGGTGGTAGTTATATATTATGTAATATGAAATATAGGTGGTAGTTATATATTATGTAATCCCAAATACAGGAGGTAGTTATATATCATGTAATTCCAAATACAGGTGGTAGTTATATATCATGTAATTCCAAATACAGGAGGTAGTTACATATCATGTAATTCCAAATACAGGTGGTAGTTATATATCATGTAATTCCAAATACAGGTGGTAGTTATATATCATGTAATTCCAAATACAGGTGGTAGTTATATATCATGTAATCCCAAATACAGGAGGTAGTTATATATTATGTAATCCCAAATACAAATTGTAGTTATATATCATGTAATCTCAAATACATGAGGTAGTTATATATCATGTAATCCCAAATAGAGATGGTAGTTATTTACCATATAACACCCACATACAGAGAGTAATTATACATCACTTAAACTCACATACAGATGGCAGTTATATATTATGTAATCCCAAATACAGGTGGTAGTTATATATAATGTAATCCAAAATACAGGTTGTAGTTATATATTATGTAATCCCAAATACAGGAGGTAGTTATATATAATTTAATCCAAAATACAGGAGATAGTTATATATAATGTAATCCAAAATACAGGAGGTAGTTATATATTATGTAATCCCAAATACAGGTGGTAGTTATATATAATGTAATCCAAAATACAGGTTGTAGTTATATATTATGTAATCCAAAATACAGGAGGTAGTTATATATAATGTAATCCAAAATAGAGGTGGTAGTTATATATAATGTAATCCAAAATACAGGAGGAAGTTATATATTATGTAATCCCAAATACAGGTGGTAGTTATATATAATGTAATCCAAAATACAGGTTGTAGTTATATATTATGTAATCCCAAATACAGGAGGTAGTTATATATAATTTAATCCAAAATACAGGAGATAGTTATATATAATGTAATCCAAAAAACAGGAGGTAGTTATATATTATGTAATCCCAAATACAGGAGGTAGTTATATATGATGTAATCCCAAATACAGGTGGTAGTTATATATAATATAATCCAAAATACAGGTTGTAGTTATATATTATGTAATCCCAAATACAGGAGGTAGTTATATATTATGTAATCCCAAATACAGGAGGAAATTATATCTAATGTAATCCCAAATACAGGGGATAATTATATATCATGTAATCCCAAATACAGGAGGTAGTTATATATTATGTAATCCCAAATACAGGTGGTAGTTTTATATTATGTAACCCTGAATACATGTGGTAGTTATATATTATGTAATCCCAAATACAGATGGTAGTTATATATAATGTAATCCAAAATACAGGTGGTAGTTATATATTATGTAATCCGAAATACAGGAGATAGTTATATATTATGTAATCCCAAATACAGATGGTAGTTATATATAATGTAATCCCAAATACAGGAGGTAGTTATATATTATGTAATAAAAAATACAGGAGGTAGTTATATATTATGTAATCCCAAATACACGTGGTAGTTATATATTATGTAATCCCAAATACAGGTGGTAGTTATATATTATGTAATCCGAAATACAGATGGTAGTTATATATAATGTAATCCCAAATTCAGATGGTAGTTATATATAATGTAATCCAAAATATAGGTGGTAGTTATATATTATGTAATCCGAAATACAGGAGATAGTTATAAATTATGTAATCCCAAATACAGGTGGTAGTTATATATTATGTAATCCCAAATACAGGTGGTAGTTATATATTATGTAATAAAAAAATACAGGAGGTACTTATATATTATGTAATTAAAAAATACAGGTGGTAGTTATATATTATGTAATATGAAATATAGGTGGTAGTTATATATTATGTAATCCCAAATACAGGAGGTAGTTATATATCATGTAATTCCAAATACAGGTGGTAGTTATATATCATGTAATTCCAAATACAGGAGGTAGTTACATATCATGTAATTCCAAATACAGGTGGTAGTTATATATCATGTAATTCCAAATACAGGTGGTAGTTATATATCATGTAATTCCAAATACAGGTGGTAGTTATATATCATGTAATCCCAAATACAGGAGGTAGTTATATATTATGTAATCCCAAATACAAATTGTAGTTATATATCATGTAATCTCAAATACATGAGGTAGTTATATATCATGTAATCCCAAATAGAGATGGTAGTTATTTACCATATAACACCCACATACAGAGAGTAGTTATACATCACTTAAACTCACATACAGATGGCAGTTATATATTATGTAATCCAACAGACAGATTGTATTTATATAACATGTACCATATTCAAGTGGCAGTTACAGTGTATATTATGTAATCCCAAATACAGATTGTAGTTATATATCATGCAATCCCAAATACATGTGGTAGTTATATATTATTTAATCCCAAATACAGGTGGTAGTAATATATCACATAATTCTACATATAGGTGGTAGTTACATATCACATATTCTTACATACAGGTGGTATTTATATATCAGTTAATACTACATGCAGGTGGTAGTTATATATCACACAATCCTACATACAGGTTGCAGTTATATATCACATAATTGTACATAGAGTTGGTAGTTATATATCATATAATCCTACATACATGTGGTAGTTATATAGCACATAATCCTACATAGTGATGTCGTGAATTGTTCGCTGGCGAATAGTTCCCGGCAAACATAGCTTGTTCGCGTTCGCCGCGGCGGGCGAACATATGCAATGTTCGATCCGCCCCCTATTCATCATCATTGAGTAAACTTTGACCCTGTATCTCGCAGTCTGCAGACACATTTCAGCCAATCAGCAGCAGACCCTCCCTCCCAGACCCTCCCAGCTCCTGGACAGCAGCCATTTTAGATTCATTCTGATCCTGCATTCTTAGTGAGAGGAGGGATAGTGTAGCTGCTGATGATTTTATAGGGAAATTGATAGCTAGGCTAGTGTATTCAGTGTCCACTACAGTCCTGAAGGACTCATCTGATCTCTGCTTTAAGGACAGCACCCCAAAAAGCCCTTTTTAGCGCTAGAACATGTCTTTTTTTTTTTTTTTGTTTGCCTGTGTAATTTTGACTGTGAAACATCAGTCTGCTAGTGTAATCTAATTGCAGTTGCCTGCCTGCAGTGCCACCACTCATATCTGTTGTAACAGTAGTGTAAATTTAAAAAAAAAAAAACTTTTTGACTGTGAAACATCAGTCTGCTAGTGGAATCTAATAGCAGTTGCCTGCCTGCCAGTGTGTGTGCCAGGCCCACTTGCCAACTAGTGCCACCACTCATATCTGTTGTAACAGTAGTGTAAATTTTGTAAAAAAAAACTTTTTTGACTGTGAAACATCAGTCTGCTAGTGTAATCTAATTGCAGTTGCCAGCCTGCCAGCGTGTGTGCCAGGCCCAATTTGCTAAGTGCCACTACTCATATCTGTTGTAACAATAGTGTAAATTTTGAAAAAAAAAACTTTTTTGACTGTGAAACATCAGTCTGCTAGTGTAATCTAATTGCAGTTGCCTGCCTGCCAGCGTGTGTGCCAGGCCCACTTGGCAACTAGTGCCACCACTCATATCTGTTGTAACAGTAGTGTAAATTAAAAAAAAAAAAAAAACTTTTTTGACTGTGAAACATCAGTCAGCTAGTGTAATCTAATTGCAGTTGCCTGCCTGCCTGCCAGCGTGTGTGCCAGGCCAACTTGCCAACTAGTGCCACCACTCATATCTGTTGTAACAGTAGTGTCAATTTTGTAAAAAAAACACTTTTTTGACTGTGAAACATCAGTCTGCTAGTGTAATCTAATAGCAGTTGCCTGCCTGCCAGCGTGTGTGCCAGGCCCACTTGCCAACTAGTGCCACCACTCATATCTGTTGTAACAGTAGTGTCAATTTTGTAAAAAAAACACTTTTTTGACTGTGAAACATGAGTCTGCTAGTGTAATCTAATTGCAGTTGCCTGCCTGCCAGCGTGTGTGCCAGGCCCACTTGCTAAGTGCCACCACTCATATCTGTTGTAACTGTAGTGTAAATTTAAAAAAAAAACTTTTTTGACTGTGAAACATCAGTCTGCTAGTGTAATCTAATTGCAGTTGCCTGCCTGCCAGCGTGTGTGCCAGGCCCACTTGCCAACTAGTGCCACCACTCATATCTGTTGTAACAGTAGTGTAAATTTAAAAAAAAAAAAACTTTTTTGACTGTGAAACATCAGTCTGCTAGTGTAATCTTATAGCAGTTGCCTGCCTGCCAGCCTCAGTGCCAGGCCCACTTGCCAACTAGTGCCACCACTCATATCTGTTGTAACAGTAGTGTAAATTTTGTAAAAAAAAACTTTTTTGACTGTGAAACATCAGTCTGCTAGTGTAATCTAATTGCAGTTGCCTGCCTGCCAGCGTGTGTGCCAGGCCCACTTGCTAAGTGCCACCACTCATATCTCTTGTAACAGTAGTGTAAATTTAAAAAAAAAAAAACTTTTTTGACTGTGAAACATCAGTCTGCTAGTGTAATCTAATTGCAGTTGCCTGCCTGCCAGCATGTGTGCCAGGCCCACTTGCCAACTAGTGCCACCACTCATATCTGTTGTAACAGTAGTGTAAATTTAAAAAAAAAAAACTTTTTTGACTGTGAAACATCAGTCTGCTAGTGTAATCTAATAGCAGTTGCCTGCCTGCCAGCGTGTGTGCCAGGCCCACTTGCCAACTAGTGCCACCACTCATATCTGTTGTAACATTAGTGTAAATTAAAAAAAAAAAACTTTTTTGACTGTGAAACATCAGTCTGCTAGTGTAATCTAATAGCAGTTGCCTGCCTGCCTGCTTGCCAGTGTGTGTGCCAGGCCCACTTGCCAACTAGTGCCACCACTCATATCTGTTGTAACAGTAGTGTAAATTTTGTAAAAAAAAACTTTTTTTACTGTGAAACATCAGTCTGCTAGTCTAATCTAATAACAGTTGCCTGCCAATGTGTGTGCCAGGCCCACTTGCTAAGTGCCACCACTCATATCTGTTGTAACAGTAGTGTAAATTTAAAAAAAAAAAAACTTTTTTGACTGTGAAACATCAGTCTGCTAGTGTAATCTAATTGCAGTTGCCTGCCTGCCAGCGTGTGTGCCAGGCCCACTTGCCAACTAGTGCCACCACTCATATCTGTTGTAACAGTAGTGTAAATTAAAAAAAAAAAAACTTTTTTGACTGTGAAACATCAGTCTGCTAGTGTAATCTAATAGCAGTTGCCTGCCTGCCAGCGTGTGTGCCAGGCCCACTTGCCAACTAGTGCCACCACTCATATCTGTTGTAACAGTAGTGTAAATTTTGTAAAAAAAAACTTTTTTGACTGTGAAACATCAGTCTGCTAGTGTAATCTAATTGCAGTTGCCTGCCTGCCAGCGTGTGTGCCAGGCCCACTTGCTAAGTGCCACCACTCATATCTGTTGTAACAGTAGTGTAAATTTAAAAAAAAAAAAAACTTTTTTGACTGTGAAACATCAGTCTGCTAGTGTAATCTAATTGCAGTTGCCTGCCTGCCAGCGTGTGTGCCAGGCCCACTTGCTAAGTGCCACCACTCATATCTGTTGTAACAGTAGTGTAAATTTTGTAAAAAAAAACTTTTTTGACTGTGAAACATCAGTCTGCTAGTGTAATCTAATTGCAGTTGCCTGCCTGCCAGCGTGTGTGCCAGGCCCACTTGCTAAGTGCCACCACTCATATCTGTTGTAACAGTAGTGTAAATTTAAAAAAAAAAAAACTTTTTTGACTGTGAAACATCAGTCTGCTAGTGTAATCTAATTGCAGTTGCCTGCCTGCCAGCGTGTGTGCCAGGCCCACTTGCCAACTAGTGCCACCACTCATATCTGTTGTAACAGTAGTGTAAATTTAAAAAAAAAAAACTTTTTTGACTGTGAAACATCAGTCTGCTAGTGTAATCTAATAGCAGTTGCCTGCCTGCCAGCGTGTGTGCCAGGCCCACTTGCCAACTAATGCCACCACTCATATCTGTTGTAACATTAGTGTAAATTAAAAAAAAAAACTTTTTTGACTGTGAAACATCAGTCTGCTAGTGTAATCTAATAGCAGTTGCCTGCCTGTCTGCCTGCCTGCCAGTGTGTGTGTCAGGCCCACTTGCCAACTAGTGCCACCACTCATATCTGTTGTAACAGTAGTGTAAATTTTGTAAAAAAAAACTTTTTTGACTGTGAAACATCAGTCTGCTAGTGTAATCTAATTGCAGTTGCCTGCCTGCCTGCCAGCGTGTGTGCCAGGCCCACTTGCTAAGTGCCACCACTCATATCTGTTGTAACAGTAGTGTAAATTTAAAAAAAAAAAACTTTTTTGACTGTGAAACATCAGTCTGCTAGTGTAATCTAATTGCAGTTGCCTGCCTTCCAGCGTGTGTGCCAGGCCCACTTGCCAACTAGTGTCACGACTCATATCTGTTGTAACAGTAGTGTAAATTTAAAAAAAAAACTTTTTTTGACTGTGAAACATCAGTCTGCTTGTGTAATCTAATTGCAGTTGCCTGCCTGCCTGCCAGCGTGTGTGCCAGGCTCACAGCATATACTGTGCCCACTTGGCCAGTGGCACCACTCATATCTTGTTTAATAGTAGTGTAAGTGTACATTTAAAAAAATAAAAACTTTTTGGACTGTCAAAAATCAGTCTGCTTTTTTGTGTCAGGCTCACAGCGTATACTGTGCCCACTTGCCCAGTGCCACCACTCATGTCTTGTTTAATAGTAGTGTAAGTGTACATTTAAAAAAAAATGACAGGCAGAGGCAGGCCACCCCGCAGGTGCCGTCGTGGTCGTGGTGCTGTGATTCCCTTTGGCCATAGAATAATGCCCAGTGTTCAGAGGCCACGTCCCATGAACTTGAAAAGTTCTGAGGAGGACATAGTTGACTTTTTAACACAGGACACCCATTCTTCTATAGCTTCTGCTCCGAACCTTGACGCACTATCCTCCTCCAACTTATATTCGGGCACCTCTCAAGTAACCACCACTCGCCCGCCTGCCGCCACCACCAACACTAGCACCACAGCCGCTTCACTTGATGTGTCAGAGGAGTTTTTTACACATCAGTTGGAAGAAATGAGTGATGCACAACCATAATTGACAGAGGATTTAGATAACAGTGATATGTCTCAGTCAGGCAGCATTACAGACATGGACATACGGTGTGATGATGATGATGTTGTACCCGCTGCTGCTTCCTTTGTTGATTTGTCAGATACAAGTGAAGCGGTTGATGATGACGATGCGTCCGTGGATGTCACGTGGGTGCCCGCTAGAAGAGAAGAAGAACAGGGGGAAAGTTCAGATGGGGAGACAGAGAGGAGGAGGAGACGAGTTGGAAGCAGGGGGAGGTCGTCGCAAGGAGCTAGTGGCACAGTCAGACAGCATGCATCGGCACCCGGGGTCAGCCAGACAGCACGCCAATCAACGCATGCTGTTGCCACCACCAGAATGCCGTCATCGCAGAGCTCAGCAGTGTGGCATTTTTTGTGTGTGTCTGCCTCTGACAACAGCGATGCCATTTGCAACCTGTGCCAAAAGAAACTGAGTCGTGGGAAGTGCAACACCCACCTAGGTACAACTGCTTTGCGAAGGTACATGATCGCACATCACAAATGCCTATGGGATCAACACATGAGTAGAAGCAGCACACAAACTCAAAGCCGCTCTCCTCCTCCTGGTCCAGCATCTTCAGCCATGTCAACCACTGCTGTCCTCCTTGCCCCCTCTCAACCATCCGCCACTCCGTCTCTCTTCCGGAGCAGTTCCTGCTCATCTGCCCACAGTCAGGTGTCTGTCAAGGACATGTTTGAGCATAAGAAGCCAATGTCACAAAGTCACCCCCTTGCCCGGCATCTGACAGCTGGCTTGTCTGAACTCTTAGCCCGCCAGCTTTTACCATACAAGCTGGTGGAGTCTGAGGCGTTCAAAAAATTTGTAGCTATTGGGACACCGCAGTGGAAGGTGTGGAGTTATAAAATCATGATTAGAATAAATTATAAAATCATGATTAGGAAAATATACAATTTCAAAGAAGAATTACACATTAAATATGTTATTCATAGATAAAACATTTAGATATACATTAAGATATAGAATATGGAAGAGTTATAAATTAAATTAACTTAGATAGGATTAGTCAGTTTAGTTAGTAATGGGTTAAATAGTGTTTTAAAGACAATGTATTTAAAACTGACATTTACATTCAGTTGCTGTTGTCAATCAAAACACCTATACTGCTAACTAGACACATAGTATTATTAACACTCTAATGCACTGCGCATGAACAAGTTAAAATAGTATTTTCTATATGTCAGCCAAAATTATAAAGTCTTTTTAAGGAAGTTAAAATATACAAAGATAGCATTTTCATTTATGGTATGCTTTGATTTCATTGGCTTAAAATGTGTATATAAGCTTTGCCTTTGTATGAAGCTATTGTTATCTTCAGCCTCCAGATCTCGGGGTATGTAATTAATCTTGCTGTGATTAATAAATAGTTTATGTCAACTAATATTTGATAAATATGATTATTAATTTAATCTGTTAGATAACCCAGATTAAATATTTGTCTATAGTTAGGGTTTTGTCTAACGAAGGCATATAAAGTCATATTAAAATAAAGAATAATTCTTATAAGCATCTCATTTTTATCTTCTTTTGCGAGAATCATACATATACATTTGTTGCTAAACACTCATTTAGTGACAGCCCTTAGACTAGAGGTATATACGACACATTGGGGGCATCGTCCTGTTGGAATTTCGAAACCCTTGGACCATAGTGCATTCTTAAGCTGGACTTTGAACACTGTGTGTGTCTACTTGATGCTCTGTAAGTAACTTATTCTTTTTTATCAAATAGAGTTAAATTATGGCTGTGCACACCATAAATTTTGACTTAATTGACATAGATTAGAGATCCACCCTGTATTGTATAATCTCCCTTATGTGTTTTAGGATTGTGTAATTGCTAACATTGTGGTTAAAAAGGATAAAATGTTAGAAGGACTATTAGGAACCTTATTGAAATCCTTAAGTTTAAATGAGCAATTACATATTAATTATAATCTGCAGGCATCTCTTTTAGATTCCTTAAATATACAGTTAGAAGACAGTAGGAAATATAGTATGTTATCTGCACATACATGTGGTCTTCTGAATGATAAACTTTCTATATTAGAAAATAATAATACTTTGTTTAAAGAAGTTGTTGAATCTTTGCAAAATTTGCAACAAACCTCTGCAAATGTTAAATTCTCTGATAGTACATATGGCAGTGGTATTTTTATGTATTGTACTAAACAAAATGGTTTTATTCAAATTGGTACTTTAAATACTGACCTTCCCCATAGTCTGAAACAAAATGAGAATGTGTTTTTAGACAATTCAGATGCATGTGTTACACCATCTGCTCCTCCCTTGTATAAAAACACTTATTCAGACTTTCAAAGTTCTGAGGCTATTCCAGTATTTCCTCTCTCACTCCCTCCTGCTTTATCAGAAAATGAGGTAATCTCAGCTGAAAAGTTACAATCTCTAATGGCCCATTATGATAAAATATGTAAAGATTTTGATGATATGGAGATTGCTTTGCATAAGGCAAAAGGGTCTCTAGGTCAGGAAATTAATGCTAAATCAGACTTAGATAGTAAATTAAATTATTTATCTCAAGGACTATCTTTTGTTAAATCTGTAAATGAAAACTATAAAACTGAGTTTTCTAACCTAAGAAATGTTTCTAATGCTGAAATAGGAAATACTGACAGATTTGTAAAAGAACAACTGCTCTTAGTTCCCTTTTCACAGTTGATTGATAGATGCTGTAAAAAGCAGTTTGGAGTGACATAGGTTTTAAGTTACAACTTACAAAATGAATCCCTTACATTGATTCTCTTACTAAATGATTTTTTGTAGTCTATTTCAGGAACAACAAAGTGATTTTAACATATTTTTTCTTAAGACTACAGTGGTTTGTATATATGTAAATAAGCATGCTATGCAATATAAGTTGTGTGAAAACTAAGACAGCATGAATACTGAGAAACAACATATGGTTTCTTTTGGAAAAAAAAGAAAAAAAGAAATGGTTTATTATTCAGGTATACATATATATAATACTTGTGAATCTTTAGTCTGTTCAAAATTCTGCCTTTAACTGTGATAGGATTTGAACAACTATACTGTGAATGACACTGCTATAAAAGGATCAAAAGAACCAGTCTTGGAACAGTTTGTTATTTGTTTGAACAATTCCTACACTCTAAGACTACCTCATATTATGCCTGTTATATTTATGCTTATAGCTTTCATATAATTGTTAAGTTGTCTAAGAAAATACATATATATTTTATTTTAATTGTTAATATATTTTCTTGGACTATAAGGTTGCCTGACATATTTAAGCCATATTATATTTTTATTATATTATTGCCACATAGTTTATTCTAACCATTTAATATGTTTTCTTTAAAAGCATGTGCATGTTGTTTTTTGACTGTAATGCTTATCTGTTTTTGCTATTCTAATATATTTGTTTCCCAAATAATTTATAATAAAATAAGGAGTATAACACAGAATGATAATTCTACAAAAAAATTTGATTATCAGCCTATGGCCTAGATTTGGAGTTTGGCGGTAAAAGGGCTGTTAACGCTCCGCGGGTTTTTTTCTGGCCGCACCATAAAATTAACTCTGGTATCGAGAGTTCAAAAAAATGCTGCGTTAGGCTCCAAAAAAGGAGCGTAGAGCATTTTTACCGCAAATGCAACTCTCGATACCAGAGTTGCTTACGGACGCGGCCAGCCTCAAAAACGTGCTCGTGCACGATTCCCCCATAGGAAACAATGGGGCTGTTTGAGCTGAAAAAAAACCTAACACCTGCAAAAAAGCCGCGTTCAGCTCCTAACGCAGCCCCATTGTTTCCTATGGGGAAACACTTCCTACGTCTGCACCTAACACTCTAACATGTACCCCGAGTCTAAACACCCCTAACCTTACACTTATTAACCCCTAATCTGCCGCCCCCGCTATCGCTGACCCCTGCATATTTTTTTAAACCCCTAATCTGCCGCTCCGTAAACCGCCGCAACCTACGTTATCCCTATGTACCCCTAATCTGCTGCCCTAACATCGCCGACCCCTATGTTATATTTATTAACCCCTAATCTGCCCCCCACAACGTCGCCGACACCTACCTACACTTATTAACCCCTAATCTGCCGAGCGGACCTGAGCGCTACTATAATAAAGTTATTAACCCCTAATCCGCCTCACTAACCCTATCATAAATAGTATTAACCCCTAATCTGCCCTCCCTAACATCGCCGACACCTAACTTCAATTATTAACCCCTAATCTGCCGACCGGAGCTCACCGCTATTCTAATAAATGTATTAACCCCTAAAGCTAAGTCTAACCCTAACACTAACACCCCCCTAACTTAAATATAATTTTTATCTAACGAAATAAATTAACTCTTATTAAATAAATTATTCCTATTTAAAGCTAAATACTTACCTGTAAAATAAATCCTAATATAGCTACAATATAAATTATAATTATATTATAGCTATATTAGGATTAATATTTATTTTACAGGTAACTTTGTAATTATTTTAACCAGGTACAATAGCTATTAAATAGTTAAGAACTATTTAATAGCTACCTAGTTAAAATAATAACAAAATTACCTGTAAAATAAATCCTAACCTAAGATATAATTAAACCTAACACTACCCTATCAATAAAATAATTAAATAAACTACCTACAATTACCTACAATTAACCTAACACTACACTATCAATAAATTAAATAAACACAATTGCTACAAATAAATACAATTAAATAAACTAGCTAAAGTACAAAAAATAAAAAAGAACTAAGTTACAGAAAATAAAAAAATATTTACAAACATAAGAAAAATATTACAACAATTTTAAACTAATTACACCTACTCTAAGCCCCCTAATAAAATAACAAAGCCCCCCAAAATAAAAAATTCCCTACCCTATTCTAAATTAAAAAAGTTACAAGCTCTTTTACCTTACCAGCCCTGAACAGGGCCCTTTGCGGGGCATGCCCCAAGAAGTTCAGCTCTTTTGCCTGTCAAAAAAAACATACAATACCCCCCCCCCCAACATTACAACCCACCACCCACATACCCCTAATCTAACCCAAACCCCCCTTAAATAAACCTAACACTAATCCCCGGAAGATCTTCCTACCTTGTCTTCACCATCCAGGTATCACCGATCGGTCCTGGCTCCGATATCTTCATCCAACCCAAGCGGGGGCTAGACATCCACTGAAGAAGTCCAGAAGAGGGTCCAAAGTCTTCCTCCTATCCGGCAAGAAGAGGACATCCGGACCGGCAAACATCTTCTCCAAGCGGCATCTTCTATCTTCTTCCATCCGGAGCGAAGCGGCAGGATCCTGAAGACCTCCAGCGCGGAACATCCATCCGGCCCGACGACTGATCGAGGAATGACTGTTCCTTTAAGGGACGTCATCCAAGATGGCGTCCCTCGAATTCCGATTGGCTGATAGGATTCTATCAGCCAATCGGAATTAAGGTATGAATTTTCTGATTGGCTGATGGAATCAGCCAATCAGAATCTAGTTCAATCCGATTGGCTGATCCAATCAGCCAATCAGATTGAGCTCGCATTCTATTGGCTGATCGGAACAGCCAATAGAATGCGAGCTCAATCTGATTGGCTGATTGGATCAGCCAATCGGATTGAACTTGATTCTGATTGGCTGATTCCATCAGCCAATCAGAAAATTCATACCTTAATTCCGATTGGCTGATAGAATCCTATCAGCCAATCGGAATTCGAGGGACGCCATCTTGGATGACGTCCCTTAAAGGAACAGTCATTCGTCGATCAGTCGTCGGGCCGGATGGATGTTCCGCGCTGGAGGTCTTCAGGATCCTGCCGCTTCGCTCCGGATGGAAGAAGATAGAAGATGCCGCTTGGAGAAGATGTTTGCCGGTCCGGATGTCCTCTTCTTGCCGGATAGGAGGAAGACTTTGGACCCTCTTCTGGACTTCTTCAGTGGATGTCTAGCCCCCGCTTGGGTTGGATGAAGATATCGGAGCCAGGACCGATCGGTGATACCTGGATGGTGAAGACAAGGTAGGAAGATCTACAGGGGATTAGTGTTAGGTTTATTTAAGGGGGGTTTGGGTTAGATTAGGGGTATGTGGGTGGTGGGTTGTAATGTTGGGGGGGGGGTATTGTATGTCTTTTTTGACAGGCAAAAGAGCTGAACTTCTTGGGGCATGCCCCGCAAAGGGCCCTGTTCAGGGCTGGTAAGGTAAAAGAGCTTGTAACTTTTTTAATTTAGAATAGGGTAGGGAATTTTTTATTTTGGGGGGCTTTGTTATTTTATTAGGGGGCTTAGAGTAGGTGTAATTAGTTTAAAATTGTTGTAATATTTTTCTTATGTTTGTAAATATTTTTTTATTTTCTGTAACTTAGTTCTTTTTTATTTTTTGTACTTTAGCTAGTTTATTTAATTGTATTTATTTGTAGCAATTGTGTTTATTTAATTTATTGATAGTGTAGTGTTAGGTTAATTGTAGGTAATTGTAGGTAGTTTATTTAATTATTTTATTGATAGGGTAGTGTTAGGTTTAATTATATCTTAGGTTAGGATTTATTTTACAGGTAATTTTGTAAATATTTTAACTAGGTAACTATTAAATAGTTCTTAACTATTAAATAGCTATTGTACCTGGTTAAAATAATTACAAAGTTGCCTGTAAAATAAATATTAATCCTAAAATAGCTATAATATAATTATAATTTATATTGTAGCTATATTAGGGTTTATTTTACAGGTAAGTATTTAGCTTTAAATAGGATTAATTTATTTAATAAGAGTTAATTTATTTCGTTAGATTAAAATTATATTTAAGTTAGGGGGGTGTTAGTGTTAGGGTTAGACTTAGCTTTAGGGGTTAATACATTTATTAGAATAGCGGTGAGCTCCGATCGGAAGATTAGGGGTTAATAATTGAAGTTAAGTGTCGGCGATGTTAGGGAGGGCAGATTAGGGGTTAATACTATTTATTATAGGGTTAGTGAGGCGGATTAGGGCTTAATAACTTTATTATAGTAGCGCTAAGGTCCGCTCGGCAGATTAGGGGTTAATAAGTGTAGGCAGGTGTCGGCGACGCTGAGGGGGGCAGATTAGGGGTTAATAAATATAACATAGGGGTCGGCGGTGTTAGGGGCAGCAGATTAGGGGTACATAGGGATAACGTAGGTGGCGGCGCTTTGCGGTCGGAAGATTAGGGGTTAATTATTTTAAGTAGCTGGCGGCGATGTTGTGGGGGGCAGATTAGGGGTTAATAAATGTAATATAGGGGTCGGCGGGGTTAGGGGCAGCAGATTAGGGGTACATAAGTATAACGTAGGTGGCGGTCGGCAGATTAGGGGTTAAAATTTTTAATCGAGTGGCGGCGATGTGGGGGGAGCTCGGTTTAGGGGTACATAGGTAGTTTATGGGTGTTAGTGTACTTTAGGGTACAGTAGTTAAGAGCTTTACAAACCGGCGTTAGCCAGAAAGCTCTTAACTACTGACTTTTTTCTGCGGCTGGAGTTTTGTCGTTAGAGCTCTAACGCTCACTTCAGAAACGACTCTAAATACCGGAGTTAGACAGATCCCATTGAAAAGATAGGATACGCAAATGGCGTAGGGGGATCTGCGGTATGGAAAAGTCGCGGCTGAAAAGTGAGCGTTAGACCCTTACCTACACGACTCTAAATACCGGCGGTAGCCTAAAACCAGCGTTAGGAGCCTCTAACGCTGGTTTTCACGGCTAACGCCAAACTCCAAATCTAGGTCTATGTTGCTTAAATCTCACTCCACAGCTGATACTAGTTTAATGACTCTGATGTTATCAAATTTTAATCGTCTCGTCCTTTCACCTTCAAGACCTATTTATCATATTTCCCATCCTTCTATTTCTCCTCAGTTTGTTGCACTTTTTGTTGCTAGTGTGAAAAAGTTTGATTATTTACAAGAATGGTATATTAATGCTTCTCATCTTATTATTCCAGGATTTGGTGGCATACCCCATACAGGAGTGAACATCTGTCTCCTATGCAGTATTGATTTACTTTCTGCACCTGCAGGAATTCTACATGATGATAAACAAGTTCCTTTGGTTATGTCAGATAATATTTTATCTTGTGATACAAGTAGCACAGTAGATTTATTTAATGTTTCTTATATACCTGCTACTTTATTAATTAATCATTTGAATCCTTTTGATTCTGTAGGATTATGGCAATGTATGGACCATGGTATTTCACAATTTTCTGCTCATATTAGTTTATTTGTACATACTACTACTTCACTTCCTTTGTCTAAACCTATTCCTACCTCTTTAGAAAAACCTTTTCATGAAGGTGATCCTATTCAGGTACGTTTAGATTCTGCGACACAAGTTGCTTATGATGTTGAATATCGTTTAGTTACTTGGCATCTTCAATTGTCAAGGTGGATGGTTTCTACACAATATTCAAACTGCACTCCCTTTGTGTCTGTACAAGAAAAATCATTCCAATGGTGGTTTCATGAAAGTTTACTGCAAAATGTTTCTCTTCGATCTAATCATAGACCTAGGAGAGATGTACTTGCGACTGGCTTGGGAGCATATGGTAGTATGATTGGCTCTACTGCACAAATAAATTCTGAAATATTAAGATATAAATTAGCAAATCTTGCCTCTCATGCAGCTACAGGCTTAGATACTCAATATGGAATTAACAATAATATTGCTAATCTCCAGCAACATCAAACTTATGTTATGGTGGATATTACTAATATTATTAAAAATAAATTTAATGTTTTAGTAAATGAATTATATAATTTTACACATGAAACAGCCTGGGCTATATTATGCTCTCAAGTACAATCTGATCTATCTACTGACTTAAAGATTCAACTTCAAAGTTTATGGTCTGGAAAGTGGCCAGCTTCTTTAAGCTTAGCTGCATCTAAGTCAGTCACTAATTTTGCCATGACACATCTTTTATGCTGGGAAGTAATTTTATCTGACTGCACCACTGAATTTTGTATGATTCATACATTAATTCCTTGGTCTGGTAAAGATACTATTATTTATCGCTTAGCGACAATTGGTCTTCCTGCTAATGGTTCATTACTGTTTCCAGTATTGTCACATCAATGGGTGTCACATAACATTGATGAATCAAAATGGACACTTGTTGATGTATCATTGTGTCATTCCAATGCAAATTCGTTTATCTGTTCCCTTTCACAATTCCATACAACCAATGAAACATGTTGGGAAAATCAAAAGTCTTGTACCTTACAAAGTCATTTTAATGTACTTAGACCGGTATTTTATTTAGGATCTGACAGAGTTTGTTTTCATTTATTTAATTCTGATACTATTATATTCCAAACACAGGATAAAGTATTTGCTAGTTCTCATTTATTACCTGGTACCTGGTGTAATACTATTCCACTTAAATATATTGCATCATCTAATTGGAATTTTACCATGCCCCAAACTCTTAATATTACTTTAAATTTAACATGGGACCATGTTATGAATTTTTCTGTTTATAATTTACCTTTGGGTATGGGATCACAAATGAAGAAATGGTTAACTGATTCTACTATAATTTCTTCCTTGTTACAAAATTTAAAACATGTTTCTGTAAATACTAAAATTACAGTTGAACATGAACAAGGAATTTTAAAATCAGCTACTTCTGGTATTTTACAAGATGCAAATATATCTTGGTGGGAATCTGTATTTGGATATAGTAGTACAGCTACTCAATTTTTTAATATTATGTTACACCCTGTTATTGTTTTAACTATTGTTCAAATTTTTATGTTTATTTTTATGTGTGGTTGTATTTGTTATCAAAAGCATTTAAACAAAAAATTAGTTAGACAACTTACAACCCTGGAACATCTTAATTCACAACAAAAACGTTATGTACCTTTGTATTCTGCTTATTCAGTTTCGCTTGATACAACTAGGCTTCCTAATCCAATTTGACTGACATATAGAATAATTTGATATGAATATTGCATACTTATACTTTCTTTTAATTTTTTTAGGATACTCCTATCTCTCTCTTTTCTTGGTGTCTGGATGGAATTCTTTTGATTTGCACTTGGGCTCTTCTGAATTGATCTGCCTGACTACTACTGGACATGCTGAGGCCTTGTGACAAGTTTACCTATGGTTGCTGCAATCGTTACCTGCAACTAACTGTCATCTACTTGTTTCACCCTATGGTTCTTCCTTGGCCTTTTCAATGGTTATATACAATATTGTTCCTGTTTGTAAGCACTATGAAGATTACACATGTATTTCTTGATGGAACTGCTCCTACAGACTTTATTGCTTTCAATTCTGCAACAAATGTATCTTACTACTAAGGTAGTTATGAACTGAACTTTCTCTGCAATGACGCTGCTATGGATCTGATTCCTTCAATCAAGACTTGAACATCTTTACCTATGAACTATGTAATTATTGGAACATTCTTTATTGTAGTGTATGACGTCAAATCCACTGTCTATTGTTTGAAATATGTCTGGTATATGTCTGGTAGTTTCTTCTGTGTTGGCCCTTAGTGTTTAATCATTGGGATTGTGTCTGACAAAAAGAAAAGAAAGTGGGGGAATGTGGAGTTATAAAATCATGATTAGAATAAATTATAAAATCATGATTAGGAAAATATACAATTTCAAAGAAGAATTACACATTAAATATGTTATTCATAGATAAAACATTTAGATATAAATTAAGGTATAGAATATGGAAGAGTTATAAATTAAATTAACTTAGATAGGATTAGTCAGTTTAGTTAGTAATGGGTTAAATAGTGTTTTAAAGACAATGTATTTAAAACTGTGACATTTACATTCAGTTGCTGTTGTCAATCAAAACACCTATACTGCTAGCTAGACACATAGTATTATTAACACTATAATACACTGCGCATGAACAAGTTAAAATAGTATTTTCTATATGTCAGCCAAAATTATAAGTCTTTTTAAGGAAGTTAAAATATACAAAGATAGCATTTTCATTTATGGTATGCTTTGATTTCATTGGCTTAAAATGTGTATATAAGCTTTGCCTTTGTATGAAGCTATTGTTATCTTCTGCCTTAAGATCTCGAGGTATGTAATTAATCTTGCTGTGATTAATAAATAGTTTATGTCAACTAATATTTGATAAATATGAGTATTAATTTAATCTGTTAGATAACCCAGATTAAATATTTGTCTATAGTTAGGGTTTTGTCTAACGAAGGCATATAAAGTCATATAAGAATAATTCTTACAAGCATCTAATTTTTATCTTCTTTTGCGAGAATCATACATATACATCTGTTGCTAAACACTCATTTAGTGACAGCCCTTAGACTAGAGAGGTATATACGACAGAAGGTACCCAGCCGAAATTTCTTTTCACAAAAGGCAATCCCCAACCTGTACTCGATTGTGCGAAAGGAAGTAATGGCATGTCTGGCACACAGTGTTGGGGCAAGGGTCCATATGACCACTGATAGCTGGTCTGCAAAGCATGGTCAGGGCAGGTATATCACCTACACTGTGCATTGGGTAAACCTGCTGATGGCTGCCATGCATGGAATGCATGGCTCTGCAGAGGAGGAGTTGGTGACACCGCCACGACTTGCAGGCAGGCCTGCTGCCACCTCCTCTACTCCTTCTACTCCATCCTCTTCCATAACCTCCTCGGCTGAGTCCTCTTCTGCTGCTGCGTCTTGCTCCACATCAATGGCACCCCCCCAGCTCCGCAGGTACTATTCCACATCCCGGATACGGCAGTGTCATGCCGTCTTGGGGTTGACTTGCTTGAAAGCAGAGAGTCACACCGGACCAGCACTCCTGTCCACCCTGAACGCAGAGGTGGATCAACTGGAGATCGGCAAAGTGGTTTCTGACAACGGAAGTAATTTGGTGGCGGCATTGAAATTGGGCGAGTTGACCCATGTGCCGTGCATGGCATATGTGTGTAATCTGATCGTACAACGCTTTGTGCATAAGTACCCAGGCTTACAGGACGTCCTGAAGCAGGCCAGGAAGGTGTGTGGCCATTTGAGGCGTTTCCTACACGGCCATGGCGCACTTTTCCAATATCCAGCGGAGAAACAACATGCCAGTGAGGCGCTTGATTTGCGACAGCCCGACATGTTGGAATTCAACACTCCTACTGTTCGACCGCCTGCTCCAACAAGAAAAAGCCGTTAACAAGTATTTGTATGACCGGGGTGCTAGGACAGCCTCTGCGGAGCTGGGAATTTTTTTGCCACATTACTGGGTGCTCATGCGCAATGCCTGTAGGCTCATGCGTCCTTTTGAGGAGGTGACAAACCTAGTCAGTCACACCAAAGGCACCATCAGCAACATCATACCATTTGTTTTCTTCCTGGAGCGTGCCCTGCAAAGAGTGCTGGATCAAGCCGTAGATGAGCGTGAAGAGGAAGAGTTGTGGTCACCATCACCACCAGAAACAGCCTTATCAGCATCGCTTGCTGGACCTGCGGCAACGCTGGAAGAGGATTGTGAGGAAGTGGAGTCAGAGGAGGAATGTGGCTTTGAGGAGGAGGAGGAAGACCAACCACAACAGGCATCCCAGGGTGCTTGTTGTCACCTATCTGGTACCCGTGGTGTTGTACGTAGCTGGGGGGAAGAAGATACCTTCAGTGACATCACTGAGGATGAGGAACGGGACATGAGTAGCTCGGCATCCAACCTTGTGCAAATGGGGTCTTTCATGCTGTCGTGCCTGTTGAGGGACCCTCGTATAAAAAAAGCTGAAGGAGAACGACCTGTACTGGGTGTCCACGCTACTAGACCCCCGGTATAAGCATAAAGTGCCAGAAATGTTACCGAATTACAACAAGTCGGAAAGAATGCAGCATTTCCAAAATAAATTAAAAAGTATGCTTTACACAGCGTATAAGGGTGATGTCACAGCACAACGTGAATCTAACAGGGGAAGAGCTGAAAGTAATCCTCCGACTCACACGACCACGCCGGCAAGGACAGGTTGCTTTACAGACGTGTTGTTGATGGAGGACATGCGGAGCTTTTTAACTCCTATGCATCACCACAGCCCTTCGGGGTCCACCCTCAGAGAATGACTCGACCGACAGGTAGCAGACTACCTCGCCTTAACTGCAGATATCGACACTCTGAGGAGCGAAGAACCCCTTGACTACTGGGTGTTCAGGCTTGACCTGTGGCCTGAGCTATCCCAATTTGCAATAGAACTTCTGGCCTGCCCCGCTTCAAGTGTCCTGTCAGAAAGGACCTTCAGTGCAGCAGGAGGTATTGTCACTGAGAAGAGAAGTCGACTAGGTTAAAAAAGTCTAGATTACCTCACCTTTATTAAGATGAATGAGGGATGGATCCCAAAGGGACTGACATTGGGCGATACATTCGTGTAAAAAAGGCCTGATGAGATGAGCTGCCTTGGGCAAAAATGGTCCACACGCTGCTGTATTTTATCTTCAAATGGCAGATGACTTGCGTGACTTATCCGCCACCAACTAGGGTTCAAGCCACAATGTTTTAGGGGACTTTCTGCCTGGGAAACAAACATCAATTTTTCTGGCTGCTGCTACAGCAGCGGCTGCAACAATACCTAATTTTTAAGGCATGTGTACATGCCAAAATTTTCTGGCCTCTGGTGCCGCACTGTGGCTTCAAAAACAAAACCAAAAAAAAGACACTTAACAGGATTAAACTGATAGGAATAGTACTACTTAACACACCACTCCTATCTGGTGGCACATTAGATTGCACGCGCAGTGCCCCAAATTTGAAGTAGGAGGACCGACCAAGCATCTTTTTCCATCTCCCGGTTCCTAAAATCCATGCCATATACACATCCCCTGATAGGGGACACCACAGTGGAAGGTACCCAGCCGAAATTTCTTTGCACAAAAGGCAATCCCCAACCTGTACTCGATTGTGCAAAAGGAAGTAACCTTACCATGGGTCCCAGACCGCACGTCTTGTAATTCTCTGTCTGGGAAATTATCTATCTATCTATCTATCTATCAAATCTATCTATTTATCTATCAATTCTGTCTATTGTATCTATCAAATGTATATTGCATCTATTGATCTATGTAATCTATGTATCTATCTATCAAATCTATCTCGTTGCCAGACTGTTTTGTGACAGCCACTTGTGTTTCGGCCAAATGTCCCTCGGACAAATGTCCATCGGCCAAATGTCCGTTGGCTAAAAGTCTGGCCACGATTGCACGCGCAGTGTTTCAAATTTGAAGTAGGAGGACCGACCAAGCATCTTTTTCCATCTCCCGGTTCCGAAAATCCATGCCATATACACGTCCCCTGGCGCTGCAACTGCCTCTGGTAACCTTACCATGGGTCGCAGACCGCACGTCTTGTAATTCTCTGTCTGGGAAATTATATATCTATCAAATCTATCTATGTATCTATCAAATCTATCTAACTATCTATCGTATCTATCAAATGTATATTGCATCTGTTGATCTATCTAATCTATGTATCTATCTATCAAATCTATCTATCTCGTGGCCGGACTGTTTTGTGACAGCCACTTCTGTTTCGGCCAAATGTCCGTCGGCTAAAAGTCTGGCCACGATTGCACGCGCAGTGCCCCAAATTAAGTAGGAGGACCGACCAAGCATCTTTTTCCATCTCCCGGTTCCTAAAATCCATGCCATATACACCTCCCCTGATAGGGGGAGTAACAGGTATTAAACTGATCAGAATAGTACTACTTAACACACCACTCATATCTGGTGCCACAGTAGATTGCACGCGCAGTGCTCCAAATTTGAAGTAGGAGGACCGACCAAGCATCTTTTTCCATCTCCCGGTTCCTAAAAACCATGCCATATACACGTCCCCTGGCGCTGCAACTGCCTCTGGAAACCTTACCATGGGTCCCAGCCCGCACGTCTTGTAATTCTCTGTCTGGGAAATTATATATCTATCAAATCTATCTATTTATCTATCAAATCTATCTATCTATCGTATCTATCAAATGTATATTGCATCTATTGATCTATCTATCTAATCTATGTATCTATGTATCTATCAAATCTATCTATCTCGTGGTTGTGCAAATGGACTGTTTGCGGTTGTTTGCGGTGCGTTAAACGGGGAGTTTGGTCTGTCACTGTGAAGCAGGCATAACCCTTATACTACCTGATCGATACAACATCATACCTGTTGTTTTAAAGCACGTTATTCCAAACAATTTAGGAATGTTAGGTGATTTATGCCCTTTATGGATTAAAACCAGACTCTGCATCAACTATGTAATTTTCTGTGGGAGTTTTGCCATGGATCCCCCTCCGGCATGCCACAGTCCAGGTGTTAGTGCCCTTGAAACAACTTTTCCATCACTATTGTGGCCAGAAAGAGTCCCTGTGGGTTTTAAAATTCGCCTGCCTATTGAAGTCAATGGCGGTTCGCCCGGAAAATTTTAAGTTCGCGACATCACTATTTATATATCACATAATTGTACATACAGGTGGTAGTTATAAAGCACATATTTGTACATACAGGTAATAGTTATATATCATATAATCCTACATACAGGTGTTAGTTAAATATCACATAATCCTACATATAGGTAGTAGTTATATATCCCATAATCTTACATACAGGTGGTAGTTATATATCACATAATACTACATGCAGATGATAGTTATATATTGCATAATTGTACATACAGGTGGTAGTTATATATCACATAATTGTACATACACGTGGTAGTTATATATCACATAATACTAAATACAGGTGGAAGTTATATATTGCATAATTGTACATATAGGTGGTAGTTATATATCACAGATATACATTTTATGTAATCCCAAATACAGGTGATAATTATATATTATGTAATCCCAAATACAGGTGGTAGTTATATATTATGTAATCCCAAATACAGGAGGTAGTTATATAGAATGTAATCCCAAATACAGGAGGTAGATATAAATTTTATGTAATCCCAAATACAGATGGTAGTTATATATAATGTAATCCCAAATACATGAGGTAGATATACATTTTATGTAATCCCAAATACAGGTGGTAGTTATATATCATGTAATCCCAAATACAGGAGGTAGTTATATGTAATGTAATCCAAAATACAGGTGGTAGTTATATATAATTTAATACAAAATACAGGTGGTAGTTATATATTATTTAATCCCAAACACAGTTGTTAGTTATATAGCATGTAATCCCAAACACAGGTGGTAGTTATATAGAATGTAATCCCAAATACAGGTGGTAGTTATATACAATGTAATCCAAAATACAGGTGGTAGTTATATCTCATGTAATCCCAAATACAGGAGATAGTTATATATAATGCAATCCAAAATACAGGTGGTAGTTATATATCATGTAATCCCAAATACAGGAGGTAGTTAAATATAATATAATCCAAAATAGAGGTGGTATTTATATATAATGTAATCCAAAATAGAGGTGGTATTTATATATAATGTAATCCAAAATACAGGAGGTAGTTATATATTATGTAATCCCAAATACAGGTGGTAGTTATATATAATGTAATCCAAAATACAGGTGGTAGTTATATATTATGTAATCCCAAATACAGGAGGTAGTTATATATATTTTAATCCAAAATACAGGAGATAGTTATATATAATGTAATCCAAAATACAGGAGGTAGTTATAAATTATGTAATCCCAAATACAGGTGGTAGTTATATACAATGTAATCCAAAATACAGGTGGTAGTTATATATCATGTAATCCCAAATACAGGAGGTAGTTATATATAATATAATCCAAAATAGAGGTGGTATTTATATATAATGTAATCCAAAATAGAGGTGGTATTTATATATAATGTAATCCAAAATACAGGAGGTAGTTATATATTATGTAATCCCAAATACAGGTGGTAGTTATATATAATGTAATCCAAAATACAGGTGGTAGTTATATATTATGTAATCCCAAATACAGGAGGTAGTTATATAGAATGTAATCCCAAATACAGGAGGTAGATATAAATTTTATGTAATCCCAAATACAGATGGTAGTTATATATAATGTAATCCCAAATACATGAGGTAGATATACATTTTATGTAATCCCAAATACAGGTGGTAGTTATATATCATGTAATCCCAAATACAGGAGGTAGTTATATATAATGTAATCCAAAATACAGGTGGTAGTTATATATAATTTAATACAAAATACAGGTGGTAGTTATATATTATGTAATCCCAAACACAGTTGTTAGTGATATAGCATGTAATCCCAAACACAGGTGGTAGTTATATATAATGTAATCCCAAATACAGGTGGTAGTTATATACAATGTACTCCAAAATACAGGTGGTAGTTATATCTCATGTAATCCCAAATACAGGAGGTAGTTATATATAATGCAATCCAAAATACAGGTGGTAGTTATATATCATGTAATCCCAAATACAGGAGGTAGTTATATATAATATAATCCAAAATAGAGGTGGTATTTATATATAATGTAATCCAAAATAGAGGTGGTATTTATATATAATGTAATCCAAAATACAGGAGGTAGTTATATATTATGTAATCCCAAATACAGGTGGTAGTTATATATAATGTAATCCAAAATACAGGTGGTAGTTATATATTATGTAATCCCAAATACAGGAGGTAGTTATATATATTTTAATCCAAAATACAGGAGATAGTTCTTATATAATGTAATCCAAAATACAGGAGGTAGTTATATATTATGTAATCCCAAATACAGGTGGTAGTTATATACAATGTAATCCAAAATAGAGGTGGTATTTATATATAATGTAATCCAAAATAGAGGTGGTATTTATATATAATGTAATCCAAAATACAGGAGGTAGTTATATATTATGTAATCCCAAATACAGGTGGTAGTTATATATAATGTAATCCAAAATACAGGTGGTAGTTATATATTATGTAATCCCAAATACAGGAGGTAGTTATATATATTTTAATCCAAAATACAGGAGATAGTTATATATAATGTAATCCAAAATACAGGAGGTAGTTATATATTATGTAATCCCAAATACAGGTGGTAGTTATATACAATGTAATCCAAAATACAGGCGGTAGTTAAATATCACATAATCCTACATATAGGTAGTAGTTATATATCCCATAATCTTACATACAGGTGGTAGTTATATATCACATAATACTACATGCAGATGATAGTTATATATTGCATAATTGTACATACAGGTGGTAGTTATATATCACATAATTGTACATACACGTGGTAGTTATATATCACATAATACTAAATACAGGTGGAAGTTATATATTGCATAATTGTACATATAGGTGGTAGTTATATATCACAGATATACATTTTATGTAATCCCAAATACAGGTGATAATTATATATTATGTAATCCCAAATACAGGTGGTAGTTATATATTATGTAATCCCAAATACAGGAGGTAGTTATATAGAATGTAATCCCAAATACAGGAGGTAGATATCAATTTTATGTAATCCCAAATACAGATGGTAGTTATATATAATGTAATCCCAAATACATGAGGTAGATATACATTTTATGTAATCCCAAATACAGGTGGTAGTTATATATCATGTAATCCCAAATACAGGAGGTAGTTATATATAATGTAATCCAAAATACAGGTGGTAGTTATATATAATTTAATACAAAATACAGGTGGTAGTTATATATTATGTAATCCCAAACACAGTTGTTAGTGATATAGCATGTAATCCCAAACACAGGTGGTAGTTATATATAATGTAATCCCAAATACAGGTGGTAGTTATATACAATGTAATCCAAAATACAGGTGGTAGTTATATCTCATGTAATCCCAAATACAGGAGGTAGTTATATATAATGCAATCCAAAATACAGGTGGTAGTTATATATCATGTAATCCCAAATACAGGAGGTAGTTATATATAATATAATCCAAAATAGAGGTGGTATTTATATATAATGTAATCCAAAATAGAGGTGGTATTTATATATAATGTAATCCAAAATACAGGAGGTAGTTATATATTATGTAATCCCAAATACAGGTGGTAGTTATATATAATGTAATCCAAAATACAGGTGGTAGTTATATATTATGTAATCCCAAATACAGGAGGTAGTTATATATATTTTAATCCAAAATACAGGAGATAGTTATATATAATGTAATCCAAAATACAGGAGGTAGTTATATATTATGTAATCCCAAATACAGGTGGTAGTTATATACAATGTAATCCAAAATACAGGTGGTAGTTATATATCATGTAATCCCAAATACAGGAGGTAGTTATATATAATATAATCCAAAATAGAGGTGGTATTTATATATAATGTAATCCAAAATAGAGGTGGTATTTATATATAATGTAATCCAAAATACAGGAGGTAGTTATATATTATGTAATCCCAAATACAGGTGGTAGTTATATATAATGTAATCCAAAATACAGGTGGTAGTTATATATTATGTAATCCCAAATACAGGAGGTAGTTATATAGAATGTAATCCCAAATACAGGAGGTAGATATAAATTTTATGTAATCCCAAATACAGATGGTAGTTATATATAATGTAATCCAAATACATGAGGTAGATATACATTTTATGTAATCCCAAATACAGGTGGTAGTTATATATCATGTAATCCCAAATACAGGAGGTAGTTATATATAATGTAATCCAAAATACAGGTGGTAGTTATATATAATTTAATACAAAATACAGGTGGTAGTTATATATTATGTAATCCCAAACACAGTTGTTAGTGATATAGCATGTAATCCCAAACACAGGTGGTAGTTATATATAATGTAATCCCAAATACAGGTGGTAGTTATATACAATGTACTCCAAAATACAGGTGGTAGTTATATCTCATGTAATCCCAAATACAGGAGGTAGTTATATATAATGCAATCCAAAATACAGGTGGTAGTTATATATCATGTAATCCCAAATACAGGAGGTAGTTATATATAATATAATCCAAAATAGAGGTGGTATTTATATATAATGTAATCCAAAATAGAGGTGGTATTTATATATAATGTAATCCAAAATACAGGAGGTAGTTATATATTATGTAATCCCAAATACAGGTGGTAGTTATATATAATGTAATCCAAAATACAGGTGGTAGTTATATATTATGTAATCCCAAATACAGGAGGTAGTTATATATATTTTAATCCAAAATACAGGAGATAGTTATATATAATGTAATCCAAAATACAGGAGGTAGTTATATATTATGTAATCCCAAATACAGGTGGTAGTTATATACAATGTAATCCAAAATACAGGTGGTAGTTATATAAAATGTAATCCCAAATACAGGAGGTAGTTATATATAATATAATCCAAAATAGAGGTGGTATTTATATATAATGTAATCCAAAATAGAGGTGGTATTTATATATAATGTAATCCACAATACAGGAGGTAGTTATATATTATGTAATCCCAAATACAGGTGGTAGTTATATATAATGTAATCCAAAATACAGGTGGTAGTTATATATTATGTAATCCCAAATACAGGAGGTAGTTATATATATTTTAATCCAAAATACAGGAGATAGTTATATATAATGTAATCCAAAATACAGGAGATAGTTATATATTATGTAATCCCAAATACAGGTGGTAGTTATATACAATGTAATCCAAAATACAGGTGGTAGTTATATATCATGTAATCCCAAATACAGGAGGTAGTTATATATAATGTAATCCAAAATACAGGTGGTAGTTATATATCATGTAATCCCAAATACAGGAGGTAGTTATATATAATGTAATACCAAATACAGGAGGTAGTTATATATAATATAAACCAAAATAGAGGTGGTAGTTATATATAATGTAATCCAAAATACAGGAGGTAGTTATATATTATGTAATCCCAAATACAGGTGGTAGTTACATATAATGTAATCCAAAATACAGGTGGTAGTTATATATTATGTAATCCCAAATACAGGAGGTAGTTATATATAATTTAATCCAACATACAGGTGGTAGTTATATATTATGTAATCCCAAATACAGGAGGTAGTTATATATAATGTAATCCAAAATAGAGGTGGTAGTTATATATAATGTAATCCAAAATAGAGGTGGTAGTTATATATTATGTAATCCCAAATACAGGAGGTAATTATATATAATGTAATCCCAAATACAGGAGGTAATTATATATAATGTAATCCCAAATACAGGGGATAATTATATATCATGTAATCCCAAATACAGGTGGTAGTTATATATTATGTAACCCTGAATACATGTGGTAGTTATATATTATGTAATCCCAAGTACAGATGGTAGTTATATATAATGTAATCCTAAATACAGGTGGTAGTTATATATTATGTAATCCCAAATACACGTGGTAGTTATATATTATGTAATCCCAAATACAGGAGGTAGTTATATATTATGTAATCCCAAATACAGGTGGTAGTTATATATAATGTAATCCAAAATACAGGAGGTAGTTATATATTATGTAATAAAAAATACAGGAGGTAGTTATATATTATGTAATAAAAAATACAAGTGGTAGTTATATATTATGTAATACCAAATACAGGTGGTAGTTATATATTATGTAATCCGAAATACAGATGGTAGTTATATATAATGTAATCCAAAATACAGGTGGTAGTTATATATTATGTAATCCGAAATACAGGAGATAGTTATATATTATGTAATCCCAAATATAGGTGGTAGTTATATATTATGTAATCCAAAATACAGGTGGTAGTTATATATTATGTAATAAAAAATACAGGAGGTACTTATATTTTATGTAATTAAAAAATGCAGGTGGTAGTTATATAATATGTAATCTGAAATATAGGTGGTAGTTATATATTATGTAATCCCAAATACAGGTGGTAGTTATATATCGTGTAATCCCAAATACAGGAGGTAGTTATATATAATGTAATCCAAAATAGAGGTGGTATTTATATATAATGTAATCCAAAATACAGATGGTAGTTATATATAATGTAATCCAAAATACATGTGGAGTTATATATTATGTAATCCCAAATACACGTCGTAGTTATATATTATGTAATCCCAAATACAGGTGGTAGTTATATATTATGTAATCCAAAATACAGATGGTAGTTATATATTATGTAATCCCAAATACAGATGGTAGTTATATATAATGTAATCCAAAATACAGGTGGTAGTTATATATTATGTAATCCGAAATACAGGTGGTAGTTATATATTATGTAATCCCAAATACAGATGGTAGTTATTTATTATGTAATAAAAAATACAGGAGGTACTTATATATTAAGTAATTAAAAAATACAGGTGCTAGTTATATATTATGTAATCTGAAATATAGGTGGTAGTTATATATTATGTAATCCCAAATACAGGAGGTAGTTATATATCATGTATTTCCAAATACAGGTGGTAGTTATATATTATGTAATCCCAAATACAGGAGGTAGTTATATATCATGTAATTCCAAATACATGTGGTAGTTATATATCATGTTATTCCAAATACAGGAGGTAGTTATATATCATGTCATTCCAAATACAAGTTGTAGTTATATATCATGTAATCCCAAATAGAGATGGTAGTTATTTACCATATAACACCCAAATACAGAGATTAGTTATACATCACATAAATTTACATACAGATGGCAGTTATATATTATGTAATCCAACAGACAGATTGTATTTATATAACATGTACCATAATCAAGTTGCAGTTACAGTATATATTATGTAATCCCAAACACAGATTGTAGTTATATATCATGCAATCCCAAATACATGTGGTAGTTACATATTATGTAATCCCAATACCATGCGGTAGTTATATTATATGTAAACCCATATAGAGGTGGTAGTTATATATTATGTAATCCCAAATACAGGAGGTAGTTATATATTATGTAATCCAAAATACACATGGTAGTTATATATTATTTAATCCCAAATACAGGTGGTAGTAATATATCACATAATTCTACATATAGGTGGTAGTTACATATCACATAATCTTACATACAGGTGGTATTTATATATCAGATAATACTACATGCAGTTGGTAGTTATATATCACACAATCCTACATACAGGTTGCAGTTATATATCACATAATCCTACATATAGGTGGTAGTTATATATCACATAATTGTACATACAGGTGGTAGTTATATATCATATAATCCTACATACATGTGGTAGTTATATAGCACATAATTGTACATACAGGTAATAGTTATCACACACTCCTACATACAGGTGGTAGTTTTTTATATATATACCACATTATATACAGTATCTCACAAAAGTGAGTACACCCCTCACATTTTTGTAAATATTTTATTATATTTTTTCATGTGACAACACTGAAGAAATGACACTTTGCTACAATGTAAAACAGTGAGTGTACAGGCTATATAACAGTGTAAATTTGCTAACCCCTCAAAATAACTTAACACACAGCCATTAATGTCTAAACCGTTGGCAACAAAAGTGAGTACACCCCTAAGTGGAAATGGTGGTAGTTATATATGACATAATCCTACATACAGGTGGTAGTTATATATCACATAATTGTACATATAGGTAATATTTATATATCACATAATCCTACATACATTTTTTTTAGAAAAAAACAACCTAGGTATTAGGGTACCCACTGAATAACAATAAAATATATAATAATATTCTAATTCTAATATTCTGTTTCAATAAAGGACTGCACTAACTGGATTTAGTAGTTATAGAATTAATCATTTATTTAGGTAACGTTTCGAGGTACGCAGACCCCTTCCTTAGACCAGACCTGTGTAAGTTCATCCAAAGGTGCAATTATGAAGGCATATTCATGTATATCTGCAAATGTGGTATACATGATACATTGCACTGCATGTGAAGTGGGATGTTATATTGGAGAAACAAGCCAAAAACTGCACCTTCGGATGAACTTACACAGACACTCAATCAAAAACCACTGCAAAACAAAATACTGTACCCCTGTTGGTCACCATTTCACCCAACCTGACCACTCCATCCAAAACCTGAAAATCAAGATTCTCAGAGGCAACTTCAAAAACACCATGGAAAGAAAATGCTCTTCAACTTGCTAAATTCTGGACTAAATGTGGACTCTGGTTTCTTAACCCATTATCAAAATTTTTTACAATGTACTTTCATATACTGTAGTCAATTACATTGTATATTCCACACTCTCTATGCATAGGTATGCAGGTAAGCCTATGTCCACACTTTTGTCATTATTATTATTCCCCTTTCTTTTCTTTCTTTCCTTTCTTCTTTTTTGACTATTTTATATCCCCCTGTATACCTAATTTCACATCTTCATTCATATTGATTCTATGTTGATATACAACTTTATGTCAGTATATGCTTTGTGTTTAACCATATATTTCCCCTGCCTGTTAACTTTTACTGACACATATCTGCCTGTCTCCTAAACCCCCATCATTATTTTTACGACACCCCCTCCTCCCCCTGCATTCAGACCTCTGTAACACCTTCTGTCTTTTTAGCCTGTGTTTTAAGATATAATCTGTAAATTCCATCAAATTGGTCAGTATTGCTTCAGACTTGAAAAAGGAAGTCATTCTCCCGAAAGCTTGTCAACTTATAAATGTATAGTTAGTAAAAAAGTATCATTGCTCAATGCAATACTCTTGTTATTTTGATATCTAAATCTCTGGACTAACACAGCTACTCCAATCAATCAATATATATATATATATATATATATATATATAGATAGATAGATATACGTATGTATGTATGTATGTATGTATATATATATATATATATATATATATATATATATATATATATATACATTATTTTCCTTTCCAGTCAAATATCTTGTTATATACCATTTACTTTTTAACCCTAATCTAAATAAAATATATTAAAATGTATATGAATATTTTTATCAGATAGTGTACATATGAGTGTAACACTTTATTTCAATATGTTTATGTTGTGTTTGGTAAACATTTTTTTACCACTTATGCTACGTCTTCAGTCACACTAACTTGACAAGCTGTTTGCACTCCAGCACACCAGTACCCTTTCAACTTGTAATATGCTTGCAAGTTAGCGAGATTGTGATATTATTTATCCTGACCTGCTCTAACATTAGCGTGCCACTTTTAATGTAGCCCATATTATACAATATGAAAAAGAAACAATTTGCCCTTTCCCTTTTTTATATTTATTGCATCATAGAGTTGAGAAAAGCTATCTATCATTTCTGGGGATAGCGTTGGGGCTGTTAATGTGGACCTTTTTTCTTTTAGCTTGCTCTGTTACATTTTGAAAGCATTTTTGGATTCCAGTTTGCTTCACAGTGGAGTTTATTCTATGACCTCATTTAATAAATGCCAAAGGTTCACTCTTGGAAACCAGATCTGCCTAACTACATGATGAGTGGGAAACATCCACTGCCACATTCAACAGTGCACAAGCAATTGCTTGCACAGGTGCACCCCATGCTCTAGCACAACAAATTGCACTAGAGCCAGTCATACCAATCCCCCTTGTCAGATCAGATTTGGATAATTTAACTCCACCAGCATTCAGGTGGCGAACAAGCTAAGTAGTTGCACTCTTAAGACTGCAACTAATTAATGGGACAGTAAACTCCTTGTAGTTAAAAGGCATTTCTGTTGTGTTGCTGTAGAATAAGATTTCAGCCAAGTCTTAACATTTTTAAAGCAAGTTAACATCTTTTTTTTAAATACAAACAGATACACAGTGCTAGAAAGGCAACCAGAATCTCACAGTAAGAGATAAATAAGAATATAAAAGTGGTATTATATGAAATTATATAAATTAAAAACAACCTATAAAACAATAGTTCAATAGTCTCCAATGTGGTATTATGAACGATGTTGTGAAAATAGAAAAAATGCGGTACCAGAAAACAAAGTTTCCACACCGTACTTGCTAGTAAATGTTCCCAATGAAATCCAATGTTAACCAATGAGATCTTCCTGGGTGCTGCTTGAATTAGAAAACGTGTTGCTGGTGTTTCATCAAATAATAGATGATCTGAGAAAAGAACACAAGCGCAACCCAGATTCAAAGCAGTAAAACACAATTTAATATTCCAACAAAGTGTGCTAAAATGCACTTACAAGACTGCAGATAAAAACAGGCACATCACAGGGTATCCTGGCTTAATTCAGTCTCACTGAAAGTTCAGAATCGAAGGCGAGCCCACAATTTCAAAAGTTCATCAGTTGATGTATCCCAATGTCCGACCCACCTAATTGAATGAGTAAACCCTGCTGTCTTCCAGTGGTGCACGCCGTATTATTCCATCAGCATGCGTTTAAGGACCAGAGGACATCTTAACATTTTTAAAGTAAGTTAACATATTTTTTTACTGCAATTAGTTTTCAACAGCCAAATTCCACTAATTATTTAAAGGAGCCAATCAGGGCTTTAGTCTGCAGGCAACAGGGCTACCCAGGGAGGCTCTATAGTGTTCTTAGGTAAGTATTTTATTTAAGTATTTGTATCTAAGTATTTTTATTTATTTAAAGGAAATGAATTAATAATGCCTAATTCTGCATTATTCCTTCATTTTCTTTAATGTTGTGCTGCGTTGATTAGAATATCCTTGTTTTGTTATTGAATGTGCATTTATGATGTAACAAATGCACAAATGTAATGAAAATATATTACAATGTTGTTTCATTATGAATAACTAAAAACTGTAACTAAAAACCTCAAGGAATTTTCTGTCTCTTTAACTAGCATTTCAGGCCTGCTTGCAAGAGTCTGAAATGCCTGGGTCCTGAAGATACATCTGTAGCTTCATAAATGGGGCCCGATATGCCAAGAGATGAATGGTTGCCAAATATTATAATGGACTTTTACTCACAGTTGGTGAACGTAATGATGAGAGGTACAAAACATATGGAATTGCACAAATTCAAGTTGCAATGTTGTATTTTCTACGACAAACAGGTTTTATTGACTTTAGACCACTAATTATCAAACCTGTCCTCAGGCTCCCTAACAGGGCAGATTTTTGAAGATATCTGAACTAGAGCACAGGTGAAATAATCAGCTGATTAGTAAGCTTAGTTATTTTACCGGCTCTCATCCAATGTAATCCTAAAAACCTGGCCCGTTCGGGAGGCTTGAGGAGAGGTTTGAAAATCAACTCTCTAGACTCATCCCTTCCTTTAAGTTCAGGCAAACTCAACAATACTGAATTTAAACTTTTTAAATCATTGATACTAAACATTACTAATTAATTATCCACAATCATTTCAAGAGTTGCAGATGCCTAAAGTATAGAAGGTCCGTTTTGTTTATTTAAATAAAGCAATTACTTGATAAGTGGCTTTGGACAAACAAAACCTAGTAATAAGTGTCTCATCTTAACCATATGTAGCAATGCCACCTAAATTATATTAGTGGTATGGAAAGTACTTATAAGATTCAGGTCAATAAAAAAATATATAAATAAATAATATAAATAAATAAAAATGAAGGTCCTGTTATGATGTTTACCTGTGAATATAAGTATTAGGGATCTGCATTTATGTATTTCATTATCAAACAAATACCAAAAACCAACCAGCAGCATTCATTACTTTTTAGATCCATATTTCTTCTTGTGAAAGTGAAACAAAAACATCTGTATTTGCGCAATTTTTTGTGCGTTGCAGTTTCACAGGAAGAAATCCGAAAAGAGACGAATACCGCTGGGGGCTGCCATTTTTAGCATTCATTTGATAACAAAGTGCACAAATGCACATCCCTAATACTTATAAAGAAACAACTTTAAACCTCTGTGATTACCTTGTATCTAAGCTACTTCCGACAGCCCCCTGATCTTTGAGCTTTTTATTTATTATCTATTGACTTGCATTTAAGCCAATTAGTGCAGTGTCATCCACAACCCATGGGCGTGAGCACAATGTTATTATATATATGGCCTACATGAACTAGCAGTCTCTTGTTGTGAAAAGCTAATAAAAAACATGTGATAAAAGGCTGTCTATAGTGACTTAGAAATAGGCAGAAATTTTGGTGTTGACTGTCCCTTTAACAGCTGTAATTAATTATGCAAATATATGATAATTAGCACAGTCTTTTTTTCCCCAAAACAGTTCATCACCAGCTGTATGTAACTAAACTGTACTTTAGTTTTTCGTTTATGTATTTGTTTTTGAAAGAAAAAAGGGTTTTTACCCTTATAAAGTACACACAACTGAATTTTTATTAAAAGTTTGAATAAAAGTAAAGTAATTGAAGTTCCTGTGAGATGATCTCAAGAGATCTCAATAAATATATATATATATATCAGCTAGTTCATTAACAAACAGGGATTCTGTAAGCTATGAGGAAACATGGATTTACAGGTAAGGCTTAAAAACCTGATAGACAGATAGATAAATAAGATACATTCATATTCCCTAAGTTTGTGCCTTCATTTGTATGAGGCTGTGCTATTTATTTATTTCTAGATGCAAAAATAACAGCATATTTCAGTAAGCTGCAATATGGTTTAGCGGACTAACAATTCAAATTAAAATATATGCTTTTTACTACTTAAAGGGATACTCAACCCAATTTTTTTCTTTCATGATTCAGATAGAGTATGCAATTTTAAGCAACTTTCAAATTTACTCTTATTAACATTTTTTATTTGTTCTCTTGCTATCTTTATTTGAAAAAGGAGAATCTAAGTTAAGGAGCCGGCCCATTTTTGGTACAGCACCCTGTATAGCGCTTGCTGATTGGTGACTACATTTAGCCACCAATCACCAAGTACAAGCCAGGTTCTGAACCAAAAATGGTCCAGCTCCTAATCTTCCTAGCTTTCTTTTTAAAATAAAGAAAACAAGAGAATGAAGAAAATGTGATAATATGAGTAAATTAGCAAGTTGCTTAAAATTGCATGCTCTATCTGACTTACGAAAGAAAACATTTGGGTTTAGTATCCCTTTAATGTAATTCACGTATTTCAGCATCTGAAACGCTAGATTAACACTTTTACTTTGATCTCCATGATTAATAATTTTCAACAGAACTGTTCCAGTACATATATTTGACAGATACCATCAACTAAAAAAACATACTAATTTATAGATTAGATACTTGTACATAGAGTTACATAGATTTATATACTTACATAAAATATAAACTGTATTTCGCTGTTTGCAAAAAATACCAACACTATGAAAACATTATAATTTATAAAAAAATAGCATTTAAGTTGAAAAAAATAATAATATAGCGCTAAATTTTAATGACCTATGTTTTGCATTTATTTATATGAGGCTGCACTATTTATTTCTTTTTTTATTTATTTTTGAATACCAAAATAACAGCGTATTTCAGTAATCTTATTTATCTATTTTAGTGGATTAAAAATACATTTTAAATGGTCAATTTATTTGGCATCTAAATCACTTGATTACACTTCATGATTATTTATTTAAAACTTTCTGATTCAGCACATATATTTGACTAATACATTGGTTTGGCTTTGACAATAAAAATGAATGATATTTTCATATAAAGAAAATAACCATTATACATGTGTTTTTTCTCTGCCTTTGTATACAATTATCTAGATCTAAATCTCCTGAGGCGTAGGAATCACAAGTTGCTTTTATTTGGGGAATGAAAGGTAGCAGAGTCTCCTGTAATGGAGTTAAGGGATGAGCTGACAGGCTAGTGGAAAATCCCAGTGCAGTGTAGTAGCAACAATGTTGCAAGGTGAGGGGAGGTCTTAGGCTTACCTCATATAAAGGAAGTTCTGGAACAATCTGGCCTCTTCCACCTGGGATTTTGCAAGGAGAAAGTTTTGCCATTCTTCAAGTGAAAATGTCTAGATCAAAGAGAAGTGCTGCGGTGCCCATTCGCTTCAGGGAGTCCCCTGGGAGATCCTTGAGGAGTACACCTGTAATAGAGGAGGAGGATGAGGATGTGGTGCCACCGACTCCGGCTGAAACAAGGCCAGTATTGCCTGTGTTAACCCCCAATATCATAATAAATAACCCCCCAACCCCTGAACCTGCACCCGCCGGCCTTGGTACTGTTATGGTTACAGGACAGGCGGGTGCAGTGAGCGCTGGCCCATCTAACTTAGACCAAGCTTTGGAGGCAGGCCTGGGGGCCCTCACGGCCTCCGGGTTGTCTCCTGTGGCAGCGGCGGCCATTGGGGGCATGTTTAAGGCCTTGACGGCCGCTGTGTCGCCTCCGGTAGTGGGACAGGCTGAACAGGGGCCTAGCGCCCCTCATCAACAGCCTCCTTTACACCATGCGGGCCCGGGGCCTAGCGGCACTACACGGGGGCCTAGCGTGTCCTATCATCCGGCCGGGTCCCTGGGGCCCGGACCGGATGCCTCAGTGGTGGCTCAGTCTGGGAGCGGTGTGGGGCCTGGGGGTCCTCGCCCGCCCGCCGGACCGCATCCGTCATTGGTGGCTCAGTCGGAGCCTGCTACTACCAGTGCAGGCTCCGGTTGCGGCCTCGCGTCTGGCGCGCCCATTTCCGGCCGGTCATGTGACACGCGTGACGTCACTTCCGGCGCCGCGAGAGTCACACGGCCGGAACATGGAGCGGATGGACGCGTTCCTGGGGCCAGAAAGAGGCCTAGCCGGGTACTCTCCACAGGTGAGGGGGGAGTATCCGGGCAGGCCCGCTCCGCTGCGCTACACTCTGCATCACCTAGCGTGACAGACAGGGCAACTGTAGTGCAGAGAGGACGCGGCTTGCATAGGGGGAGGCTCATGGGATCTAAGGTTACCAGGCAGGCATATGGGAGAGCGAGAAGTGCATTGCTGGGGCGCCAGTGGTATAGCAGGGGGGGTTCCGGCAATACTGAGGTACCCCAAAGGGGGCCGACTGTGCTCGCAGATAGGGCGCAGGGGGAGTCACGGCAACCAACAGCTGCAGGGGTTCAGAGCATACACTCAGGCAGGGAGCACATAGTCAGTGCATCACCCGTTGTTGCAGGGTCAGTGAATGAATGGAGTGGTGACAGGGGTGAGGAGAGGGCCAGAGGGATCTCGACTGGGGCAGGGGTTAGTACGTCCACCCCAGTTGGGGGTAGCAGGCAGGGGGGCCGCATGGCTGGCCTGGATACTCCCCTCTTGTTTGTTTCTCCCCCACAGGACACGCAGGTTGCACAGCAGAGGACAGAGGTCTCCGGTCCAGCAGGAGCTGGACTGTCGGTACAGCCGTCAGGAGGATCAGCGGCAGCAACACCAGGGACATCTACACCTTCCACATCGGCTGTTGGTGAGAGAAATTTATATAACCTGTCACGCACCTTTGACACCGATTATAGCACTGATTCAGACTCAGATGGGGGGAAGAAATTAGGGCTAAATAGCAAGGGACAGCGCCGCATGTTTAAAATGTTGAAGGTGCTGGTTGCTGAGCGAAATCAGGCTAAGGGCGTAGGTAGCGTGGAGCAACCTGCGCTGCTGGCGGGTCGAAGCTCTGTGTCCGCCTCCGACGGCAGTGCGCAGGGAGGCGAGAGCACGGCGCAGCCGCGGGACATATCAGTTAGTGACAGAAGGGTGGCTTTGCAGGGGGACTCTTATCCCTGCAAGATACACTGCCTGCATGCGCATCTCAAACCCAAAACGATACAGAAAATTCGCGATCACAAATACGTCAATATGTTCGAGCTGTCGCTAGAGGCGCAGCGCGACAAAGAGCGTAGCGAGGATGGGACTGGACCGAAGAAGATCCAGCGCCCAGATACATTTGATGAGTGGAGGCGGTGCTTTAGGGTATTCTCCTCCTGCTACATCGAACAGAGGCCGGAGGCCGCGGTAGACGTGATTAAGTACGCGGAGATAATAGAATGTATCTATAATAGGTATGGAGAAGGCATGTGGCGTGCTTATGATAGTGAGTTTAGGAGGAAGATGGTTGGGAATCCAGTTTTGAACTTTGGGGTGAAAGACTTGGACTTGTGGTCCCTGCTCATACCGGAAAAAGGGGGGGCAGGGGGATCGATGCTGCGGACAGGGCCCCCGAGGCCTCCGAGCATCATCAAGCGTCGGGGCAGGGAGTGTTGGAAGTACAACGAGAAGCAATGCGACAAGGGCGCTTCTTGTTCCTTTCGGCACGCCTGCATGTACTGCAGCGGTCAACACCCAGGTGTTGAATGCCCGAAGCGGAGGGACGGAGGAGCCTTCCGTGGGGCAAAATCGGGGGGGGCTGGACAAAAGAGCTCCAACACCCCTGAAGCTGGACGCCATTAGACCTTGGCTGGCGGCCTACCCGGACAGGGTGTCGGCTGCCAACCTACTGGCGGGGATTGCGGAAGGTTTCAAGATACCAACATTGGGGTTGGTAACGGGGTCCTCGTCGCATAAGAATTTAAAGTCGGCTTATGAAATGCCGGGCGAAGTTAGGGCGAAACTGAGCAAAGAAATTGCTCTGGGAAGATTTGCTGGTCCATTTGAGCAACCTCCCATCCCTGACCTGGTTATTTCCCCTCTAGGGGTGGTCCCCAAAAAGGAACCAGGGAAGTTTCGCCTGATTCAGCATTTGTCCTATCCAAAAGGGGGTTCCGTCAACGACGCAATAGACCCCCGGATAAGCTCGGTGTCTTACCAATCGTTTGACCAGGCGTTGGAGTTGGTAGTGACGGCGGGTCCGGGCGCGCTGCTAGCCAAAATGGACATCGAGTCTGCCTTTCGGTTACTCCCCATACATCCAGCATCTTTCAGACTGATGGGGTGTAAATTTGAGGGGAATTATTTTATCGACAAATGCTTGCCCATGGGTTGCTCGCTATCGTGTGCTTATTTTGAAGAGTTTAGCTCATTCTTGCACTGGGCTATCATCACGGCGGCCGGTGGGGGAATAGTCGCTCATTACCTGGACGACTTCCTGCTGGTTGGCGCCGCGAACACACGCGAATGCGATCGGCTGATCACAGTAATGCGAGGGCTAATGTCGAAATTTGGAGTGCCACTAGCTGAGGAAAAAACACAGGGCCCCTGTACAAGACTCACGTACCTGGGGATCGAAATTGACACTGCTGCAAGGCTATGTCGTCTTCCAGCTGATAAGGTGGAAGCAATGCTCTCAGCTGTGCGCAAAGCCGGGGCAGCAAAGAGCATGCCCCTGAGGGAGCTGCAGTCAGTGCTAGGCTTACTCAATTTTGCGTGCAAAATTATACCCATGGGTCGCGTGTTCAACAGGAGGATGGAAGCTTTGCTCTCCACTCCGCACGGGGCACGTAAAGTGGTGGTTTCGGAAGACATGCAGGAAGACTTGAAGGTATGGGAGCACTTCCTGCAGGGCTTCAATGGAACACTGCTTTGGCGCGCTCCTAGGGTTTCCAGTCAGACAGTGCACCTGCTGACGGATGCAGCTGGAGCGGCGGGTTATGGCGCCTATTTGGATGGGCAATGGAGTGCCGAGCCATGGCCCCTGTCATGGGTCCAAGTCGGTCTGACAAGGAACTTGACACTTTTGGAGCTCTTTCCCATAGTTGTGGCTATGGAGCTCTGGGGGCCGGCGTTAAAGGATAGATACATCGTTTTTTGGACAGACAACGCTAGCGTTGTGTTCGCCATAAATAGGTTGTCTGCGTCGTCACCGGTAGTTGTTAGGTACTTGCGACAGCTAGTGCTGAGGTGCTTGCAATACAATATTCAGTTTTCCGCGAGGCACGTTCCCGGGGTCAACAACACCCTGGCGGACGCACTCTCGAGGTTTCAATGGGAGCAGTTTCGCAGACTGGCCCCTAATGCAGCAGAGGTTGGCTTACCTTGTCCCCACTCTATTTGGCAGTTGGCGGGGCAGGGAGGTCCATAGGGCACCTAGTGAGGGCGTCCCTGGCGCCGAATACGTGGAGAGCTTATTCACAGCACTGGGGCGAGTGGGTAAGTTACTGTCACGAACAGGGCGCAGCGCCGGAAAGGGTCTCGAGGGATCTGTTCTTGGAGTGGCTGGCAGAGAAACACGGGCAAGGGACTTCGAAGGGCGCTATATCCAATAGAATAGCTGCAATCTCCTTCTTTTGCAATATGCTAGAGTGGCCCAACATCACGAAAGGTTTCCTGGTGAGGCAAGTGATTAAGGGCTGGGGAAGGCTCGAGGGTAGAGCGAAAGATGCGCGCGAACCTGTCACATTTTGTAGGCTAGCCAAGCTGTTGGACGCAATCGAGGGCATTTGCGTCGAACCCGGCGAAAGAGAACTGTTTCAGTGCGCATTCTCCTTGGCGTTCTTTGCGGCCCTTAGGCCGGGCGAGCTGGTCGCAACCTCAAAGGATGCGGTTAACGCGGGTATGCAGTTGGTTCATGTCAAACTGGCGGGCGATAATTTGTTATTGTTTATCCCACACTCGAAGACTGACCAGGAGGGGAAAGGGGTGTGGATCACTCTGACACCCTCAGCATCGGGCGTCTGCCCGGTTGTGAGTACAAGGGCCTACATGGCGCAGCGACCGCGGGGCCCCGCCCAGTTCTTAGTGCATTCCGACGGATCGAATCTCTCCCGGTACCAGTTCGCAGCTGTGCTCAGAAAGGTAGCGCTTGCAGCAGGTTTGGGGAACTGTAGAATCACCCCCCATTCCTTCCGAATAGGGGCTGCTACCAGCGCGGCGGCGCTGGGTTGGAAGGGAGAACGCATACAGAAGTTGGGCAGATGGAGGTCCCAATGTTACAAGTCTTACGTGCGCCCCCCAGCTGAGGCGTAGGGGGGTATTCGGTGTAGGAGTAAGGAAACAGGCGTTTTACAGTTGTTCTGGTTGTGTTGTTTAATTTTAGTCTTAGGTGATTGACTATGTAATCCGTTTTTCAGGTGTGGCTACAGGTCCTTCTCGCGTCTGGATAATAGGGCACTCCTACGTGCACTGGGCGGCACTGAAGGCCCATTCTCTTCCTGAGGGGCAGCAGTTGGGGATTCCGACGTCTAATGCATCAATACGGTGGTTGGGCCGTAGAGGCTTACAGTGGGATGGTTTGCCTGCCCTCCTCCAGAATGCCAGACATAGATGGGGACAGCCCCACATCATCCTCCTTCACATGGGGGGAAATGATATAGGGAGTGCACCGGCTCTGGACCTCATCAATGCGATGAGGTCGGATGTCAAGTGGATCTGTGCCACGTTCCCGGGGGTTAGGCTGGCTTGGTCCAACATAATCCCCCGGCTGCGTTGGAGATATTTTCCCACACCTAGGATAGCATATAGGGTTAGAAAAAAGGTTAACAGGGAGCTGGGTAGAGCAGTACTAGAGGTAGGGGGTTTTGTGGTCCGCCATGAACTGATCTCAGCGGACAAAAAAGGGCTGTATCGCCCGGACGGGGTGCACCTGTCCGATGAAGGGCTGGCGATCTTCCTGGCGGACCTCAAAACGGCTCTGGTTAGTAATATTTAGCGGGTGGCGGCAAGAGCCCGGTTTATGTGGGAGTGCCTGTCTCTTGTGGCGGGAGGTCGTAGCCATCAACAATTGAGGGCGGAGTCTGCAGAGGTGACAGTCGGGCTAATGGGCGGGGGTGATGTCCTCAGGTCGTGACCTGGGGGGCCCCGCCCCGCGGGTCTGCTGGCTGAAGATCCTTTAGGACGTCCGCGCCTATTAGACGGAATGGGGTGGGGGCCACATTTGCGGCCCACCCTTGGCATTTGCAATTCCACAACATCTGGCTGCGACCTCTTGTCATATGGAGCTAATAGTATTTTACTAGGCCTCGAATGCCGCCACAGGTTAAATATTTGAATGACTTCCGTTGAAGTCAAGTTAATATTTGTTAATAAATTTGACCATCGTTATGGTCTTTAAATCCCAGCTATCTGTGTTGTGTCTTTATTTATAAGTTAAGTAGTTATGTTAAGATGTTTTTGTAAGGGGTTGGAACTACCAGATACAGCATCAGCCCTTAGGGGAATGAAAGGTAGCAGAGTCTCCTGTAATGGAGTTAAGGGATGAGCTGACAGGCTAGTGGAAAATCCCAGTGCAGTGTAGTAGCAACAATGTTGCAAGGTGAGGGGAGGTCTTAGGCTTACCTCATATAAAGGAAGTTCTGGAACAATCTGGCCTCTTCCACCTGGGATTTTGCAAGGAGAAAGTTTCCCTCCCTCCCAACCCTATTGTTAATGGTTATTTAAGTAGTTGCTAATGCAACATTCTTGGCGTCATTCAGGCAGATGGCTTCCCGGACGGGTTGCTGGTCCTTTAGATGCGAAAGGCAGGGATGGGGTTAGTTGACCTAGTCTTGGTAAGACCTTAGCCGTAATTTATTTGCTTCCTGGATGAGCTTTGCTGCAGGGCTTGGCCATACCAGTGCCTTAGAGGCTGAAGCGCATCATAACATCCATGTATCTCCTAATGGCGGGAGGTCGTAGCCATCAACAATTGAGGGCGGAGTCTGCAGAGGTGACAGTCGGGCTAATGGGCGGGGGTGATGTCCTCAGGTCGTGACCTGGGGGGCCCCGCCCCGCGGGTCTGCTGGCTGAAGATCCTTTAGGACGTCCGCGCCTATTAGACGGAATGGGGTGGGGGCCACATTTGCGGCCCACCCTTGGCATTTGCAATTCCACAACATCTGGCTGCGACCTCTTGTCATATGGAGCTAATAGTATTTTACTAGGCCTCGAATGCCGCCACAGGTTAAATATTTGAATGACTTCCGTTGAAGTCAAGTTAATATTTGTTAATAAATTTGACCATCGTTATGGTCTTTAAATCCCAGCTATCTGTGTTGTGTCTTTATTTATAAGTTAAGTAGTTATGTTAAGATGTTTTTGTAAGGGGTTGGAACTACCAGATACAGCATCAGCCCTTATTATTATACAATTAAAAATGACATTACACTAATCTGTTCTATAAATATGATCATCTAAAGTTAGTTAATACAGATTGTAGCATATGCAATTTTTTTATTTATATGAAATTTAGCTTCTTATTTATCACTTAATGTATAGAAATGCCACACACAAAAATATTCATGATTTAATGCTAAATGATAACATGTTTAAAGTTAACAAAAAAAAAACTAAATATAGAAGATACTTGAAATAGTATACGAGAAAATGGTGTACAGTTTAAAAAACAAATGTTTGAGATATAAATAAACAAACCACAATATTTGTAATAATAATGGACTTGCATTAAGATTATGTATAGAATATATATATACACAGTATATATGCTCTTTTTGGCTTAGCCACATGCTGAGGTTCCAGATAAATAAATAACACACAGATGGTGCCAAGATATAACAACAAAATCAGGCAAAAAGGGTTAATGTTTAATTCTGAATCACAAAATAAATGGACAGATGGGAAAAACATAAGTATTTTTCTCTGGTGTAAACTTCTGTGCTTTTTGTTTGAAGTAGTCACAATATCCTTATGCTTTACATCTCACTATATTCTTTTGCTTTTGATTCTTGTTTTTGTGTATTATTTGTATAATGTATCATGTCTTTAAAGGGACATTGAATCCAAATTTTTTATTTTGTGATTCAGATAGAGCATTTAAGCAACTTTCTAATTTACTCCTATTATCAATTTTTCTTCGTTCTCTTGCTTTCTTTATTTGAAAAATAAGGCATCTAAGCTATTTTTTTGGTTCAGAACCATGAAAAGCATGTGTTTATTGGTGAGTGTTTATCAGCAAGAACAACACAGTGAGTTCACCAAAAATGGGCCGGCATCTAAACTTACATTCTTGCATTTCAAATAAAGATACCAAGAGAATGAAGAAAATTTGATAATAGGAGTAAATTAGAAAGTTGCTTAAAATTGCATGTTCTATCTGAATCACAAAAAAGATAAAATTTGGGATCAGTGTTCCTTTAAGTGAACTAAAATATAGTTTATAAAGAAAAGTCACACATTTACTGTATGTACAGTATGTTGTTATTTTTGTTTATAACTATGATACATAAATACATACATTTAATTATTTCTCCATCATACATTTCAAATTTAATTAAGTAATTATCAAACCTTACCATTTTAAATTAATTTATAAAAACACATCAATAAATATTTAAAGTCATCTCTATTTTACTAAAAGTGAGTTAATCAGGTACCTCAATGTAAACCAATAATTTTAAATGATGTTTTTTATACAAGTTTCATAAATTACAAATATTTAAGTATACTTATGTATATTTTTTTTAAATATGTAAGCAAATAAAATAACAGAATTAAAAATCTGCATTTATACTTTTGGAATGAACATTTTAAACTTATAACAACATTTTATGCAATCCTATTTAATAAAATCACCCTCTGGTCTTGTCAAATGTGTACTTTTATTTTTAAAAATAGTAGTTTTACAGTTAGGAATATCTGAAAATTAGATAAAATTGTATATACTATTATTATTATTAATAATATTACAAATAAGACCTACAATTCTATTAAAAGGTCATTACTGTAATTTATATGATGGGAAGAGCTTTATAATTTGGTTTGAATTTTTAAATAATAAATATTTGCAACTGAAAATAGCAACTTGTTGTGCAATTGTATTTGTTAACAAATGGTCACAGTCAAATATATACATGTATCACTATAGCAGTGTTTTTCTTATATACTGTATATCAAAACTTTTCCTGTTGTTTTTAAATATACTATACTATATTATTTATTTGATCATAAAACGCTAAACAATAACTGATGTATATTCTACACACACATATTTATATATATATATTCATACACATATTTATATATATATACAGTGGGGGAAAAAAGTATTTAGTCAGCCACCAATTGTGCAAGTTCTCCCACTTAAGAAGATGAGAGAGGCCTGTAATTTTCATCATAGGTAAACCTCAACTATGAGAGACAAAATGTGGAAACAAATCCAGACAATCACATTGTCTGATTTGGAAAGAATTTGTTTGCAAATTATGGTGGAAAATAAGTATTTGGTCAATATCAAAAGTTCATCTCAATACTTTGTTATATATCCATTGTTGGCAATGACAGAGGTCAAACGTTTTCTGTAAGTCTTCACAAGGTTGTCACACACTGTTGCTGGTATGTTGGCACATTCCTGCATGCAGATCTCCTCTAGAGCAGTGATGTTTTGGGGCTGTCGCTAGGCAACACAGACTTTCAACTCCCTCCAAAGGTTTTCTATGGGGTTGAGATCTGGAGACTGGCTAGGCCACTCCAGGACCTTGAAATCCTTCTTACGAAGCCACTCCTTCGTTGCCCGGGCGGTGTGTTTGGGATCATTGTCATGCTGAAAGACCTAGCCACGTTTCATCTTCAATGCCCTTGCTGATGGAAGGAGGTTTGCACTCAAAATCTCAAAATACATGGCCCCATTCATTCTTTCATGTACACGGATCAGTCGTCCTGTTCCCTTTGCAGAGAAACAGCCCCAAAGCATGATGTTGCCACTCCCATTCATCACAGTAGGTATGGTGTTCTCTCTCCTCCAAACACGACAAGTTGTGTTTCTACCAAACAGTTCTACTTTGGTTTCATTTGACCATATGACATTCTCCCAATCCACTTCTGGATCATCCAAATGCACTCTAGCATACTTCAGACGGGCCTGGACATGTACTGGCTTAAGCAGGGGGACACGTCTGGCACTGCAGGATCTGAGTCCCTGTCGGCATAGTGTGTTACTGATGGTAGCCTTTGTTACGTTGGTCCCAGCTCTCTGCAGGTCATTCACTAAGTCCCCCCGTGTGGTTCTGGGATGTTTGCTCACCGTTCTTGTGATCATTTTGACCCCACGGGGTGAGATCTTATGTGGAGCCCCAGATCGAGGGAGATTATCAGTGGTCTTGTATGTCTTCCATTTTCTAATTATTGATCCCACAGTTGATTTCTTCATACCAAGCTGCTTGCCTATTGCAGATTCAGTCTTCCCAGCCTGGTGCAGGTCTACAATTTTGTTTCTGGTGTCCTTCGACAGCTCTTTGGTCTTCACCATAGTGGAGTTTGGAGTGTGACTGTTTGAGGTTGTGGACAGTTGTCTTTTATACTGATAACAAGTTCAAACAGGTGCCATTAATACAGGTAATGAGTGGAGGACATAGGAGCCTCTTAAAGAAGAAGATACAGGTCTGTGAGAGCCAGAAATCTTGCTTGTTTGTAGGTGACCAAATACTTATTTTCCACCATAATTTGCAAATAAATTCTTTCCAAATCAGACAATGTGATTGTCTGGATTTGTTTCCACATTTTGTCTCTCATAGTTGAGGTATACCTATGATGAAAATTACAGGCCTCTCTCATCTTCTTAAGTGGGAGAACTTGCACAATTGGTGGCTGACTAAATACTTTTTTCCCCCACTGTATATACATACACATATTTATATAAATATATATATATATATATATATATATATATATATACACACACAGTATGTGTATATCTTTTTTAAATATATAAAACTAGTCCTAAAGCCCGTGTACACGGGCCATTTTTTGAAGTACAGCGGTCCCACCCCTTGCTCTCTCTCTATCCCCCCTCTCTTGTGTGCTCTCTCCCCCTCTCTTTTGTACTGTCTCTCTCCCCCATCTCTTTTGTGCTGTCTCTCTCCCCCTCTCTTTTGTGCTGTCTCTCGCCCCCCTCTCTTTTGTGCTCTCTCCCCCATCTCTTTTGTGCTCTCTTCCCAAACTCTTTTGTGCTGTCTCTCTCCCCCTCTTTTTTGTGCTCTCTCCCCCCTCTCTTTTGTGCTGTCTCTCTCCCCCTCTCTTTTGTGCTGTCTCTCTCCCCTCTCTTTTGTGCTCTCACTCTCCCCTCTCATTTGTGCTGTCTCTCTCCCCCTCTCTTTTATGCTGTCTCTCTCCCCATTTCTTTTGTGCTATCTCTCCCCCTCTCTGTTGTGCTGTCTCTCTCCCCCTCTCTTTTGTGCTGCCTCTCTCCCCCTCTTTTTTGTGCTGCCTCTCTCCCCCATCTCTTTTGTGCTGTCTCTCCCCCATCTCTTTTGAGCTGTCTCTCCTCCCTCTCTTGTGTGCTCTTTCTCCCCCTCTCTTTTGTGCTGTCTCTCTCCCCTCTCTTTTGTGCTGTTTCTCTCCCCTTCTCTTTTGTGCTGTCTCTCCCCCCTCTCTTTTGTGCTGTTTCTCTCCCCCTCTCTTTTGTGTTGTCTCTCTCCCCCATCTCCCTTGTGCTGTCTCTCTCCCCCTCTCTTTTGTGCTGTCTCTCTCCCCTCTCTTTTGTGCTGTCTCTCCCCCCTCTCTTTTGTGCTGTCTCTCCCCCCTCTCTTTTGTGCTGTTTCTCTCCCCTTCTCTTTTGTGCTGTCTCTCTCCCCCTCTCTTTTGTGCTGTCTCTCTCCCCCATCTCCCTTGTGCTGTCTCTCTCCCCCTCTCTTTTGTGCTGTCTCTCCCCCCTCTCTTTTGTGCTGTCTCTCCCCCCTCTCTTTTGTGCTGTCTCTCCCCCCTCTCTTTTGTGCTGTTTCTCTCCCCTTCTCTTGTGTGCTGTCTCTCCCCCCTCTCTTTTGTGCTGTTTCTCTCCCATTCTCTTGTGTGCTGTCTCTCCCCCCTCTCTTTTGTGCTATATCTCCCCCCTCTCTTTTGTGCTGTCTCTCTCCCTCTCTCTTTTGTGGTGTCTCTCTCCCCCTCTCTTTTGTGCTGTCTCTCTCCCCCTCTCTTTTATGCTGTGTCTCTCCCCCATCTCTTTTGTGCTGTCTCTCCCCCTCTCTTTTGTGCTGCCTCTCTCCCCCTCTCTTTTGTGCTGTGTCTCTCCCCCATCTCTTTTGTGCTGTCTCTCTCCCCCTCTCTTTTATGCTGTGTCTCTCCCCCATCTCTTTTGTGCTGTCTCTCTCCCCCATCTCTTTTGTGCTGTCTCTCCCCCCTCTCTTTTGTGCTGTCTCTCTCCCCCTCTCTTTTGTGCTGTCTCTCTCCCCCATCTCTTTTGTGCTGTCTCTCCCCCCTCTCTTTTGTGCTGTTTCTCTCCCCCTCTCTTGTGTGCTGTTTCTCTCCCCTTCTCTTTTGTGCTGTCTCTCTCACCCTCTCTTTTGTGCTGTTTCTCTCCCCCTCTCTTGTGTGCTGTTTCTCTCCCCCATCTCTTTTGTGCTGTCTCTCCCCCCTCTCTTGTGTGCTGTTTCTCTCCCCCTCTCTTGTGTGCTGTTTCTCTCCCTCTCTCTTTTGTGCTGTCTCTCTCCCTCTCTCTTTTGTGCTGTCTCTCTCCCCCATCTCTTTTGTGCTGCCTCTATCCCCCTCTCTTTTGTGCTGTCTCTCCCCCTCTCTTTTGTGCTGTCTCTCTCCCCCCTCTCTTGTGTGCTGTTTCTCTCCCCCTCTCTTGTGTGCTGTCTCTCCCCCTCTCTTTTGTGCTGTCTCTCCCCCCCATCTCTTTTGTGTTGCCTCTCTCCCCCATCTCTTTTGTGCTGTCTCTCTCCCCCATCTCTTTTGTGCTGTCTCTCTCCCCATCTCTTTTGTGCTGTCTCTCTCCCCATCTCGTTTGTGCTGTTTCTCTCCCCCTCTCTTAATCCCCCCTCTTCTGCTCTCTGTCTCCGATGTCTTGGCAGTCGGCCCCGTCCGACCACGCCCACGCCGCACCCACCCGACCACGCCCATGCCGTGTCCGACCACGCCCGCGTCACGACCGACCGCACCGCCCACGCCCACGTTGCGTCCGCCCACGGCGCACCCGCCCGGCCACGCCCACTCCACCACACGCTGACTCTGACGCCAGATGCCAGGTCAGTCGTAAGGCCAGGTGTGTTTGTCCTCACGCGCAGTTTCTACTGTGCATGACAGCTTCGGACAAACACACTTGGCCTTTTATTATATAGGATATTTGTTGACTATTTTCTATCTATAGCAATTAATTTGGATGACTATTAGTGATGTCGCGAACCTAAAAATTTCGGTTCACGAACGGCAGACTCGAACTTCCGGTATTGTTCGCGAACGCGCGAACCGCGCAAACCGCCATTGAATTCAATAGGCAGGCGAACTTTAAAACCTACAAGGACTCTTTCTGGCCACAATAGTGATGGAAAAGTTGTTTCAAGGGTACTAACACCTGGACTGTCGCATGCTGGAGGGGGATCCCTGGCAAAACTCCCATGGAAAATTACATATTTTTTGCAGAGTCTGCTTTTAAGCCATAATGGGCCTAAATCAACTATCATTCCCAAAGTGGCTGTCTCAAAACATCCCGGACAGAAGATAGATTGATAGATAGGATAGATAGATAGATAGATAGATATATATATATAGATTGATAGTTAGAATCGATAGAAGAGAAATAGATAGATTTGTTAGATATATAATTACCCTAATAAAGTCTAATAATTAAACATGCGTTCTTGGACCCAACTAGCTTGTGTTAATTAGTACTTTTCTTAGCACTTTAATCCCTGTTCCCCCCCCCATATCGGGGTTGTTCTATATGGCCTGCCTGTTTACCCTGAAGAAATATAATAATAATATAATATAATATAATAATAAGACATGCAGTCTGGTACCAATTTTAACTAGGTTGTGTTTTAAGTACTACCATTCTTAGCACTTTAATCTCTGTAACTCCCCCTATTTGGTGAGGTCTATACGGCCTGGATGATTACCCATACAAAATAATTGGCTAGTTGGGCCTGGCACACAGGCTAGCAGATATGAGTCGTGGATGGTAGGTAGGGCAGCAATTTAACACAGTATGCTGTGTAAGTGACAAAAACACATGCCTGATAGAAAATTAAGTTAGATTACACTAGCAAAATATTTTAAAAATATTAGATTTTAATATTAAAATTATGTTAAGAAGTGCAATGCACATATGACTCTATGAGTGGTCGCACTGGCTGGCTGCTACGTAGGGCAGCAATTAACAACAGTATGTGTAAGTCAGATAGACAGTTAGACACAGGCCTGATAGAAAATACAATTACATTACACTAGCATAATGATTTAAAGACTTTTTTTTGGAAATTTAAAGAAAAAGGTTAAGCACATACATATGAGTCGTGGCTGATAGCCTTGGAAGGGCAGCTATTAAAAACAGTAGGCTCTGTAAGTCGGATACACACACGCCTGATAGAAAATACTATTAGATTACACTAGAAAAATGATTGAAATTATTTTTTTGGGGGGGAAATTAAAAAAAGGTTAAACACATATGAGTCGTGGCTCATAGACTAGGGAGGGCAGCAAGTAAACACAGTAGGCTCTGTATGTCAGCAAAACACACAGGCCGGATAGAAAATTATATTAGATTACACTAGCAAACCAATTTAAACTTTTTTTTTTTTATATATTAAAATTAAGGTGAAGAAGAATAGATATGAGTGCTGGGTGGCTGCCTGGCACAGACCAATTAACCAAAAGACTGAAAAAAAATGAGGTATATTAATGGTATATTAATGCTGAGTGAGCCTGACAGACACAGGCATGATAGTAAATGTAATTAGATTACACTAGCAAAATATTTTTTTGTGTTTTTTTTTTTTTTAAATTAAAAATAATGTTATAAACGGATATTAACACTGGTGGCTGCTGGCTGGCACAGAGCAATGAACCAGAGTATATGCTGTGTGACACTGGCCTGATAGAAAATGAAAAAAAATTACACTAGAAAAATAATAAAATTTTTTGGTTAGTTAAATTTAAACTAATGTTGTTAGGGAGATATCAGTGGTGGCAGTAATCACAGCATATGCTGTGAGCCTTAAACACACAGCCTGAAAGCCAGGCAAATGCTAATAAAAAAAAAAACGAAAAAAAAAAAAAAAACCGGCACGAAATATAGCCCTAAAAAGGGCTTTTTGGGGTGCTGTGCTTGCAGCAGAGATGAGTGGAGTCCTTCTGGACTGTAAATACACTAGCCTAGCTATGTTTTTCCTATTAATGTCAGGAGCAAAAACACAACACGTCCTCTCATTAAGAAAGCAAGGTCGTTATGAGTCTAAAATGGCGGATTCCGAGTAGCTGGGAGGGTCTGTGAGGGAGTGTCTGATGTTGATTGGCTCTAATGTGTCAGGCGGCTGTGACATAAAGGGTCAAAGTTTCCACAATGATGACACATAGGGGCGGATCGAACATCGCCATGTGTTCGCCCACAAACGCGAACGCGAACAAGCTATGTTCGCTGTGAACCGTTCGCGGGCGAACAGTTCGGGACATCACTAATGACTATTTTTAATATTTTTTTTTTTATTATTTGATCAGATTGTGCTGTAAAATGTAATTAAAGGGACAGTCTACACCAGAATTTTTATTGTTTTAAAAGATAGATAATCCCTTTATTACCCATTCCCCAGTTTTGCATAACCATAAGACAGACTTGCAGTTTAGCCAATCAGTACTGGCTCCCAGGTAACTTCACGTGCATGAGCACAGTGTTATCTATATGAAACACATGAACTAACACCCTCTAGTGGTGAAAAACTGTTAAAATGCATTCTGAAAAGAGGTGGCCTTTAAGAAATTAGCATATAAACTCCTAGGTTAAGCTTTCAACTAAGAATGCCAAGAGAACAAAGCAAAATTGGTGATACAAGTAAATTGGAAAATTGTTTAAAATTACATGCTCTATCTGAATCATGAAAGTTTATTTTGGCCTAGACAGTCCTTTATAACGTGCATATATTATTTGCTGTGAGTTATTAGGTAAAGTGTAGAACACATTTTAGTACTTTGTGGCTATTCTATTAAACAGATTAATGTCTATTATTTATTTTGGTGTATTATGTTGTAGTAAACGCCATGAAGATTTGAATTTTCATATTTTTAATTTTTTCGTCATAGTGATCCTAAAACCCTCATCTAAATACATATTTTATTTGTGGTTTTCCCTCCAAATCCCAGTGATGTGTGGTTCTGTGTCGATTATTTATATTTATATTTTCAGACCTACTTACCAGATTGGTTATACGTATCTGGAGGGTTATTGGAACCATAGGTGAGTGTTTTTATTTAAAGCATCTCCACAAAACAATGGGTGCAAAGATACAATTATACTATACGTAGTTTAGTATAGCCCGCCCTGGAGAAATGCCTATTTTGAAAGGGCATTTGACCCCAGAGCAGGGCAAGTTAGGAACCAATGGGGGATTAAGGGGGGTGGGTCCTCAGGGGAGTCCTTAAGGACGGTGAGCAGGAAGTGCGCTCATCTTCTGTCCGGACTTGACGGTGAAAGAAGCTGTGCTTCTTTCACTTCATCAAGCCAGGAGAGAACGTGAGGGGGCTTCCTGCTCACATGTCTGCGATACAGGACTTGGTTACGGCTGCGGCAGCTGCTGCCAGGGAGAGAGGCCCTCAGTGGCTCCTGGAGCAGCTGCAGGCAGCCGGTGTCTTACCCGGTGGCGGAGCAGTTCCGGAGAGGTCGGCAGGGATGGAGTCGTCGGAGAGGGCTAGGCCGGTGCGGCGGTCGCAACCGCCAGAGCGCCTCAGCCCCACGGTGGCCCCACGGAGAGGAAGGTCGTCGGCTCGTGCAGGAGGCAGCGGCGGACGGGCCAGAGGACGGCCGGCTGGGAGGAGGTGCGGCCCACAACGCAGACCGCAGCAGGAGATAGTGGTAGCGGAGGTCCATGTGGGAGGCGAGCCTGAGAGTCCGGGAGCCGGTCGGGTGGAGGAGTCCCACGACGTCGCACAGGATGTGCGGACAGGTAAGCCGCTGGGCTATCGAAGAGAGTGGGACAGCATGGCAGCAGTGAGGAGGCAGGAGGGGGGAGCCTGCGCAACAAGTGTGGAGACTGGGGCTTTGAGCGGGAACAGGGATGCCGGGTGTGACGGCATGGGGATATAGGGCCTGGATGGGGTCTGAGCTGTGTCTTTTTCTTTGGGGGACCCATGGGGGGGCCCATATGAGGCCGCGGGGCAGATGGGGGTTTTTTGTAAGGGGGGGGGGGCCCACATGAGGACATAAGCGCAGGATGGCGGCACATATGAGGCTAGCCGGGGGGATTAGCGCAGCTTTGTAGGAGCGGGAGGGCAGAGCATATGAGGCCAGGCTTAGCTTATCTTTTGGGGCGCGAGGGCGGCACATATGAGGCCTGCCGGGGGGCTTAGATTAGCGCACATATATGGCCAGCCGGGGGGCTTAGATTAGCTTTAGATGGGATTTGCAGGTTAGAAAAATATCCATCCTTGGTTGGCTATTTAGATGCCGCAGGTTGCGAGGGGGAGCGGGGCATTAGGTGCAGGGAGCAGGATGAGTGAGGTGGAGCGAGGTTTGGCTGGCGCTCGGTAGGCGACAGAATGCATGGGAGGGTGGGGGCCGCCAGGGCCCATGGAGCAGTGATGTCATTCACGTAGGGGTACGCGTGGGGGGTGCAGGTTAGCGAGTGATTAGGTAGTGATGGGGAGGCCCAGAGTCAGCAGGGGCGGGGAGAGTAGTAAGGGGGCGGTGTTGAGGAGCGGGATGCCAATCAAGGGGGCATGCAGTGCTGATCCTCCCCCCCTCCCCCCCCCTCCCCCATTCCTGTTGCCCCCCCCCTCTCATTCCTTTACCCCCCCCTCCCCTCATTCCTCCCCCCCCCCCCCCCTGGTGTCAGGGTCCTGGGTTGACGTTTGCCTCATCTTGTTGATCTTCCTTCTCTCTTTTTATTTTTGTGATAGTTCCAGCGGCTTCCACCCCACTTGCAGTGCAGAGGCAGGATCTCGACAGGATTCGGGACAGGGACGGGGATTCCCTCATAATTGAGGACATCCCTAGCGACTTCGATGGGGAAGAGCGTCTGGAGGCAGACACACGGGAGCAGCATGCAGCTGGCCAGGTGGGGGAGCTTGACGCCTTGGCGCAGCTTTTAGCTTCCGTTTCTCCGCTGAGGAGTGGAGGGCATAGGGGAAGAGGGGGCAGTATTGCCAGGGGGGGGGGGTGGGCAGGGAGCGGGAAGGGACGGTTGTTAATGCTTTGGGTGTCCAATTGCAGGTGGAGACGGCGCAAAGGAGAGAGCGGTCCCGCAGTGGACGGCGGGAGCCTATTCGGAGGCGGGGGTGGTCCCGCTCACCCCCCAGGAGCAGAACCGAAGGCGAGAGGAGGTTGTCACCCACGTGGGCATGGTTGGAGCGGAGGCCCGAGGGCAGGAGCGTGGACAGGCGGCGGGATTCCAGGACTAGAAGGCGGACTCCGGAGAGGCGTCGAGAATCGCCGAGAAGGGATGAAAGGAGACTGAGCAGAGCGGGGACTTCTAGGGATACGGGAGCTGAGACGGAGCACAGGCCGGACACAGGGGCGCCAAGAGGTACCATTCCAGTTCTTATTACGCCACAGGGGAATGAGAGCGGGTCACAGAGTGAGTTGTTGAAAGGTTTGAAAGAGTTTATTGCGAGGGTGGAAGGCCAAGGGGGCCCTGCTGGCGCGTGGAGTTTGAGTAGCGTGGCGGTCGCTGCGCCAGTAGCCGTGGTTCCCACGGCTGGCCAGAATGAGACGCTGGGGGCGGGGGCCGGGCAAGGGCCGGGTGTTGCGGGTGTCGGGGCGAGCGCGCAAGCGACGACCGGGGGCTCGGAGGTGGTATCCTTCAGGGTGTCGGACGAGGCGTTGCGTAGGCCATGTTTATGTTCCATCGGTCCCCTGGGATTGCACTTGGCATCAGAGGTAAGGGAAAAAATATGGAAAAGGGAATTTTTGGAGTTGTTCTCCCTCTTGCCCATAGATCAGTTTGTGGAACTGAAGGAGGACCCTAAAGGGGAGCAGGGTAAAAAGGAGGAGGAGGAGCGAAAGAAAAGGTATCGGAAGATTCCGAAAACCTTTGCCAATTAGTCCAGGGCATTTTGTATCTTTGCAAGCGTGACGGCTCAGAAATTCCCAGAACAGGGCTCCGCCTTGTTTTGTTATTACGATGAGATATCGGCGGCGTATCGTACTTACGGGGGGATGGGGTGGTGGAGGTACGACGAGCAATTCCGCCAGCGGATCGCCGTACGACCAGACATGCGATGGGACGATCGGGACATGGGGATATGGCTTGAGATAATGACCCCTTTGAGAGGATCACAGTCCTTTCGGGCCGGGGGGGGAGGGGGGAGCCATTCCGCGGCATCGGGGAGCGGGGCTGCAGCGGCCCTTAGGAAGGGCCTCTGTTTCCAGTTTAACGATGGCCAGTGTCGTTTCGGAACGTCGTGCAAGTATAAGCACGAGTGCTCGGGATGCGGGGGTGTGCACTCCTACTCGAAGTGCTTTAAAAAGGGTAAGATTGGGGGCAGAACCGGAGAGGTGGGTGTACCGAGCCAGGACGCCGGTGGACATCAAAAAGATGGTCCCGTGGCTAGAACGGTACGCTAAGGTCCGGGGTAGGCGGGGGGGACGCCGAGCTGCTCTTAACGGGCTTTAGCTCGGGTTTTTAAATCCCCTTTCAAGAAGGGGATGGGAATGATGGGGCGGGGAATTTGAGATCGGCAAGGGAATTCCCGGGAATCATTCGGGAGAAATTGAACAAGGAGGTGAAGTTGGGGCGGATGGCTGGCTCCTTTTCATCCCCCCCTTTGCGTAACTTAAGGCTGTCCCCGCTCGGGGTAGTGCCGAAAAAGGCCCAAGGACAGTACCGCATGATACATCACCTATCGTATCCGAAGGGCTCTTCGGTAAACGATGGGATTAACCCGGACGTGGCGGCAGTCCGGTACGCGTCGTTTGACGACGCGGTAGCCTTGGTGCGGAGGGCCGGTGTGGGTGCCCTCCTGGCAAAGGTGGACGTCGAAGCTGCCTTTCAGCTGCTGCCGGTTCACCCGGCATGTCACCACCTTTTGGGGTGTGCTTTCGAAGGTCAGTTTTTCGTCGATATGTGCTTGCCGATGGGTTGTTCCATCTCGTGCTCCTACTTTGAAAAATTCAGCTCATTTGTGGAGTGGGTGGTTCGGTAAGTCTCGGGTTTACAGTCTGTTGTCCATTATTTGGATGACTTTCTATTCGTCGGTCCGGCTGGCAGTTCTGATTGCCAGACATTAATGGATGCCTTCCAAGCGGTGGCCAAGGAATTTGGTATTCCAGTGGCTTCGGATAAGTCTGAGGGGCCATGCGTGGCCCTAAGCTTCTTGGGGATTTGCATCGATTCGGAAGCCATGGAGTGCACCCTGCCGGAGGACAAGGTAGACGATTTGTGCCGGGTTTTTTCGGCTCTCCCTGGGGCGTCAGAAGCTGACGCTCAGGGAGATGCAATCTTTGTTGGGCAAGCTAAATTTCGCGTGCCGGATTATCCCGGTGGGGAGGGTTTTTTGCCGTAGGCTATCGTTGGCGACGGTCGGGGTGAAGGAGCATTTCCACCATATTCGCTTGACGAAGAGCCTGAAGGAGGATATTGTTTTATGGTTGAGTTTCCTCGGGGACTTCAATGGGCGGTCCCTGATACAGAGGGACGGCTGGGCCGACCCTGACGTGCATCTGTTTACGGATGCATCAGGGGAGAACGGTTTCGGAGCTTACTTGGGCGGCAAATGGTGCGCCAGTCCGTGGCCGAGGGACTGGGCGACAACCGGCTTGACCAAGAACTTAGTATTCCTGGAATTGTTTCCTTTGTGGGTTTCCCTGATTATCTGGCCGGAGTTAATGAGAGATAGAAAAGTGCTTTTCCATTCCGATAATATGGGGGTGGTCGCGGCGGTAAATTCTTTGACAGCATCTTCCCCTCCGGTGGTGGTCCTCCTCCGATTGTTTGTGTTGGAGTGCTTGAGATGTAATGTTTTGTTCAGGGCTGTGCATGTGCCTGGTAAGACCAATGAGATAGCTGACTCTCTTTCCCGTTTCCAGTGGGACAGGTTCCGGGAGCTGGCTCCGTTGGCAGAGGACATGGGGTCTCAGTGCCCGGGGGATGTGTGGAAGGTGGACTTCGGGGCTTGATGAGGTTGGTTCGGGGGGCCCTAGCAGAATCCATGTGGAAGGCATACTCGCAGGTATGGAGAGAATGGTGTGATGTAGTAAAACGATTGGGGGGGGGCATGACGGCCCAAAGCTGGTTAGCAGTCTTACTGGCGTGGATGAGGCAGTGGAGTAGACAAGGAGTGTCAAGGGCTATGGTGAGACGTAGGTTGGCGGCGCTCGCATTTCTGTGCCAATGCATGGGGTGGGAGGACGTTACTAAGTCATTCGTGGTGCGGATGGCTGCTAAGGGATTATGCAGGGGCAGCAGGGCACAGGACTCAAGGAGGCCAGTAGTCTTTGCGTTGTTGCAGAAAGTGGTGGGGGCCTTGGGCGCGATATGCTTGGACGAATACGAGCTGGCACTTTTTAGAGCGGCTTATGTGTTAGCCTTTTTTGCAGCGTTTCGGGTGTCGGAAATAGTAGGGGCATCAAAAAGGGATGGTGGTGGTATTCAGCGGGGAGATGTTTGGGTCCAGGGACGCAACCTGTCCATATGGTTGCGTCGGTCAAAAACGGATCAAAGGGGTCGGGGAAGAGCTATTACTCTTCGGGAAATCGGGGGGGCATGTTGCCCTGTGGAGGCCGTATCGGCGTTCTTGGCGGTGCGAGCGGAGGGTGGCGGCCCGTTGCTTATTCATAGGAACGGGGAAACATTGTTGCGGTTTCAGTTTATTTCGGTATTCAGGAAAGCGCTGGGTACCCTGGGGCTCCCGCAGCTTGACTTCGGGTCCCACTCGTTCCGAATCGGGGCCGCCACCGAGGCGAGAATGCTGGGTATGTCGGATGCAAGGATCAGGAGGATTGGGAGGTGGGAATCTAATAGTTTTAGATCTTACGTCCGTAGTGACTTGATAATTTAGTATGTCCTTTTTTCCATAGGGTTGCGTGGCAGGGAATGTTGGATCATTGGCCATTCCTACATATACTGGGCCAGGAAAGCGGCAATGACAAGAGATGGGGGGAGTCAGCTAGGCTTCGATGAGGAGACCTTGCGGATACGTTGGTTTGGGTATCGGGGATTGAGATGGGATCAGGTCATAGTTCAAATCGTTGAGTTTGCCAGGTTGTATAGCCCCCCGGGGATGTTGGTGCTACATGCAGGGGGTAACGATTTGGGCTTCATCTCTCAAAAAGAATTGATAGATTGGGTGCGGAGCGACTTGCTACGTTTGTGGGAGCTGTTCCCTGGGCTAAGGATAGTGTGGTCGGAGATTGTACCTCGATTGAGGTGGAGAGCAGCATGGGACGTGCGGAGATTAGAGTTGTCCAGGAGGAAAGTTAATAGGATCCTGAGCAAATTTGTGGAGCGAAATGGTGGGGTGTCAATACGACACGTCGAGTTCGAAGGTGGTTCTGGGGAATGTTTCTTTTTGAGAGATGGAGTCCACCTCAATGAGGTTGGGTTACACTTGTTCAATTTTAATTTGAGAGAAGGGGTTGAAAAGGCCTTGGTGGGTGGCGGGGTCCGGCTATGAGCCGGCCTGGTGGCGGTGGGGCTTGCCTTCAGTGGTGGTGAAACTTGCTGGGGTACCTCCTGCCAGGCAGGGGAGGTGTATTTCGGTTCCGGAGGGGACCTGTGGAATGGAGAGACATTGGGTCACATGGCAAGCCCCGTGAGGGTTTTACAGTTAAGTTATATTAGGTAGTTTATGTGTTTTGTTTACCTACATGTTAAGAGATTGTTAATAAACAAGCTGCGGCCTTTTTACCCCAACAAGTTGAGTATGTGTCTTTATTTTTGGATAACGTAGTCCCTACATAGGGGGTCAAGCCCGCCCTGGAGAAATGCCTATTTTGAAAGGGCATTTGACCCCAGAGCAGGGCACGTTAGGAACCAATGGGGGATTAAGGGGGGTGGGTCCTCAGGGGAGTCCTTAAGGACGGTGAGCAGGAAGTGCGCTCATCTTCTGTCCGGACCTGACGGTGAAAGAAGCTCCCTCACTCCCTCCCTGGATCTACGGTGTGGAGGCGAACATTTCATGTCGCAGCTTGGCGGTGGGGCTTGCCTTCAGTGGTGGTGAAACTTGCTGGGGTACCTCCTTCCAGGCAGGGGAGGTGTATTTCGGTTCCGGAGGGGACCTGTGGAATGGAGAGACATTGGGTCACATGGCAAGCCCCGTGAGGGTTTTACAGTTAAGTTATATTAGGTAGTTTATGTGTTTTGTTTACCTACATGTTAAGAGATTGTTAATAAACAAGCTGCGGCCTTTTTACCCCAACAAGTTGAGTATGTGTCTTTATTTTTGGATAACGTAGTCCCTAAGTAGGGGGTCAATAGGTTTTATGAAAAGCATGGTTTAAATTTATTTGCATATGAATGTTTATGTTAGTTAACCTCAAGATATTATTACATAAATTGATATTAAATTCTAAACATTTTTTTCCTTATAACCCTTTCTCCTATCACCTATCTCCACATATTTCCTGTCTTAATTTTCTCTCTTCATAAATTTTATTGATCACTGTATAGGTATTTTCCATTGACATCTGTGTTTCAAGTGAGTATTTTCCTCTTCAAATTTTGTCTTCATATATGTTTTAGTCTCATTAAATTTCATACCCAGCTATATCTGTATGCTACGTCTCACTTCCTTTTTTATTCAGTTTATCTCTTTAAAATATATTTCATTGAATTTCTGTTTCCAGTACGATTTTGTCCTTACAGTCCCTGTTAGTCCTGTTTAACTACTACGTTTATGAGCGCACGTTAAATAAATAGCCATTACAAGTGGCTGGTTAATGCTACTGTGAGCATGCGGTTTTACTTTGTGCAAAGCACAATTAATCAGAGCTCAGACCCCCGGTTAGTCATAAAAAGTTACCCCATTTGCCTAACAAATAAAGTGGACAGTTCTTTAACATAAATAAAAATATGAGCATTTTTCTTTTTTTAATAAAAACCTGCACAAAGCAGTTTTAAGGGGTTAAAGTGAGGGGATCGGGGTGTTTAAAAATAAAAAAAAACGGCACTTAAAGTGCCTTTACATAGATGTGAATGGGGAATATGTTTTGTATATGCTTATATACATATATATTTCTGTGTTAATATGTTTATATGTATTTTTATATTTTGCTGCCCAACGCTGCGCAAATTGCGCTCTGTGCTGCTCTAGGTGGTTTGCCATGTCTGACGGCATGGAAGTGAGGTTCCTATTGGAGCCTATGGAAGTGCGCTCACAAGACTTCTAGACAATGCGAATGCGACCTCACATTCGCATTGCGCCTGACTTTTAGATCTGGTATTACTGAGTGAAGAGCAAATATCGTAATCTAAGCCTTTCTATTTAAATATTTGATTTAGAGGGCACTTCATTAGCAAAAACTAACTAAAAGACTTGTGTTCTCCTAACAGCTAACAGCACTTTTTTTTTTTCATTTTATTTAGGAAAATGCTTCTTGTGGAAAAGTTAACATCAGCACATTCCTGATTGAATTTAAACTAACACCATTGTTTCATTCTGAAAAACAACAACCTGTGGTTTTCATTGGTGTTTTTCTCATGTATCTACTGGCCATGTTTGCTAATATGCTTATCACCACACTGGTATGTCTGGTATCCCATCTGCATACTCCAATGTATTTCTTCTTGTGTAATCTATCAGTCCAGGAAATTGTATATGTCTCTGCCATTTTACCAAAGCTTTTGGCCATCACAATTACAGGAGATCATAACATTTTTTACTTAAGTTGTATTGCTCAGTTATTTTTATTTGTACTGTGTCTTGGTACAGAATTTTGTCTACTAACCTCCATGGCATATGATCGGTATGTGGCCATCTGCATTCCTTTGCATTATTCTCTCATCATGAACAGATGGGTTTGCTCTCTTCTAGCTACTTTTTCCTGGCTTGTTGGTATTTTTAATTCATTGACATTTTCTCTTTTGATGTCTGATCTATCATTCTGCTGTTTTCAAGTCAATCATTTCTTTTGTGATCCACAAACAATGCTGAAACTTTCATGCAGTGACACCAAGCATGTTAGAACTTTTATTACTATTGATGGTCTATTCCTGGGCTGGTGTCCATTAGTGCTTATTATGACTTCCTATAAGTACATTATATCTACAGTTATAAAAATCCAATCCTCATCAGGAAGACTTAAGGCTTTCTCCAGTTGCTTATCCCATATTATTGTCATTATTCTTTTCAGTGGGACATCTTTGAATCTAAATATGATTCCCTTGTCTAAGTATTCACAAGAACTTGACAAACTGCTCTCTGTATTGTACATATCAGTAGTTCCAATCCTAAACCCTCTTGTATATAGCCTGAGAAATAAGGATGTTTTGAAAGCCATACAAAAAATGTTTAAAAATAATTAATTAAAGTTGTACAGGGGTCAGGTGTGACAAAGTATTAGCTAAGTTAGATATATCAAGACTTACAAATGAATGCTAACATTTTTTTAACTATCCTCTATTTAAGAGTGTGCATTTAGGGAAAATTCTGGGCAGTGGCTATAATCAGTCATGACACTAAGTGCTGGTGGGAAGTTGGAGTTAATCTGTCTAATATCTCTACAACTCTGTGACATACACCTGCAATTTTTGCAAATATGGTTTCACTATAAATAGGGAGATATGTATATGTGTTTATTTTTACCCCAGCACCAGTGTTTCAGGACTCCAGGCTCAAGTGGTTGGAGAAAGATGGCCTCACCCTATAACCGCCTTGGCAGTGTCATTTAGTGAATCAGTTTAAAGCAGTGCAATCTTGATTGTCACTGCAAGGTATTTTATATATCAATATTTTGAAGTGTCTAACTATCATAATAATCTGTGTGGGAGAAAGCTGATCTAGTCAGAAGATTTATTGAGTATTCCTATCAGCATGGATATCTTTGCCGAGGCAAACCTGGGAATTATTTTGGATATTTTTTTTTTTTTTAATAACTGGGTTGTCTGTAGATGACATCAGGAAAAAAACAGATAATGTCAATGCAAACAAAAGTTCAATTTCCAGACTTAACACTGTCAACGCCATATCTTTGCTCAAAATTTTTCAAGACTCGCTATTCTTAGGAATAGTGCCCCAGGACTGGTGTAAAGCTGCTGTGGTTCCACTTTTTTAAAAAGGTAAGCAGGGCTGATCAAGGCAGCTATATACCAATAAGCCTGACATCAGTATTGTTGAAGATATTGGAAGGGATTATAAGTAATTATAATAAAGAATATATTCAGGAAAACTGGATAAAAGACAGGGAGCAACATGTTGTACTAAATGAACTAATACTTTATTAAAGTGGGGTTCCTCAAGTTTTAGTATTGAGCCCTGCTCTTTTAAAAAATATATAAATTACTTGGGGGAAGGATTCAATAGCAACATCTCTATTTTTGCAGATGATACTAAGCTGTGTAAGGTGATTAGGTCAGTGCAGGATGCCAGTGCTCTTCAAGGGGATTTACAAAAATTGGAGGAATGGGCTGGTAAATGGCAAGTGACACTTAATATTAGTAAATGTAAGGTTCTACATATTGGAAGTTGCAAGCTACCTATTATTTAAATGGAAATAAACTTAGCAAAGTAGAGGAGGAAAATGAGTTAGGCATACTTACACAGTTATAATCAAAATTATTTAACCCCCATTGAAAATCAGGTTTATTGTCAAAATGTACAGACTTTCAGCTGTTTCCAATGAACAAATAAAACAAAAGCAATAGAAATAGCTAAACACAATGAATGCTTCAAGGGGTTTCCCAAAATTAAACTGAAAATGCAACTTTTAATTAATTCTGCAGTCTCAAAATTATTCAACCCCCTCACAATAGCACAAATATGCAAAACAGGTGTTGTCTCAAGCACACCTGATACAACTAATCAAAGGCTTCATTAGTTACACCAGGTGTGCTTGAGCTAGAACACGTGAATAACCTGAACTGGCTAGGGGTTTGTTGAGTTTCACGTTTGACTGCATGTTAGAAGTAAGTCAAAATAATGGTCCAAAAAGTTTAGAGAAGAGATCATTGCCCTTTACAAACAAGGAACTGGATAGAAAAAGATAGTGAAGGCACTGAATGTTCCTAGAGACACCATTGAAAGCATAGTTCTCAAGTTCAAAGTTAAAGGAACAGTGGTTACACTACCTGGACAGAGCAGAAAAAGGAAGCTATCAACAGCTTCAGCCATATTTCTTAGAAGGCAGGTTGATAAAAACCCTCAAGTGACTGCAAAAGTGGCAACAGGCACTGAGGTTTCAGTTTGCACAGTAAGTCGCGTACTAAACACAGAAGGTTTCCATGCCAGACATCCAAGACATACACCACTACTGACCCAAAAGCACAGGAAAAGTCAGCTCCAAAATGCTCAAAATCATTTAAATAAGTAACAGAATTTTGGGGATTCTGTTCTGTGGAGTGATGTAACAAAACTGAAACTTTTTGGCCCGATGGATCAGCGGTATATCTGGAGGAAGAAGAATGAAGCATATGCTAAAAAAGAACACTGCTAAACATGATAGTTGCTCAGTGATGCTCTGGGGCTGCTTTGCATCCTCTGGCACAGGAAACCTGTAGCATGTAAAAGGCAAGATGGATTCATTGAAGTATCAGGAATTCTAGGAGAAAATGTCATGCCATCTGTGAGAAAGCTGAAGCTTGGGTGGCATTGGACCTTCCATCAGGACAATGATCCCAAACATACCTCAAATTACACCAAGGCTTGGTTGCAGAAGAAGTCCTGAAAGATTCCACAGTGGCCATCACAGTCACTTGACTTAAACCCCATAGAAAATCTCTGGTGGGATTTGAAGAAGGTGGTTGCAGCACGCAAACCCAAGAATATTACTGAACTGGAGGCCATTGCTCATTAGGAATGGGTTAAGATTCCTCAGGAATGCTGCCAGAAGCTGGTGTCTAGCTATGCATATTGTTTGCAGCAGTCTTAAGAGAAAAAGGGTGCTCAACTAAGTACTAAAGATGCTTGCCACAAAGGGGTTGAATAATTTTGAGACTGTAGAATTCATTAAAAGTTGCATTCTCAGTTGAATTTGGGGAAACCACTTGAAACATTCATTGTTTTTAACTATTTCAATTGCTTTTGTTTGATTTGTTCATTGCAAACAGCTGAAAATCTGTCAATATTGACAATAATCCTGATTTGCAATGGGGGTTGTATAATTTTGTTTACAACTGTAGATAACAAGCTAAAAATGAATGTACAATTTAAGGCAATGACTTCTTAGACTGAGAAGATACTAGCATGTATTAAAAGAAGCATAGGCGCCAGGGAAGAAAACTTAACTCTGTCACTGTATAAATTCCTGTTAAGACCTCACCTTAAGTGTGATGTGCAGTTCTGAGGACCAATTTTAAAAAGGGACATTGCAGAATTAGAGGATATAAATATGAAGATAGGTTAGTCAAATTAGGTATTTTTACTCTTAAAAAAAAGGCTTTTGGGAGGTGATATGATTACTTTATTTAAATATATATATATATGTATAGTGTTGCTGTGGAGAGTCATCCACTAAATTAGCTACACAAATGATTACAAGGTAGAAAAATTTTAGTATGATGCTAAATCAGCACCCTTGGTGTAGACCCTGTAAATAATAAATAGTAAATTACAGCAAGAGACTGATGCCACAAATTGGATAAGATAAACCCATCTATGAAAGCCAGGGAATTCAGCACTCTTTTAAATGGTAAAAAATAAATGAATTTTTATTTATATTTGGAAAAAGTTGCACACAAATATAAAAGTAGCGCTAGAGCAATATGCAAATGCCATCACAGAAAAAAGTGCCCTTGCACGACTACTGCATCAAATTATACAGTGAAAACACCCAATCATAAAAACAATAGTGTACAAAAAATGTAATAAAGGACCGGTCCTCGTAACAAAGGCGCCTATAGTACCAAATAGATGTATTAAGCGGTTAAAAAATATATCTTGCAAGTCATAAAGATGTTAAATACGGGGGGGGCGGAGCTAGCTTGGGATCTGAACGGTCGCACTTTAGTTCAGCTCTGCTGATATTATTCATAAATTTATTTAATTTGACCGTCAGCCCAATACAAATACACTTCAAAGATATCCCTAGCTTCAGAGTGGAAGGCGAGAACTCTTGGAACGTCTAATAAATGCTGTAAAGAAGAGAAACTAGCAAGACATTGGATCACCTAGCAATTGGGCCTTCCAGGGAGCATCGTCTTCTCTCCCATGTGGAGATTAAGAGACATGGCTTCTAATTGGGAGATAAGCATACAGAATCTGCTATGTGCCCACTTTCAAAGGTTGGAACGTGAGCTAACCATGGCCTTTTCTTTTGGCAGCGGAAATTTACCTTCCGGGGAACATCACCAATATTTATCTGTATCCAAGCTCTCACAGATTGCAGCAGTGGAGCACCAGGCTACCGCAAGCAGACAACTCCACCCGACGCAGACATGTAAATATCACGACCGGCCTTCCATAAGTAATTACACTTGTATTACTGACCCCAGTACCTCGCTCGATGCTTTGGCCCTCCACGAGGCGGAACAAAGAGGAGCTCAGCAAACACAGTCCTGATCTGGCTTCACTGCGAGGGACAAGATATATCGTCGCTTACCTGATGATGATGTGGAATCGGAGGTACGCGTTGATCCTCTGACATATGAGCTGCGGGATACAGCCCAACATATTTCGCCACATAGCCTGGGTGAGGATATCGCTGATACTGCCGCCGCATCCACACATAGGGATGAACTGCCTGCAGAGTGGATGGATGGGTTGGTGGACTCACACGTTACATTAGCCCAAGATAAAGACCTACCTATGTCGGGCCTAAAGTGGCTCCTTTACAAACTGTTAGCAGCTCCTGCTTCATGGCACCTCAGGCTATATGATTTGGAGAGGGACTGCCGACTGCTACTTCAACACCATCAAAGTGAGAGACTGTCAGGGAACCCATTGGTGAAATTAAATTACTACGAGATGGGTTAGGTACAGAACATCTGTTGAACTTTTAAGCCATAACGTTTATGATACTGCAAGACTAACATCGTTGCAGAAGTATACTGTTCTTATTATAGTTTTATATATGTTGGCTGAACCTGTTGCTCTTCCACCATTATTTATTGTAGCTGCTTTATTAGCCTTACCCTAACATTCTGAGTCTAGTATCACAGCACAATTTTATAGAGTTATTCCCTAGATCTTTTAAGATACCCCTATAGTATTCTGACACAAATATATATATATATATATATATTGATGTTGATAGGGTCTTTATATTGTTGGAGCAGTCTGGGATTGGGATGGTTATGTTTTTGCAGAATACTGGGGGTATAACAATAGAGATTATATATTGTACTCAATTTTCTGATGGAACTTTATATCTAATACTGCAGGGCATAGGGCCCATGTCCTGTGGCAGACCTATTTACTAATTTTCTATTTTTTAACTTATGTACCTATGTCTTGGATAATTGGGGATTGTCATGTTTTTCTATCTCCCCTCTGTGAATTCTATATATGTAACTGCGCGTTTAAAATTGATACTTATCCCTGAGTTGAACTACTGTTACGATAGCCAAAATTAGGGGATCTGATGTTTCATTCATCCAAGTAATAGAGACGTTAAGCACATTTCTGGGAGACTAGTTTTTACCCCCACATAATGCAATGTATATCTTGCTCATACTATCCGGTCTGTCTATGACATTATTACCCTTCCACCCTCACATATATAAATATATTAAACTTACTATGGTATGGTTTTTGTGCTCAAGGTGCTATACCAAGGCTCTCCCCTAGCATACCACTTTTGCAATTATATATATCCACCTTTGACTATTATATTTCCCTCTATAATGTTTACTGGCTGCGATCTTGGAAATGTTACTGTGTTGAACCCCCCCCCTGTACAACTTCATTACTAGACGGATATTTTTCTTCCTTTCTCCCATTCAACAATTTTTAATATCTTATGTTATTATTACTAGGTTATATCTGTACTTACAACCCCCCCCCATATAAAGTGCCTTCTTGTTTGGGAGGACTGATAGTGCGGTTTGTCTTGCCTATACCGCAACACTTAATAGTATTGTATACATATAGTGCCGCTTTCTCATACTGTACAACATTTCTGATATTGTGCTTTGCACTATGTCTCACTAACTTCATTATTAGTATAAATATACTTCCAAGCTAGTCACTTGCTCCCCTATTTTGCACGAGAAGCTTATAATATCTACAACTGTGCGATACACACATATCTTGCATGATTATCAGTGTATTACTATATAAACCCATTAAGGATATGAAAGTGGCCTATACACCATACGCTCATAAGCGTCCCCTACTATTTCCCCCTACTATTGATACTCGCATATAGGGGGTACCTTTACCTGTATCCTTACCTTTGCTTTAAATCTTATAAAATCGAGGTATAATAATGAGACCCAAAAGTGGTCTCCTTTGTTTATAAGTGCCTTCTTCTACCTTAATGTTTCCTATTACCTATAATGGTCCTAGAGAGGCCTTTGGTGCCATATAGAAGGTTGTTAAATGTTTGGCATCCTATATATACAATGTCTGCATGGTATGTAAATTGTTGTCTTTCCATTTCTTTTATGTTTATTTTGCTACCCTAGGAACATTGAAGCCTTTACCGTATGTAACATGCAGTGCAAGAATTTATTTTCATAATTGATGTATGCCTATCAATATGCCTCAATAAAAATTTATAAAAAAATAAAAAATAAAGATGTTAAATACTACACCTTAGCATGGACTGACAACACCTTGCTGCACACAGAACCCTCCATTAGCAAGACTAATGGAGGCCAAACCTGGGCAGGTAAAAATTTTGATCTATGTCATTTATGTTAGGGAAAGCTAGAGACAGTTATGAATAGCAGTATAATGCACAATATCATGATGATAGTGATGAAAGATAACAATATACAGTTAATCATGCAGATACATCAACCAAATGTAGAAAATAGTAGCGTATTCTCATAAGCAAAGTTTAGCCTCCTTTTATTCACCCCCAGGTCACAAGACTCAACGGGGCTTCCTCAGGGCTGATAGTACAATCCTATTTGCACTTCTTTTAAGCACATTTTGTAGGTCCCGCCCACAGAACAGGTGAAAAGATACATTGTGATGTGTCGAGTTCTTTGATTACATTCAGCTAAATTACGAGTTTTGCGGTAAGCCTAAAAAGCAGCGTTAGGCGGTCCTAACACTGCTTTTTAACGCCCGCTGGTATTACGAGTCTTGCAGATTCAGGCTCACCGCTCACTTTTTTGGCCAGACTTGGAAATACCACAAATCCACTTACGTCAATTGCGTATCCTCTTTTTTCAATGGGACTTGCATAACGCCGGTAATACAAGTCCGCCAAAAAGTGAGCGGTAGACCCTCTCCTGTCAAGACTGGTACCGCATTTTAAAGTCAGTAGTTAAGAGTTTTACACTACAAAGCCGTAGCATAAAACTCTTAACTAAACTGCTAAAAAGTACACTAAACACCCATAAACTAAACTACCTATTAACCCCTAAACTGAGGCCCTCCCGCATTGCAAACACTATAACACCCTAACAACACCCTAACATCGCCGACACCTACCTACATTTATTAACCCCTAATCTGCCGCCTCCAACGTCGCCGCCACTATACTAAAGTTATTAACCCCTAAATCTAAGTCTAACCCTAATCCTAATACCCCCTAACTTAAATATAATTAAAAGAAATCTAAATAAAAATTACTATCATTAACTAAATTATTCCTATTTAAAACTAAATACTTACCTATAAAATAAACCCTAAGCTATCTACAATATAACTAATAGTTACATTGTAGCTAGCTTAGGGTTTATTTGTATTTTACAGGCAAGTTTGTATTTATTTTAACTAGGTAGAATAGTTACTAAATAGTTATTAACTATTTAATAACTACCTAGCTAAAATAAATACAAAAGTACCTGTAAAATAAAACCTAACCTAAGTTACACTAACACCTAACACTACACTATAATTAAATGCAATTAAATACAATTAATTAAAATTAGCTAAAGTACAAAAAAACCCCCACTAAATTACAGAAAATAATAAACAAATTACAGATATTTAAACTAATTACACCTAATATAATACCCCTAACAAAATAAAAAAGCCCCCCCAAATAAAAAAAAGCCCTACCCTACACTAAATTACAAATAGCCCTTAAAGGGCTTTTTGCGGGGCATTGCCCCAAAGAAATCAGCTCTTTTACCTGTAAAAGAAATTACAAATCCCCCAACATTAAAACCCACCACCCACACAACCAACCCTACTCTAAAACCCACCCAATACCCCCTTAAAAAAAAACTAACACTAACCCCTTGAAGATCACCTTACCGGGAGAAGTCTTCATCCAACCGGGCCAAAGTCCTCAACAAAGCCAGGAGAAGTCTTCATCCAAGGCGGGAGAAGTGGTCCTCCAGATGGGCAGAAGTTTTCATCCAGACGGCATCTTCTATCTTCATCCATCCGGAGTGGAGGGGGTCCATCTTCAAGACATCCAGCGCGAAGCATCCTCTTCAATCGACGTTTTCTTACTGAATGAAGGTTCCTTTAAATGACATCATCCAAGATGGCGTCCCTTCAATTCCGTTTGGCTGATAGAATTCTATAAGCCAATCGGAATTAAGGGTGAAAAAATCCTATTGGCTGATGCAATCAGCCAATAGGATTGAAGTTCAATCCTATTGGCTGATCCAATCAGCCAATAGGATTGAGCTCGCATTCTATTGGCTGATTTTTTTTTGTTCTTTAGCTAATTTTAATTCATTGTATTTAATTGTATTTAATTTAGGGAATTAATTTAATTATAGTTTAGTGTGTAGTGTGTAGTGTGTAGTGTAGGTACTTTTGTATTTTAGCTAGGTAGTTATTAAATAGTTAATAACTATTTAATAACTATTCTACCTAGTTAAAATAAATACAAACTTGCCTGTAAAATAAAAATAAACCCTAAGCTAGATACAATGTAACTATTAGTTATATTGTAGCTAGCTTAGGGTTTATTTTACAGGTAAGTTTTTAGTTTTAAATAGGAATAATTTAGTTAATAATAGGAATTTTATTTAGATTTATTTAAATTATATTTAAGTTAAGGGGGTTAGGGTTAGACTTAGGTTTAGGGGTTAATAAATTTAGAATAGTGGCGGCGACATTGGGGGAGGGAGATTAGGGGATAATAAATATAATGTAGCTGTCGGCGATGTTGGGGGCAGCAGATTAGGGGTTAATAAATATAATGTAGGTGTCGGCAATGTTGGGGGCAGCAGATTAGGGGTTCATAAGTATAATGTAGGTGGCGGCGATGTCCGGAGTGGCAGATTAGGGGTTAATAAATATAATGTAGGTGTCGGGATGGCGATGACTTGCTGACAGGCTGCTGACACACTGAATAAGTGTAAGATTAGGGGTGTTTAGACTCGGGGTTCATGTTAGGGTGTTAGGTGTAGACATAAATGTATTTTACCCATAGGAATCAATGGGGCTGCGTTAGGAGCTAAGCGCTGCTTTTTTGCAGGTGTTAGGTTTTTTTTCAGCTGGCTCTCCCCATTGATTCCTATGGGGAAATCATGCACGAGCATGTTCAGCCAGCTCACCGCTAACGTAAGCAGCGCTGGTATTGAGGTAAATTATGGAGCAAAATTTTGCTCTCCGCTCACTTTTTTCCTGTTAACGCCGGTTTTATAAAAACCCGTAATACCAGCGCTGTATGTAAGTGAGCGGTGAGCATGAACTGAACGTTAGCCCCGCAGCCCTGTTACCGCAAAACTCGTAATCTAGCCAATTGTTTCTTCGTGTCACGATCACAGTCTCACAAACATTGTGATATTTACAAACATAAAATATTTACATAGCTTGCCAATATTGTAATTATTCATTCCTATTTGCAAGAAACATAATGGATTTCACTCTGTCAAATGGACCTATTCGAATTGATATTAAATACATAGGTTATTGTCATGTTCCGATGTATAGGACACAGACCCTCGGGGCAGTGGTAGGGAATTGGAGACACCGACCCCTGACCCGGGGAAGAGTATCCTAGATGTGGATATATGATATTATGTGATTCATAGTTGCAAGAAGTTATTGTAGAATTCATGGAGAGTGAAACATATGTATACAATATATTCAGTCTTCAATGGAAACATAACTTGATAGTATGACTTATAGTTAATAGGATTAGCTACAGGATTCATTAGTGAAAAATATAGCAATGTAAGATGTTCAGACTTCAGAGTAAACTGGTAGAAGATTGACTCATAGATGCAAAGGTTTGTTGCAGGTTCACAGTACATAATATTATATAGAGCTGTATGTCAGTAATAAGCAAAGCAGCACAGGTGATAGACAAGTTGCAAGTTTAAGGCATTAAATACTGTTTGAGCATATATTGGAGAATCACAGGAAAGCTGTTTAACTGAACACATAGATGCAGAGTTCTGAATATATTAACATATTTGGAGGAGGATATTTCAGCTATAACAACTTGTAGTAGATAATAGTTATAAAGTTATGAGTAAGGGGAGTGGCTTAGAGGCCGACTGGAGCGGTCGCATATTCAGAGGCTCCTCATATATTGTGTTTAACAAGCTGATTTTACCATCCTTGGACTATCACTAAGTTGAAAATCTGTAGCAAGCTATCGGTACTTTGATCCGAGGACTTGAAGGATATCTTGCAAAGTCTAGAAGCCGGTAAGCTAGATGGTTTATACCCCCAGGAGGAGGCCTACTTATAATTTACAACATACCCCCCCCTGGGTTCCCCGGGTGAAAAAGGAACACACCGCTACAACCTCATCATGGAGGGATACTACTCAAGGATTTTTACACTATTGTCAGAGCTGGAGACTCAAGTCGAACGGAACTTTAAAGATCTTACAGACATTGTCCAAAATGGTGGTGCAGAGGAAGGCGCCGATCATAAAAGTATGCAGGGGACCATTTTAGCTGCGCAGATTGCAGAATACCTAGATTCTAATCTAACTGCTGTTTCGCTCCATGAGACCCCACACCCGGTCATATTCAGGTCAGGATGTAACCCTCTAAACGTAATTATAGAGGACTTTACCAGGTACGATTCGTTTACGCCAAATGCCAAGGCGATTACTGGTGGACAATTACATTTGATTCACTCCGCACACATGGCTCTAAACTGCGGGAGAGCAGCCGGTTCCCTCGGTTGGGCTCAGCTGCATGATAGTGGATATCAGACACTTGTGGGGAGTATTAAGAAGGAATGGAGCACATGGAAGTTTATGGTCGCCTTAAAACCCCTGCCTTTCTGCATTATCTCTTCCGACTGGGATCTTTGCCGCAACATGTTACCCTGGACCCGGCTAGGAGTTGGTTAGGGGAGAAGCTTTGGCTAGCTCACTGCAGGAGCTCAAAGTCACACTGGGACAGTGAGAAATTACCCTAACTTTTCACAATATCTAGTATGCAATCCTTAAAGAAGCCCTACTAATAGTGGTTATCCGAAATCAAAGCTAAAAACTGGACTCACTTCTATAATGTTTAATAACGTTTGACATTCCTATAGTATATTGTTTATTACTGTTGGATACCTGTTTGCCTGTTGGATTGTATTTTTCTTTTTTTTACTTATGTGGGTATATCATCATTTATGAGATAGTGTGCAACGCCTAATAACCCCTGATTAGCTTATGATGCAAATGTAGTTTAATTTCCTACAGTCGCTCAATAGTGGACTATATACATCTACCCGGAGATTGAGATTATTAAAACTTCAGGACATCCACGTGCACTGAGCAGGAAGATGCAGTTTATGTCATAGGTCCTATTGGTGTATGTTTCTTACCTCAGATTATAATAGGTACTTACGGCTCACCATGTTTTTTAATTAACCTTGTTTTATCCTTGTCATATCAAATGATATACCAGGTTTAATGTAGTATCTGTAGGTTCTTTAACATATTAAGCTGTGCTGAATATTCAGAATAGGATGGAGGAGTAGTGTAAAGTAGGTATAAATTGTGTGGTCACTTCTCTATTTACATACATCAAAATATCTTGAGCGCAACATGACACTAATGACATGCATGAAGAAACGGTGTATGCCGTAGTATAGTCAGCTTCTGGAATGTGTTCTGGATATCCTCAGTATTTCTTTTCAGGACCTTCATTAGTTTACCCGACAACACTATTGTGCGCTGCGTCTCCACTTAGATAGCTCATTGCCCCCGTTCAGTTAGGCATGTATATATAGATATTGTCCAGTGTCCTTTGTAATAGCAGTGTCCCTCTTACTTACAAACAGATATATTTATTGTGTTTTATTAATAGGTTATTGTATTTATGATTCTCCCCTCCCATCTTAAACTACATTCTCAACTCCATTGATACTTGTTTATGGGACAATATTTCATTATTCAGCCACTGATGAATATCTTGGCGGTATTATTCCGCCCTATATACTAACCATATGTTATATATACTCTATTACCACTATATTTCTGTGTCATAAATTACTGGATATATCTCCCCTCTATTACAGATATGCTCTTTATCTTGGATATCATAATTTGTAGATAGATATCATACTATGAGGTGTCCTTCTTTATAAGGGAGAGAAGCCTACTCTAAAGTATACTTTAATGTTTATAGAAAACGAGGTATCATAGTCGACCAGGTATATTACATTATTCTTTGACAATAGAGTCAATAGCCTATACTGTTAGCCAATTATTGTATATAATGTATTCAGAGTCACCAAGTATATGAGTACCTGTAAAATATGTCATCTTTTTCCCCAATATGGGGCTATTGCGGCATGTTGGGTATGATCTTTGCATATATTCTCAAAATCTGTATCTGTTAGTGGCAACCTATATATATGATGTTATGTAACTAATGTTGTATCACGCAATACCTCAATAAAAAAGCTGATTAAAAAAAAAAAAAAAAGTTATGAGTAAGATGCTGTTGTAGTAATTAGAGAGTGATTATAACCAAATGCATACTTGTAATTTAGAATAAAGTTCAGAGTTTATTAAGTAGCAGTGTCAAGGAAACAAAATGGAATTATATGGATATTTGCGATTAGATGATTTTAAGCATAGCTAAAAGGAAAGGTTGTAGTTTGAATATGCTGGTAAAATCCATTTAGGAACAGTCACAGACCTCTGTTGTTCTGGAACAAAAAGTTAAAGCTAATGCAATGCACATTAGGCCTGAGATGGTTTAAAAAGAGGCTGAGGGAATCAGGTGCATGAATGATTAATTAATTAGGCAGGTAAGTTGAATGCAGATACTCCCCAAACAGTATAATTGTCAGTAGCAGGGAAGGCAATCTTAAAGGGACAGTGATATCAGGCAGGCATGTTACAGTTATATAGGGAAATTTATTTTTATGTTAATAATTTGCATATTAATTTTAGCAGAGAAAACAAGCAAGGTCAAGTTTCTCATTGAAACCATGTGGAGAGATAGTGGACCACCTATAAATCCAGCCACATTTCTTTTTCAGCAGGCATTTGTCCTGATCCCCCCCTCTGCCATTAGTTATGCCTTTGGCTATGCATTAGAAATTGTCCATTTGGGATCCCTCTTTTTAAGTGTGTTGGGTGGTGACTCAAGGCTAGAAGGATGCTATTAGTAGCTGTACTTTTACGATAGTTCTCTGACGTTAGTTTTCCCTCTTCTATTTTGATATTTAGATCTAAAAAATAAATTTATTTTTTATCTGATTGTAATGTTAGTTTGATGTTGTAGGAGTTTTGATTTAAATTGTTCACAAATTCATGGAGCATTTCTGTGGACCATTCCCAAAGTAGGAAGATATCGTCCACATACCTTACCCATAAGTGGACACATTTTTCAAAAAGGGAGTTCTGGTATACCTTGTCCATCTCCCAGGCTCCCAAATGGAGACATGCATAGGTCGGAGCACATGTAGCCCCCATTGCTGTACCCCATATTTGTTTGTAAAATCTCCCGTCAAACATGAACACATTGTTCTCAAGTTTAAACTTTAAAAGATCAGTTACGAAGTCTGTATGTGTACTGTACATCTGTCCCCTGCTATTAAGGAAAATCTTTACAAGCTTTTATTCCTACACTATGAGGGATTGAAGAATACAGTCCTTCTACATCAAGAGTTACTAACATAGCATCATCTGGTACCATTACTCCCTCTATTTTCCTTAGAAAATCTGCCATGTCTAGAACATAGGAGGGCATAGTATTCAGGAATGGTCTGAGATGATGATCTATGTAATTTCCTAACTTAGGGAATTGCATAGATCATCATCTCAGACCATTCCTGACACGGCAGATTTTCTAAGGGAGTAATGGTATCAGATGATGCTATATTAGTAACTCTTGATGTAGAAGGACTGTATTCTTCGATCCCTCACATTGTAGGAATAAAAGCTTGTAAAGATTTCCTTAATAGCAGGGGACAGATGTACAGTACACATACAGACTTCGTAATTGATCTTTTAAAGTTTGTACTTGAGAACAATGTGTTCCTGTTTGATGGGAGAATTTACAAACAAATACGGGGTGCAGCAATGAGGGCTACATGTGCTCGGACCTATGCATGTCTCCATTTGGGAGCCTGGGAGATGGACAAGGTATACCAGAACTCCCTTTTTGAAAAATGTATCCACTTCTGGGTAAGGTATGTGGATGATATCTTCCTACTTTGGGAAGGGTCCACAGAATGTTCCATGAATTTGTGAAGAATTTAAATCAAAACTTCTACAACATCAAACTAACATTACAATCAGATAAAAAAAAATAGATCTAGATATCAAAATAGAAGATGAAAAACTAACGTCAGAGAACTATCGTAAAAGTACAGCTACTAATAGCATCCTTCTAGCCTCGAGTCACCACCCAGCACACTTAAAAAGAGGGATCCCAACTAACCAATTTCAAAGGCATAGACATAGGCATAACTAATGGCACACAAGGAATGGTAATATGAAGAAGATAACACTTTCCTAGACCACCATGTCCCTGGTGATATTAATTTTTCTCATCTTGTTATATCTGATGGGACGCACAGACCACTGACCTCTCCTAGCTCTTGCACTGATGTTGTGCCCATCACTGAATATATTTTGTTCAAGTCATGGGTGGTGACTGAAACACAGAAGAAACCCAATGCACCAGTGACTAACACTTGAATGGCTTACTTGTATTTGAGAGCTCATTTAAAAAAGTGGTGTTGGGACTAGTGAAGGTACATTCAGTTTGGAGAGTATTACTACACAATTCCATTGTTGTAATCTAGGGGTGATTGTACCTCCAGCTGCGGTTCCTTGAAAGGGCTTTCAGAGCTCTTTAACTTTTGGTTAAATCTCTGGTGACATTAGATACTTGAGCGGGATTTATATGAACAGATATGGGAAGCCTGTGTCACGTTGCAAATGTGTCCCACCTATTTTGATCTTCTTTAACATGTGGGGAAATAGAGCTACTTTTTTCATAATACAGGAGTCTGTTACAGAATAGGGTTCTGTGCTATTAGAAACCTGTATGTGAGTTGACAAATTATTGTTTATATTTCACTATGTGCAAACTTTTAAAAATGTTTTCCTTTGTAACATTTAGATATTATACAATGATAACTAAAGCAGGGTGTATGGATTTAACTGCCCTGTTTATGCTAACTTCAACAGTCTAAGTTTTCAACATAGTCCAGTTGGCCCTACCATACCATCACTTTACTTTTGCTAGACATGAGAAATATCTCCCTTAAATACACTTCTGCTGATCTTCATGTTTTATTCTGACATATTTAAAATATAATTCTTCTGTTTATGTAGATTTAACTGAGCTGGATTTTTTTACAGCATCTTTGAGAGCATACAATTTTTTAAAAAAATCTAATTTACTACTATTATCAAATTTTCTTAGTTTCCTTGGTATCTTTTGTTGAAAAGAAGGGAGGTAAGCTAAGGAGTGTGCAATTCAGGCCCGGAGTAGCCATAGGGCATACAGGGCAGTTGTGGGCCAGGGACAGTTGTGGGTTGGGCCTGGTTGCCTTAGCCCCACCCAGTCACCAGCATAATTATTTGTGCATGATGAAGGGCCAGCCCTGCCTTGCCTCTCACTGCCTTGCTTGTCACAGAGAAGCAACTCTTATTGATGATGCCTTTTGATGCCTGTGGTTGCCTGTTTTTTGTAATTGGGGATATCTAGAGTGCTTTGTTTGTGCATGTGGGTGCTGACTGTTTGTAGATATATTTGCATGTTTTTTTCTCTATGACAGTGCAGCTTATCTGTGATGACATATGCTCAGGTAGCTGCTATTTTGAGTTATTGTGACTACACAGGCTAACAAGCAATAAGCGCATGTTCTTTATTTGAATGTGAACAGTTTCTTTTAAATTCCATTTCACTTTTTACTATTTATTGACAATCAATTTATAAAATACAGTGTCAGAAAGGTGTTAAAAACTTTAATGTTTTTGTAAATCAAACTAGCATCTCATATTTGTCAGTTTTGAGGTTGGATAAATAACAAAATAGGAAAGGGACAAGACTACTCTGCCTTAAAATACTCAGGCCCTTTTTTGGTCCCAGTCCATCCCTGGTGCACATGTCTGAAGCACTAAATGGTAGCAATTGTGCAAGAATGCAAGTGCACTAGATGGCAGCACTATTTCCTGCCATGTAGTTCTCAAGACACCTACCTAGGTATCTCTTCAATAAATAATACCATGTGAAATAAGCAAATTTGATAATTGAAGTAAACTTTTCTAAATTTCTAAAATTGTATGCCAGTGGCAGACTGACAAGTCACACAAATCGGCCCTTGTCTGAGGGCCCGGCATCTCTTAAAGGGCCCGTCCGCCACTGCAGGCATGCAGAATAATTCATTTTTTAAAACGTTTATATTTAATTTTTATTAAAGGCTGAAGGCAGTTTTTTTTTTTTTTTGGTTGGTGTTTTTTCTTATTATTACCGGGGTGGGGGTGCAGCAGGCGCGTGCTCTCAAGTATGCAATGGAGGGCTTGGGGTGTGAGAGCACAGTGGTCTCCTTGACATATGCAGCGCCACATTTGTTTGGTGGGGTGGGGCGGGCTGCGTCCGCCGCACTTAGACAGACAGTAGCAACTCAGTGGTGGGAATGGCACTCTTGCAGTGACAAGGAGAGAGACTCAGGACAGGTAGGGAAGTATTTACTAGTAAGCTTGCTGCCCAACCTTGGTATGTGCCATACCGGACAATGTGCATCAACCCTTAAATCTAAAATGTAGTCAGAGCCAGAGATCTCCTTGCAATGCGGTACTCTGTGAGGGACTGGGAATCGTGACACAATATCATCACCCGTCCAGCTAAAATGACTGATCCCTGGTTGTACCTGTAACTAGAGAGGTTCAATATTCCACAGAACCATAAGGTTAATAACAAGTCTTTTTTATTGAAGCATAAACAGCAAGGTATGCAACATTTCGGGATCACAATCCCTTAATCATGCATACATAGAAATGCACCAGTGTCTTATTTAAAAGGTACACAACAAAAATGAAAAAAAACAGTTAAAAAAACATTTCAAAACATGTAACAATTTCATGTCCAAACACTTCATGCTGATATTAGACATACTGCCATCTATAGGTTAAACATGAAATTCTAATTTTAAAAATCTTATTTTAAAAAGAAACCGCTAAATACAAAAAGAGCATATGTACATATCTGAAAATACAATAACATGAAACCTTTTATATATATCTTAAGCTGTGTTAACCATATAAACAAAGAAAAACCCTTATTTTTAAGGACATGATTATAACAAGATTAGTGGATGTACCTAGAGGAAAACGGATAGATCCAATTCTCTATTTAACACCTTGGGGTACATGGTATCCAATTTATGGATCCAAAAGGCCTCCCTTTGCTTTAAAAGTAGCTCTCTACTACCCCCTCCTCTAGGCACATCCACTTGATCTATAATTTGCCATCTGAGTTGGCTGAGTTGATGGCCATACTCCACAAAATGACATGCAACAGGGGCTTTTTCATCTTTTTTTCTAATATTGGATTTGTGCTGATTTAATCTATTCCTCATACTTTGAGTGGTCTCTCCAATATAAATTCTGGCACATGGGCATTTTATCATATAAATCACATATGTAGATTCACACGTGTAATAAGATTTTAATTTAAATTTATGCCCACTCCTAGGGTGGACAAATTCTTTGCCCATCACTGAAAAAAATATTGGTTGTTATCCTTGTTTAGGATGCGGCAATTGCCATTCAGTTATAATGTCATGTTCTGTCTCAGGATATCTTGTGAGAGCCTCATTGTCTGGAACAGTTGCTTTAAAGGAAGATTAGTAGAAGCCATATAGATTGAAAATATATCAGATTTATTAAAATAACAAAATACTTTGATTAAGCAAATACTTGCAGGGTATATTTAAATGTGCTACTCAGGTATGTTAAGTCCACATACGGCAGGAGTGGAAATAAACAAACAAACAAACAAACAAAGTAAACAGAGATGCAGATTCAAAAAGGAAAGCCTTTCTCCTGGTAATAACTGAAATGCAGGATTTGCACAAGGCAGGAAACAACTTGTAAACAGGTAGCAGGTTTAAAGGTAAAGTCTTCCTGCTGGTAATAACTGAAGTGCAGGATTTGCACAAGGCAGGGAACAAACTTGTAAACAGGTTTAAAGGTAAAGTATTTCTCCTGGTAATAGCTGAGTGCAGGAATTGCACAAGGCAGGAAACAAACGTGTAAACAGGTAACAGGTTTAAAGGTAAAGTCTTTCTCCTGGTAATAGCTGTGTGCAGGAATTGCACAAGGCAGGAAACAAACTTGTAAACTGGTAATAGGTTTAAAGGTAAAGACTTTCTCCTGGTAATACCTTGTAAGCAGGTGCAAAGGTGTAGTCTTTCTCCAAATAAGTACAGAAGTACAGGAAACAGGTTCTGACTTGTAACAAAACAGATCCAATGTGAAGACAAAATGCAGTCTCATAGCCATCCTAAAATAGGGAGGTTTTGCACAGGATTGGTTCTGAGTAATTCCAAAATTAAGAGCACCTGTGTTTTTCACCTGTATAATTACAAGTAAAACAAAATAGTAATATATCAGATATTTTAAGTTCCATGCTATTGGGGTGGGGGTGCAGCAGGCGCGTGCTCTCAAGTATGCAATGGAGGGCTTGGGGTGTGAGAGCACAGTGGTCTCCTTGACATATGCAGCGCCACATTTGTTTGGTGGGGTGGGGCGGGCTGCGTCCGCCGCACTTAGACAGCCAGTAGCGACTCAGTGGTGGGAATGGCACTCTTGCAGTGACAAGGAGAGAGACTCAGGACAGGTAGGGAAGTATTTACTAGTAAGCTTGCTGCCCAACCTTGGTATGTGCCATACCGGACAATGTGCATCAACCCTTAAATCTAAAATGTAGTCAGAGCCAGAGATCTCCCTGCAATGCGGTACTCTGTGAGGGACTGGGAATCGTGACACAATATCATCACCCGTCCAGCTAAAATGACTGATCCCTGGTTGTACCTGTAACTAGAGAGGTTCAATATTCCACAGAACCATAAGGTTAATAACAAGTCTTTTTTATTGAAGCATAAACAGCAAGGTATGCAACATTTCGGGATCACAATCCCTTAATCATGCATACATAGAAATGCACCAGTGTCTTATTTAAAAGGTACACAACAAAAATGAAAAAAACAGTTAAAAAAACATTTCAAAACATGTAACAATTTCATGTCCAAACACTTCATGCTGATATTAGACATACTGCCATCTATAGGTTAAACATGAAATTCTAATTTTAAAAATCTTATTTTAAAAAGAAACCGCTAAATACAAAAAGAGCATATGTACATATCTGAAAATACAATAACATGAAACCTTTTATATATATCTTAAGCTGTGTTAACCATATAAACAAAGAAAAACCCTTATTTTTAAGGACATGATTATAACAAGATTAGTGGATGTACCTAGAGGAAAACGGATAGATCCAATTCTCTATTTAACACCTTGGGGTACATGGTATCCAATTTATGGATCCAAAAGGCCTCCCTTTGCTTTAAAAGTAGCTCTCTACTACCCCCTCCTCTAGGCACATCCACTTGATCTATAATTTGCCATCTGAGTTGGCTGAGTTGATGGCCATACTCCACAAAATGACATGCAACAGGGGCTTTTTCATCTTTTTTTCTAATATTGGATTTGTGCTGATTTAATCTATTCCTCATACTTTGAGTGGTCTCTCCAATATAAATTCTGGCACATGGGTATTTTATCATATAAACCACATATGTAGATTCACACGTGTAATAAGATTTTAATTTAAATTTATGCCCACTCCTAGGGTGGACAAATTCTTTGCCCATCACTGAAAAAAATATTGGTTGTTATCCTTGTTTAGGATGCGGCAATTGCCATTCAGTTATAATGTCATGTTCTGTCTCAGGATATCTTGTGAGAGCCTCATTGTCTGGAACAGTTGCTTTAAAGGAAGATTAGTAGAAGCCATATAGATTGAAAATATATCAGATTTATTAAAATAACAAAATACTTTGATTAAGCAAATACTTGCAGGGTATATTTAAATGTGCTACTCAGGTATGTTAAGTCCACATACGGCAGGAGTGGAAATAAACAAACAAACAAACAAACAAACAAACAAAGTAAACAGAGATGCAGATTCAAAAAGGAAAGCCTTTCTCCTGGTAATAACTGAAATGCAGGATTTGCACAAGGCAGGAAACAACTTGTAAACAGGTAGCAGGTTTAAAGGTAAAGTCTTCCTGCTGGTAATAACTGAAGTGCAGGATTTGCACAAGGCAGGGAACAAACTTGTAAACAGGTTTAAAGGTAAAGTATTTCTCCTGGTAATAGCTGAGTGCAGGAATTGCACAAGGCAGGAAACAAACGTGTAAACAGGTAACAGGTTTAAAGGTAAAGTCTTTCTCCTGGTAATAGCTGTGTGCAGGAATTGCACAAGGCAGGAAACAAACTTGTAAACTGGTAATAGGTTTAAAGGTAAAGACTTTCTCCTGGTAATACCTTGTAAGCAGGTGCAAAGGTGTAGTCTTTCTCCAAAGAAGTACAGGAAACAGGTTCTGACTTGTAACAAAACAGATCCAATGTGAAGACAAAATGCAGTCTCATAGCCATCCTAAAATAGGGAGGTTTTGCACAGGATTGGTTCTGAGTAATTCCAAAATTAAGAGCACCTGTGTTTTTCACCTGTATAATTACAAGTAAGACAAAATAGTAATATATCAGATATTTTAAGTTCCATGCTATTGCTAGAACTGGCTGTGGCTCAACATGCAAGCAAACGGACAGACAAGCACAGAGCCACAGGTTCAAATCCCTGCACAGCCCTTCCTAGCAGAATGCCTCCCAGACCTTTTCTTTTTCTTTTTAGTCTGTAGGCTTGGTGCATGACAGATACCCCCTCCAAAGAGCGCACTTCAGGCACTCAAAGCCTGTTCAAACATCTGAAGGTGGGATTTACGTACAAGTGTTCCATTTGAAGCCCTAATACAATCAGATGGAATTGATTCTTCCCTTGGAACAGCTGCCTGAGATTGGGGACCCATAGAAGATTCCACTGTAGGCATAACAAGAGTTGAAAAACAAAGGTCGGTTTGATTTGGAGGTTCCTGTTTATGCCCAGCAGCTTGCAATGGACTGGCTGATGGGCAGAGTACCTCAGGGTAGGATATGACCTCTCCTTCAGAGTCAAGGAATTCGTTATCTGTGTCATAACTGGCTGATGGGTAGAGTACCTCCGGGTAGGATATGACCTTTCCTTCAGAGTCAAGGAATTCATTATCTGTGTCATATATTTCTAAATCAACCATATCATCCAATTCTTTCTCAGTCCATGAGTAGCTGGGTGAAGGTGGCGCAAGGATGTGTGGATCTTTGGAATTGGCAGAGTCTAATTCAGCTGGAAGGTTTGTAACTTTTATGTCTGATGAGTGACTTTTGTTAGATGGATCTCCAACCAGGGCAGAAACAAGGTAATGTGCAGGATTTCCAGGAGGTATTTTTGCAGTGTTCCCCAAAGTGGTAGATGCAGAGGCAGTGGCATGGGTAGTGGATGTAGTTGAAGTTGTACTGCCAACAACCATCTGTTTAAAATCAGGTACCATTTGTTGAAGTGTGTTAGAAATGTTTGCTTGTAGAATAGATGTATTCTATGTAGCTGGGTCCTCTCTAGGGGTATCTTTCAGTTTGCTAGTGGAAGTATCATTTGTTCCCTTAGCATCAGAGTCCATTTTAGACTTGGCTGTATCTCGACTTGATCCTCTAGGGGGTCTTACTGGACACCCTGTGATGCGGTGACCAGTTCCCCCACAATAGAAACAGAGGTTAAGTTGTCTTCGCCGAGTCTTTTCCTCTTCTGTTAAAGGTTCTTTAAAACCTTTCCTTGTTTGGGAGGTAACTTGAGACAAGGTTTCGGTTGGGAGAGATAACATTTCCACCAGCTCCATGAAGTTAATCAGTATGTCCTTAATAAACTTTAACACTGAATCCAATACAGCAATAATCCCAGAGGGCTCTCTTTTATGGTCTTCACATTCTGTCATGTTCTGTTTCAGGATATCTTGAGAGAGCCTCATTGTCTGGAACAGTTGCTTTAATGGAAGATTAGTAGAAGCCATATAGATTGAAAATATATCAGATTTATTAAAATAACAAAATACTTTGATTAAGCAAATACTTGCAGGGTATATTTAAATGTGCTACTCAGGTATGTTATGTCCACATACGGCAGGAGTGGAAATAAATAAACAAACAAACAAAGTAAGCAGAGATGCAGATTCAAAAAGGAAAGTCTTTCTCCTGGTAATAACTGAAATGCAGGATTTGCACAAGGCAGGAAACAACTTGTAAACAGGTAGCAGGTTTAAAGGTAAAGTCTTCCTGTTGGTAAAGTGGTAATAACTGAAGTGCAGGATTTGCACAAGGCAGGGAACAAACTTGTAAACAGGTTTAAATGTAAAGTATTTCTCCTGGTAATAGCTGAGTGCAGGAATTGCACAAGGCAGGAAACAAACTTGTAAACTGGTAACAGGTTTAAAGGTAAAGTCTTTCTCCTGGTAATAGCTGAGTGCAGGAATTGCACAAGGCAGGAAACAAACTTGTAAACTGGTAACAGGTTTAAAGGTAAAGTCTTTCTCCTGGTAATACCTTGTAAGCAGGTGCAAAGGTGTAGTCTTTCTCCAAATAAGTACATAAGTACAGAAAACAGGTTCTGACTTGTGACAAAACAGATCCAATGTGAAGACAAAATGCAGTCTCATAGCCATCCTAAAATAGGGAGGTTTTGCACAGGATTGGTTCTGAGTAATTCCAAAATTAAGAGCACCTGTGTTATTACAAGTAAGACAAAATAGTAATATATCAGATATTTTAAGTTCCATGCTATTGCTAGAACTGGCTGTGGCTCAACATGCAAGCAAACGGACAGACAAGCACAGAGCCACAGGTTCAAATCCCTGCACAGCCCTGCCTCCCAGACCTTTTCTTTTTCTTTTTAGTCTGGAGGCTTGGTGCATGACAAATAAAGGGCAAAGAATTTGTCCATATTGGTCATATTGCATTGTGCTTTTCACAATTGGACTAAAAGGGGCTGCTCCCAGGTAATACTAACCACTGATCTGTTGTTTGTTCCTGGCATATTGCCTCCCTTTCTGTATGTATTTGCAATATGACCCTGGAGAAGTCTCACTAAGGGCCTGATTCTCAAATACTCTCTGGCTGCTGGCATAAAGAGAAATCAACATCTTATTTTACTGAGTAATATATTGTAAAGTGTCTCTCCTTCCCAAGAAGAATATTAGTGAGCACCCTAAATCAGAGTGTCCACAAAGAAGAGAAATGAAAGCGTTAGATTGAAAGTAAAACTTATCCTTTATTGGCAAGTAAAATAGGACATGCAGGATGTCTAACAACAAGAGATGGGGCACCTCTGGCTGGCAAGGCTTACGCTTTCCGTAATCATAGCATACTGAGGCCAGCCACAGGTGTACATTATATACATAATTAAAGTAACACCATTGGTTAAAAAAACACATTGCAAAAACAACACGCCCAGAGTTAGATTTAACCCCATATATACTGGAGAGGAACCCGTACAATGTAGTATATAATACAGGGCAATGAGATATGTGAACAATCACAACAAGTGTTATAGGTGCTAAGAGTATAAGTATAAATATATTATTCATATAGGCACAAAACACCAATATCACAATACTTGTATACCACTGAACAATGAACAGCAACAAGTGTTATAGCTGCTGAGGGTATCAGTATATTATTCATATAGTCATAACACACCATTATCGCAATACTTGTATACTGATGTATAAGCATGTACATGTATGAGTGGCCGAGCACTAACAAGCTCATAGTTAGCATAGCACAACAGTACTAATATGTACAAAAGAATGCGCTAATTCAATCATACCCATATACATACATACGCAAACAGGGGGCATACCACACACATACATGTATATATACAAAAACACATATATGTATACATATATATATATATATATATATATATATATATACACATATATATGTGAGGCAAAGGCTTGCATTGATAGAATCCCTTCTAATATATTTAAGGTGGATATAGAAATTATTTCATATCTATGAGAGTAATGCACAGACCAGTATACCTTAATCCAATACATATTGACTCCCCAATACCTAAATCAGGGAAGAAAGGATAAAACCCTATTGCATATATTTACAACTATAAATGCAGGACAAGGAAGTTAAGATACGAGATTAGAGGAGGAGGGGGAGAGAGAGAGAGACATAAGATAGTGGATTATTCCCAGTAGTTAATAAGATCAAACTCAGAGTTCAATCCTTTGGGAACTCTAGTTTCCATCTTGAAAATCCATAGCATCTCTATCTTAGATAATGCTACTTCCTGCGATCACCCCCTCTCTTGGGTCTAAGTATCATGTCAATGAGCTGCCAGGAGAAACAAGTTAGATCTTTTTTATGGATTTGAGCAAAATTATATATCAAAGGAGTGGTAGCCTTGCCCACTCTAATGGTGGAAAATTGCTCTCTAATCCTAGTTCTAATGTCTCTAGTGGTGAGCCCAATATATTGTTTGCCACATAAAGTACAGGTTATACAATAGATGACGAAAGTGGAAGTACAGTTGAGACAAAAGTTAACTTCATAGGACTTACCAGTCACAGTGGACTGGAAATGGTCTGACACAATTAGATAATCGCATGCTCCACATCTGGAGCTACCACATCTATAGGAGACCTTGCTACTGAGCCAAGCACTACCTTGAGAAACGGATTTGGGCAAGACCGTAGGGGAGAGAATATTGAACAAGGTCTTATTACGTCGGTATGAACACCTAAGCCCTTCCTTGACACATTGTATAAGTCTATCGTCAGCAATCAGCATACCAAAATGGTGCTTGATAATTCTGCAAACCTCCTCATACTGAGTGCTATAATCCGTAACAAATGTTACACCTTTCTGGATTCCCTTATCGTCTGGTTGTCTATCCCTGAGCAGATCACATCTATTCAATTTATCAACCTCTCTCTGTGCCCTAGTCACCACCATCTTAGAGTAGCCCCTCTGAGTGAGGAGCCTTCTTACCTCTGTCATTTGAACCTCGCTTTCTCTGGCATCGGAACAATTCCATTTTGCCCTCATGAGCTGCCCCTTAGCTACCACATATGGCACGTGTCTAGGGTGGCAGCTCCTGGCATGCAGTAGAGAGTTGACTGGTATAGGCTTTCTGTATAGACTCGTCTTCACTGAGCCATCAGGACTGCCACTCAATACTACATCCAGAAAATTAATATTCGTCTGCTGAATCTCACTAGTAATTTTCAGGCCTATGTCATTAAAATTGAGCCCTTTTATAATATATCATATCTTTATAATATTTGTGCTTCTGTAGTGGTCCTTCAAATATTCTTTTTTTTTTTTTTTAAATATTTTTCTTTATTAAATAGAAATGCACCGTACAGTAATATTGTAGTAACATTACAGCAAAATATATCTTGAACAGAATTATACCAATAGGTGAAGGTTAGCAGAAATATACATTTCACTTGCTGAAATAGTCAGAAACATTAAAACTTGTGTGTCAGCAGTGTACATTCAGATAACAGCTAATATAAAGAAAAAACAAGATACCGGGCATTAATTGGCCCTAAAAGGGGAGCAAGTAGAATGTGAGCCAACAGGGCACACATACTGATTTTCCAGACAACTTGATGATTAGAGGTTATACACATCTCCCTCATAAAGAGGGTAAGGAGAGAGATAGAGAAAAAGGAGTGGAAGAGGAGAAAGAGAGAAAAGAAAAAAAAAAAAAGGGGGGAGGGAAGGAGGTGGAGTGGGGAAGGGGTCACATAGACTCCCTCCTCAAGATTCGGGTGTAGACAACACTGCTGGTAGGTCTCATTTATCGGAGCTCAAGCCAGTCAGACCACGTCTCCCAGTAAGAGTCTAGGGTATTGTTTTCTCCAGCGACATATCTTTCCATGGTTGTGAAGTGATTTATCACATCACAGATCTCGTTTAAATTTGGGGGATCAGTCGGTTTCCATGCCCGAGCTATGCACAGTTTAGTCGCTGCCAGGGCATAGATTATGAACTTCTTGGTGCTCAGGGAGAAAGATCTCGGGAGAATGTGGAGCAAAGCCATCTTAGGTGTCAGGTGGACATCGAGGTTCATGGAACTAAGTAATAATTCAACCTCTCTCCATAGAGGGGTAACCTTCGGGCAGCTCCACCACACATGGAGGTCGGAGCCTTCAAGGCCACACTGTCTCCAGCATTTTCTGGTGGAGGATGGGAACATCGCTGCCAGTCGGGTTGGGACTCTGTACCACTTCAACACACCTTTCATATATGTCTCAAAGACTGTGACACAATGCAGCGTCTTTTTAGTAAGAGTAATTGCATAAGCAAGGTCGCACTCGGAAATGGTTGTATTAAGCTCCCGACACCAGGCTCGTATTTGCCATGGTACACCAGGCGTACAGTCATTAAGAAGCGTGGCATAGTGGAACGAAATGGGACGGGATCTCAGTCCCCCTTGACACCACCTAGATTCCCACCCTGTTTTCCCTCGAAGGGATGTCGTGGGGAATCCCCTTGCCCTGACAATACTGAGTACTTTGAAGCTCTCAAAGCGAAACCATAATGGGTTTTCCCCACCGGGTCCTGCTAATTGTGAGGCCGTTATAAGCGTTCCTGAGTGGTACAGATCAGAAACCTTCGTGATGTCTTTACTCTTCCAAAAGTCAAAGTGAATCTCCGGTGAGTTCCACAGTAGACCCCTCAAACTCTGAATAGGGGAAGGGTAGGGTGAAACACCCAGCCTGTGGTGTAGCTCGTGCCAAATACGTAGGGAATGACTGACAATGGGGTTGTTGATCTGATCCAAGAGATTCGCATGCTTAGGTACCCAGATGGCGTCCCAGAGGTCCAGGTCTGTCGGCAAGGCTAGTTGTTCCAGGTGGTACCAGCCTGGCCTATCTGTCTCCACTCCCCATGCAGTGATATGAGTGAGCCTCGTTGCTTCATAATAGAGATATATATTTGGAAACGCAATACCACCCTTGGAGAAGGGTCTCTGGAGAATTTTGTATGCTATTCGGGGGATCTTGTGTCCCCATACATATCGGAGGAAAATTCTATGGATCTGTTGGAGAATCTGGTGAGGCACATTAAATGGGAGGCATCGAAATAGATATAAGGCCTTCGGGAGGAGTGACATCTTAAGCGTGGCGACACGTCCTAACCAGGAGATCTCTCGGTGGTCCCACGCCATCGTCAAAGATCTGATGTCGGCCGTCAGCTTATCAAAGTTAAGTTTGATCATAGTGTCCACATGGTCGCTAAGCATTACACCCAGGTGGGTTAAACATTCTGTAGACCACTGAAAGTCAAATTTATCCTGCAGTGCAAGTAATCGCTCTGCGGAAATGTTCATGGCACATGCTTCAGTCTTGGCTTCATTGGATTTGTAGTAACTATACCCGCCAAATTTTTCCATTAGGTCAAAGACCCTCGGAATCGAAGATTCCGGATTAGTCAATAGAAGAGTCACGTCATCTGCAAAGAGGGGGATCCTTTCTTCGCGTGACGGGTATGGAACTCCAGTAATTACGTCTGACAGTCGTATCGCTTGGGCAAAGGGTTCCATCACCAGGGAAAAGATTAAAGGAGAGAGGGGGCACCCCTGCCTGGTGCCATTGGAAATATTTATTACCGGCGAACAAAACCCTGGGCCCCTAATACGCGCGTGGGGGGGAAGTATAGAGGGCCTGAATGGCTAAAATAATTTGGGGAGGGAAATTAAATACTCTGAGAACTTCCCATAGGTATTCCCACCGGACCCTGTCGAAAGCTTTCTCAGCATCCAGGGACAGGGCTACCAGTGGGGTACCATTCTTACGGGCGTCTGAGAATATCGTAATTAAGCGTCTTGTGTTGTCTGGACCCTGACGGCCTTTAGTAAAGCCGACCTGGTCCGACTGTATTAGGGTGGGTAGTAGGTCAACTAACCTGTCCGCAAGGAGTTTCGAGTAAAGTTTCGTATCAACATTGATTAACGAAATCGGACGGTAATTACTGCATAGCATCACGTCCTTGTTCAGTTTAGGAATAGCGACGATGGATGCCTCAAGGTTCTCTCTCACTATTAGGCCGTCTGATTTAATTTTGTTAAAAAGTGGTCCTAGCACCGGGATCAGTAACTTCGAAAATCTCTTATAAAAAGCGCCAGGGAAACCGTCTGGTCCCGGGGCCTTATTATTTTTCAGATTTTTAAGAAGTAGTGAGATTTCTCTATCATTAAACGGTTCCAGAAGAGACTCTCCATCTTCCTCCGAGAGCGTCGGGAGACCGAGGCCTCGAAGGAAATCGCCAATCTCCGTGACCGAGGCCGATCGAGGATGCTCACTTTTGGCTATGTTGTATAACTTGTCATAGAACATAGCAAAGGCTGATCCAATGGCAGCTGGGGCATATACTCTCTTACCGTCATTAGCAATATAAGGTATTCTTGCTGCAGCCGTTCGTTTCCTCAATTTACCAGCCAGAAGCGAATCCGCCCTGTTGCTTTTGTGGTAAAGAAGTTGTTTGAAAACTGAGAGGGCCTTTTGGATTCTCTGTAATTCCAGCTCCTTGATCAGGCTTCTCAGTCTCTGTACCTCAGTAGAGAGTGCATGAGAGGGGTTTTGTCTATTCAGAGTTTCCGCCACCCGAAGGTCGCAATGAAGCTTTCCCAAGGGAGCTCCCCTCAAGCAGCGCAATTCCGCCACCTTAGTAATACAGACACCCCGTAAATAAGCTTTCAAGGCCGCAAATCGAATCTGGTGAGACGTTTGCCCCTCTCGGTTGTCTTGTAGGAACTGAATGATCTCTTCCTCGAGCCCCAGTAGGAAGGAAGTATCCTTCCACAAGGACCGAGGAAACCTCCACGGAGGCCTATCCGTAGACGCCCTCGAGCCATACATCTGGAATGTGACGGCATCATGATCTGACCAGGTACAATAGTGTATATGAGCCCTGTCGATAGAGTTCAATGTCCATGAATTAACAAAAAAGTAATCAAGTCTGGAGTAAGACCTATGAGAGGCTGAGAAATAAGTCAAATCTTTCGCGTCGGGATGATGTGCCCGCCATACGTCAAAAAGAGAGTGTTGGGCAATCAAGTGTTGAAACTTCGGGGCAACCAAAGTGGTATAAGCGCCCCCCAAGACCAGGGTGCCCTGTTTCAGTCTATCAACTAGGAGAAGAGTCCTTTTTAGGAAGGAAACCTGTCTTTGGTTAGGACTGTATACATTAACAAGAGTGAACAATTGTTCATTAAGTTTCCCTATCAAGATGAGGAAGCAGCCCTCCTCAACCCTTTCAGCATGAACCAAATGAAACGCTACCCTTTTATTAATCAGGATAGAGACACCTCTCACTTTGTCTTTGTAAGTAGAATGGAATATTTCGGAGTAATCCGAGAACTTAAGTGTAGGCATGTGTGTGGTCGACCAATGAGTCTCTTGCAGGTAGACTACATCTGGATTACGTGATTTAAGAAAGTTTCTTAACAGACTGCGCTTGTTGTGGGAATTCAGCCCCTTCACATTCAAAGTGAGGAACGTTAACGCCATAGTATGCGATCTCCTATTTTACAAAGCACAGGGAAGGGAAAGAGAGAGGAGGAAGAAGGAAAAAAAAAAAAAAAGGGGGGATAAAGGGGAGAGGCAAGAGAGGAAGAGCGAAGAAAAGGTGAAAGACTAGAATACAGTGGGAGATGTGTTGTCCAAGAACTAAACCCCTTCAGAGAGTGAGGGGCTAGCAAATGGAGTTCTCACCGAATATAAAAAAGTCTGGGCACTATCACATAGTGGGAGGGAACAAGGTAGGAATTAGAATCTGTGTTCAAGTGTTTACAATGTAAACTACAATTCGGGGGGGGGCAGAAACCCGTTGAATTGGGTTACTTAAGTTTTTAAGTAAATAGTCGTGGTAGCCAGCAGCTACAGGGTACTTAAGATAAACCTATTTTAAAACTTCCTGAAAAAACATTACTAATAGGTAGAAAATTATTAGCTTGTAGGAGTAAAAGTAAGGGGGGGGGAGATCAATATAAACAAGTGAGCTTGGACCCACAGTTATGGCGGAGAAGACCTGGAGAGCTCGCCGTGGTGAGTGTGGTGACTTAATGGGGTAGGTTAAATCTAAGCTAAGGAATTTAGATAAAAGTGGATGGACTTATAAATATATCACATGACTAGGGTTGAAATATACTGTGACACCCCTCCTGCTAATCTCACAGTGTGTATCATTGATTGTAGCATATGTCCGGGTGGACTAAAGGCCATAGGTCCTAGATAATCAGTCGTCAGTTAGTGCACAATAGAATAAACATAAGCAACATATAGTTATCAAACCTACTTGAGGGCATAAACATATACAAACAAATGCATTACAACCTAATATATAACACCCTCCCAGGAGAGGGAAAGAAAAAAAAAAAAAAGGGGGGGGGTTTAAGGGGAGGGGGGGTGGAAGGTTCTCCCTAGATCTCCCTCTGCTCTGCCCCATTGCCCAACTCATATGAAACCACAATTGGTCCCGCCTTGTCTACCGGGGAAAACGCTCCCGAGCTAATCCAGGGCCCTGTATAGACTTGGGGCAGAGCAGAACCTAAGGGTATCCCATCAGAACTGCACAAACAGACTCTAATTACTATTACATGGTTACACACACATGAGAACTAGAAAAGAATTTAACAGTGAAGTATTGGTGTATCTTACGTGTGCAGCACCTCGTGAAAGAACATTAACATATGATCTAAGCATCAATAATGGGGGGGGGGAAGGGAAAAAAAAAAAAAAAAAGGGGGGGGGCTCTCACTGGAGATGTCATATACGTTTATGTCAACATTAAATTAGAACCTTGGCATTTAAATTAGGAGATAAGGCACACCCCATCACATATAGCAATACTTATACATCTCTCATTACTTTCCTTTCCCTCATATCTTTCCTTCCCTACATTCTTCCCCACAGCCTAATGGACCTTGTTTCGTGAAGAGTCATTAGGGTCCACGGGCTGGTATGAGACTAGACAGGTTCCCAAGGTATAAGACCAGAGGGATTTTTTATGTCCAAAGATAACCAGTCTATGGTGTTGCGAGCCAACCTGCCATAAAGAAAAAACATGGATCCAAGCAATAACATGAAATACAGTCCCCCCTTTTCAGACTAAAATACTTATCGTCCTGGGTTAATCAGTCACTCGGAATCTGGAGCGGGAGAATCCGACCGGAGCAAACCAGCCGTAGAGGATGAAGCAGTGTCTGAAGGCAAACTGGAGGCAGAAGACAATGTCTTATGGTTGGGTGATCTCTGTGGTAGAGGCTGCCACTCAGAAGCAGGCCTGATAAGTGTAGACTGAGTTTTCAGTGGAGCAGCTACTGGGGTTGCAGAAGGTTTTTCCCTTGGAGGTGAAGGATGACCCCTGGGCCCGGGTGTATGGAGTAGATCCCATTCTTTAAGATATTGACGGGCTCTATCTGGGGTATTAGCTGCCAAAAGGTGGTTGTCTTTGTGGATGAGGAGCTTCGTTGGGTATCCCCATCTATATTTAATTCCCTGCTGTCTGAGAATTTTAGTGACCTCTCTGAATGTGGCTCTCTTCTGGATGGTAAACTGAGAGAGGTCTGGAAAGACTTGAATGTCCCGAAACTTTTCTGGTAAAACAGGGTTGGAAAACATCACCTTGGCAATCTGTTCTTTATATGTGAAAAAGTGAAAGCGGGCAATCACATCTCTGGGCTTTTCAGATGGAACATTTCGTCCTCTAGGTAGCCGGTGAACTCTGTCAAGCAAATTTTCATTAGGCAGTTGTGGCGCCTTGAGGAGGCCACAGAATTCGGCTAGGAAAGTCTCCAAGTCGGCAACAGAGATTTCCTCAGGGATCCCCTGGAATTAGAGATTATTGCGGCGGGAACGGTCTTCGATGTCTGCATCTTTGCTTCTACTGTGTCAAGCATATCCACCACTACATGTGAATGGTTGGAGAGATGGACCTGTTCTACCGCCAGATCTTCCTGTTTTTGCTCCAAGGCCTCAACCCTCTCGCTGATTGTGCCTATATCTTTTCTTAGGTCAGCTATAGAACTTTTAAAAGTTTTAGTGAGAGAGTCTTGTAAGTTAGTGATTTTTTGAGTGATTGTGTTAACAATTTCAGACACCATGGTGGATGGAAGTTCTCCAGTTGTCTGGGAGTACTGGTCAAATAACTCACTTTCAGTACATGGAGGGATATTAAGGGACTCTGTGCTTAACTGTCTATCCACCTGAGATTTAGGTTTAAAATGATCAGACATGGATTTTTTGTATTCAGCATGGTTTACAGTCTTTCGTCTAGAGCCCAGTGGCATGATAAGAAAATGCTTGCGGCCTATTCCCACTCAGGCTGTATGGAGTATATACAACTACGAGTGAACAGAGTCCCAGGAGAGTAGTTGTCAGATATGGAAGTTAAGAACATAGTAGAGAGGAAGAGGGACAGGGCCCCCTTAACTATTTCCCCCTGTCGCCAGACTGCCTGCAGGTTTACATAATTATGTCCATAGGAGCCTTTTAGCCCTGCTTAGGAAATGTATAGACTATCCAAAAGGAGTGTATAATTATGGCATAGAGCACACTCACTCAGCAGGCAGGTGTTGAAAACTATTTGCTGTTAGCAATATTCTCACAGGATACAGTTAAATAGCACCACCACCAAAGAAAAATAGCATATATTGTATATATTGTTATGTTCATATAAGCAGTAGAAATTAAAGCTGTGTGCAATATACGGTAAATACCAATCCAAGTTTTATCACATACCTCCCTGGTTCATGGCTGAAGGGGAGAAACACGGTAAATACCAATCCTACTATTGCATATGGGGCATTATCTTCAGCTTATATATTTTTGAGTAGGCACCCACATAGGGAGAACGCATGTGAAGCAAAAGTATATACTGTTGTATAAAAGTCCATGTGGGCCAGTATCTATAACCTATGGCAAAATTGAGCCCTTTTATAAACAATTCCAGATCATTGGAGCCACCGTGCCATATAAAGATCAAATCATCAATAAAGCGATGGTAAAAGGCAATACAATCACGAAAGGGGTTTCTATCTCCAAAAATGTGGGACAGCTCCCACCAACCCATAAATAGGTTAGCATAGGAGGGGGCAAACTTAGCCCCCATCGCCGTCCCACACCTCTGGAGATAGAAAACACCCTCAAACTCAAAGAAATTATGAGTTAAGAGAAACTCAGCCACTTGCAAAACATATTCCTGAAAACCCACTGTAAAGGAGGACCAATTTTTAAGAAAGAATGATAGTGCTTCCATTCCTTTGGAGTTTGGTATGGAGGAGTACAGGGCTGTTACATCTATAGTGACCCATAGATGTTCACCATCCATCCATGTAACATCATGCACCAGATTCATTAGGTGCTTAGTATCCCTCAGAAAACTGGGCAGGACTTCCACAAATGGATGCAAAATCATGTCCAACCATTGGGACAGACGTTCAAAAAGTGACCCAATGCCACTAACAATCGGACATCCTTTAACATCTTCTAGAGACTTATGCACCTTAGGGAGGTGGTGGAAAACAGGTGTAACCGGATGTTCCACAAATATATATGCCGCGGTATCTTTATCAATGAAACCGTTCTCAACTCCCTCATCCAAAAGGTGCATAAGTTCTCTCTGAAAGCGACAGGTAGGATTGGCCGGTAGCACTGAACAACAATGACCATCATCAAGCTGGCGCATAGCTTCACCTATGTAGTCAGCTTTGTTCAGTACCACCACCGAGCCGCCCTTGCCCGCATTCCTTACAACTATATTTTGATTGTTAGCCAGAAATGATAAAGCCTCTCTTTCAGCCCTGTCCAGATTATTAGGGGATCTATTGGTACAGTTAGCAAGCACCCTGAGGTCACCTTCCACCCTCCTGTAGAAAATTTTAACCACCGGACCCCTGCTATGTATGGGGTAGAACTTTGAGGGTGATTTTAAACCTTTTACACGATTTGTACTCAACAAATTACCAGGTTTATCACCTTCTACCAGGAGAGTGTTAAGTGAAACCAGGTCACAAGACTCAGGGAAGGTCAAGTCAGTATTTAGATTAGTAGTAACCCATTGTGTACATTGTCTTTCAGTAAATTGCATTGTATCCTCTCCTGAGAAATGGCCTTTAAGTGTGATATTACGGATTAACCGATTCACATCAATCACCGTTCGAAAAAGGTTAAAATTGGTTGTGGGCACAAATCCCAGTCCAAGACTCAATACACCTATCTGGGCATCCGTCAATACTACATCAGATAGATTTATAACACATGTTACTTGTACTTTGTTTGATGTCTCATCTCCCTTAGCTTGTATCCTGTTTTCTCCTGACCAAATGTCCCCCCCCCCGTCCGGTTTGCTCTGGGGCAAGGAAAAAACCTGCTGCAGATGTTCCTGACCAATGTCAGAGTTAGTAGATTTAGCATATTTAGTGGCATTAATATCACTCACATCTCTTTTGATTTAATCTATTCCTCATACTTTGAGTGGTCTCTCCAATATAAATTCTGGCACATGGGCATTTTATCATATAAACCACATATGTAGATTCACACGTGTAATAAGATTTTAATTTAAATTTATGCCCACTCCTAGGCTGGACAAATTCTTTGCCCATCACTGAAAAAAATATTGGTTGCTATCCTTGTTTAGGATGCGGCAATTGCCATTCAGTAATAAAGGGCAAAGAATTTGTCCATATTGGTCATATTGCATTGTGCTTTTCACAATTGGACTAAAAGGGGCTGCTCCTAGGTAGTACTAACCACTGATCTGCTGTTCGTTCCTAGCAGATTGCCTCCCTTTCTGTATGTATTTGCAATATGAACCTGGAGAAGTCTCACTAGGGGCCTGATTCTCAAATACTCTCTGGTTGCTGGCATGAAGAGAAATCAACATCTTATTTTACTGAGCAATATATTGTAAAGTGTCTCTCCTTCCCAAGAAGAATATTAGTGAGCACCCTAAATCAGATACACAAATCCCAAGATAAAAAAAATGTCTTTAAAACAATTCCTGAACAGCCTTGTAATACTGACAAGGCATCTTATAGACTCTCGCCAGGCCAGAGAGCTTTAGAGAACCAGGCCCTAAAGGTGATGGGGGAAACCAGATGTGGACTCCTTGCCCAATGTGCTTAGAGGGATATGGCTGCACCTCACTGACAAGGCCCAAAGGTGGCCAAAATGATTGTCTGGGGTTGTCATGTCCCTTGTTCAGATGAGGATTGGCTGGTATTTCGGGGCTGCACTAACTATGTTAGGCAGGATCAGACTGATACTTCAGGAAAGTTCTTCTCTGTGAAAAGAACAATTGGGCTAAAAGAGGCTGCTCCTGGGTGGTAACTCGCCATAGAACAAGCTACTGAGGCTCACGTACACACACACACCCTCTCTCTCTCTGTCACAAACACACACACACACTTTCTCTCTCTGTCACACACACTTACTCTCTCTCTGCCATGTACACACACACACTTACTCTCTTTCTGTCACACACACACACACACACACACCCTTTCTCTCTCTCTGTCATGTACACACACACACACTCTCTCTCTCTTTTATGTACCACATACACACACGCACTCTCTCTCTCTCTCTCTGTCATGAACACACACACTATCTGTCACACACACACACTTTCTCTCTCTGTCATGTACGCGCGTGCACACACACACTCTCTCTGTCATATATACACACACTCTTTCTCTCTCTCTCTCTCTCTCTCTCTCTCTCTCTGTTATGTACCAAATACACACACATACACACACACACACACACACACACAAACTCTTTCTCTCTCTCTGTCAATAACACACACACTCTCTCTCTCTGTCACACACATACACACTCTCTCTCTTTGTCATGTAGACACACACTCTCTCTCTGTCATGAACACACACAC